>NC_141879.1:545368687-545679625 GCF_056163025.1 Triticum urartu | reverse complement strand
CAAACTTCTAGGATAAGTTATGGCAATGAAATACATGTTGACAGACTTGTATTTCTAGCTTCCTTGATATCCCTCAAGTCTTCAGATATTAACATCATCTTGGGTATGGACTGGATGAAAGCTCATTATGCCAAGATTGACTGTTACACCAGGTCTGTTCAGCTCACACACCCCTCTGGCAAGATAGTCACTGTCTCCACCAAAATTGCAAGGCGTCAACTATATTCTCTAAATGCCAGCCCTCTTCCTGACCTTGAAGATATCCTGGTAGTCCGCGACTTTCCGGATGTCTTTCCAGAGGAACTGCCAGGTATTCCACCTGACAGAGATGTAGAGTTTGTTATAGATCTTATCCCCGGAACCGCCCCAATTTCTAGGAGTCCTTACAAGATGGCACCCTTAGAGCTAGCCGAGCTTAAGAAACAACTCGATGAATCCTTGCAAAAGGGTTTCATCCGTCCTAGTTCTTCTCCCTGGGCTTGCCCCGTCCTCTTCATCAAGAAGAAGGATGGTACGGACCGAATGGTTGTAGATTATCGTCCTGTTAATTTGGTCACGATAAAGAACAAGTATCCGCTCCCCAGGATCAACGATCTGTATGATCAGCTCGCTGGATCCTCAGTCTTCTCCAAGATGGATTTGAGGTTAGGCTACCACCAAATCAAGATCAGAAATGGGGATATTCCTAAGACGGCTTTTGTCACTCGTTATGGTCAGTACGAGTACACCGTCATGTCCTTTGGTCTAACCAACGCTCCATCTACTTTCTCTCGCTTGATGAACTCGATCTTCATGGAGTACTTAGATAAGTTCGTCGTAGTTTACCTCGATGATATCCTTATTTACTCGAAGAACGAGGAAGAGCATGCCGAACATCTTAGACTTGTGTTAGAAAAACTCAGAGAGCACCGCCTTTATGCCAAGTTCTCCAAGTGGGAATTTTGGTTGCCAGAAGTGACCTATCTCGGCCACGTAATCTCTGGTAAGGGCATTGCTGAAAATCCCGAAAGAGTTCATGCCATTCTTGATTGGACTCCACCTGAAACGGTTAAGCAAGTTAGGAGTTTCCTTGGCCTAGCCAGTTATTGTCGCCGCTTCGTTGAGAACTTCTCCAAAGTGGCCAAACCTCTCACGGAACTTCTCAAGAAAGATAAAAAGTTTGAGTGGTCCCCACAGTGTGAGCACAGTTTTCAGGAACTGAAAAGACGCCTGACTTCTGCTACCATACTTGTGCCACCGGACTTCACTAAGGACTTTGTTATCTATTGTGATGCCTCACGACAGGGACTAGGTTGCATTCTTATGCAAGATCGCCATGTGATTGCCTATGTATCTCGACAGTTGCATCCACATGAGGAGAATTATCCTACACATGATCTGGAGCTTGCAGTCGTAGTCTATGCACTTAAGACATGGCGACATTACCTTCTCGGTAAACGTTGCGAGATTTACACCGACCACCAGAGTCTCAAGTATATCTTCACCCAACCAGATTTGAACCTTAGGCAAAGACGTTGGATGGAGTTGATCTCAGATTACGACTTAGGGATTACCTACACCCCAGGCAAGGGGAATGTCATGGCTGATGCGCTAAGTCGTAAGTCCTATTGCAACAATCTCATGTTGCAACAGGGCCAGCCATTTCTCCATGAGGAATTATCTAAGCTTAACCTTCACATTGCTCCTCACGGATTCCTTTCTACCTTGGTGGCGAAACCTACCGTTGAGGATCAGATCATTACTGATCAGAAGTTTGATAGGGGTGTTATCCGCATCAGGAGAAACATTAAGAAGGGAGTTGGTGGTTGTTTCTCTATGGATGATCGAGGTGTTGTTTTCTTTGAGAATCACTTGGTGATTCCCAAGAATCAACATCTGCGACAACTGATTCTTAAGGAGGCACATGAATCCCCTGTCATGATTCATCCTGGTAGTACTAAGATGTATCAGGACCTACACCAGAGGTTCTGGTGGACTAGGATGAAGAGAGAAATTGCTCAGTTCATTGCTAACTGTGACGTTTGTCGTCGCGTTAAGGCAGAGCATCAAAGGCCTGCTGGCACCCTTCAACCTTTAGCTAGTCCTGAGTGGAAATGGGATAAAGTTGGTATGGCCTTCATCACCGGCTTTCCCAGGACCAAGAGAGGGAATAATGCTATCTTCGTAGTCATTGATCGTCTTTCCAAAGTGGCTCACTTCCTACCCGTTCGAGAGAGTATCACTGCTAGTCAGCTCGCTGACTTATATATTTCTCGAATAGTATCACTTCATGGTGTTCCACTAGAGTTCAATTCAGACCGTGGTAGTCTTTTCACCTCTCATTTCTGGGAGAGTTTCCAAACTGCCATGGGCACCCATCTTTCCTTCAGTACCGCTTTCCACCCTCAATCAAGTGGTCAGGTGGAAAGGGCCAACCAAATTCTCGAAGACATGCTTAGAGCTTGTGTAATCTCATTCGGTATGGATTGGGAGAAGTGTCTTCCCTTCGCCGAGTTTGCTTATAACAATAGCTACCAATCCAGCCTCAAGAAAGCTCCTTTTGAGGTTCCGTATGGATGAAGATGTCAAACACCTTTGAACTGGTCAGAAACCAATGAAAGACAATTCTTTGGACCGGATATGATCCAGGAGGCAGAAGAGCAAGTTCGCATCATTCGTGAGAACTTGAAAACAGCCCAATCTCGTCAAAAGAGCCAGTATGACCGTCGTCATAAGGAAGTGGCTTATGAAGTTGGCGACAAGGCTTATCTTCGGGTTACTCCCTTGAAGGGTACCCATCATTTCGGTATCAAAGGCAAGTTGGCTCCTCGTTACATTGGTCCTTTTCACATTCTCGCTAAACGAGGAGAGGTTGCCTACCAGTTGGAACTACCCCCACATCTTTCTCGAGTACATGATGTCTTCCACGTCTCTCAACTCAGGCGTTGCTTCTCGGATCCCATCCACGGAGTGGACCACGAAACGCTTGATCTCCAAGATAACCTCACTTATCGAGAGTACCATGTTTGCATCCTTGATCAAGCAGAGCCTGTCACCCAACGTCATAACATCAAGTTTCTCAAGGTTCAGTGGCCTCATCATTCCGAGAGAGAAGCTACTTGGGAGCGTGAAGATCGTCTTCGACTTGAGTACCCCGCTTTCTTCTCGCCGACTCCTGAATCTCGGGACGAGATTCTTCCGAGTGGGGGCGAGTTGTCACATCCCTAGGTCTGGTATGACCTAGGCTAGCTAGTCATGTGTGCATCACGTTTAACTTTCATTTAAATTTGAAATGGGGATTTGTAAAACCCTCAGAAATCATTTCTGGAAATGACCCAGATAAAAATTGCTCCAAAAGGGTCCAAGAAAATGTTCATGTCTCTCTCTGAAAATATTGGGCAGAGGTAAAATTCAAACCAATATTTTTAGGAGCTCATAAATATTTATTTTGGCCATTTGGAATTAATCCAGTAATTATTTGCGTTGGATAAATATTTATATATATATAAAATATTGTCCAATAATTCTGAATTTTGGTGAGGGGCTTTGGAATAATCCTTTAGGCCCCTGCAAAAATTTTCAAAAGAAAATAACTTGATTTAGTATTTTTATTAAATCAAAACAAAGGTCAGAAAATAGAAAAGAAAACAAAAATGGAGAAAAGCTCACCTGGCCTTACCTGCCTGGCAGCCCAGCTGGCGGCCCAGCTCCTCTAGCCGGCCTAGCCGACTAGCGATGCCAGTCGTCCTCCACCTCCCGCGAGGAGGACGCGCGAGTCACCCGACGACGCCACGCACCCCCTGAACACCGCTCACTCCCCCTAGTCCTCTCCTCTCCTCTCCCTCGCTTTCTCGCTCACGGCCGAGCGCTGCCGTCGCCACCGGCCACCATTGCCGCAGCCACCGCCTCCCCCTCGCCCTCTCTCAGTGTCTGCGAGCTCCGCCAGCTCACCCTGAAGCTCTCCGTCGAGCCACGCGCCTCAGGAGGCCCTAGACCGCCTCCATCACCGTCGTCTTCATCTCCGGCCGCCGTGGATCTCCATCGCCACCCCGCCGTCTTCAGTGCATCCCCGAGCTCGCCGTCAAGCTCACCGAGACCGCTGTGAGCTGCTGCTCCTCCTCTCCCTCTCCGTTTTCTCGCTTGCATGCCGTAGCCGCTGCCTCTCCGATGACCATGACCATCGCCGCCTGAGCTCGTCGCCGATGCAGCTCCGGTGACCAAATGGTCGCCCCAGCAAGTCCAAACCTCTCCCCGCACCACGCAGAGGCCGTAGGTGCTACGCCCGCATCGCCACGCCCACTGCAGCTTCGAACCCGAGCTCGACCGAACTCCGGCCGCCACGGACTTGCTCACCGTCGTTGGCTCCGGCCACCATAGGCCCGGCCTCCACCAGCACTAGACGCGCGCTTGCAAGAGCTCTCCAACGAGCCCAAGAACAGCCTCGCTCGTGCCCTGTGGCCGTTTTCCGAGCCGCGCCGCCGTCTCGGTCCTCGCCGGCGGGTTTGACCCGCTGATCGGGGTTGACCCTCCCCCTTGTGTCACTGACGCGTGGGCCACCCCCTGACATCTTTAGTTAGTATTAGATTAACACTAATTAATCTAGGTTATTTACCTAGTTAGTCACTGACCAGTGGGCCCGGCGCCCACTAATCCTAATTAGACTAAATAAACCCCCTGTTAGCTAACTGAGTCACTGACGTGTGGACCCCACACGTCAGGTTTGACTTGGTCAGCGCTGTTGACTTGCTGACGCAAGCATGACGCTGTCCTGACGCAATATATCATTTTCTGGTATTAAAATAAATCAGGAAATTCCAAAAAATGTTCAAAACTTCTAAAAATCATAGAAAATAATCTATAACTCAGAATGAAATAATTTATATATGAAAAATTATCAGAAAAATTCAAGGAATCTGTTTATGGCATTTTCATGCATGTTTGAACAATGTTTGTCCTCTGTTTTGGACAAAACAAATAAATGTCATTTAACTAATCATATATGGAGTTTGAATTTGAATCTTGTATTCAAACCAACTTCATTTAATTGTGTTGCTAGTTGCATTAGCTCATACAACGTCACATACTCATGCCATGTTCATGCATCATAATGTTGCATATTCTTGTGTTTGATTTCCGACACCGTTCCTTCTCGATAGGTCCTGCTCCGGAAAGTGTTCGAGAGTACCTATCAGTGGAGCAGTGCCCCCCTGTTTATCTACCAGGCAAGCAAACCCCCTTGTTCATTCCGATACAATCCTACTCTCTCGCTCCTGCTCTCATTATCGCATTAGGACAACAACGATTCAACTGCTACTTTATGCTGCGGTAGTTGAACCCATTCCTCTGCATGACCTATCATTGCCATAGTAAATAGTTAAAACCCACTAGCATGTGTAGGAGTTGATTGAGCCATGTTGTGTTCTTGCCATGCCATGCCTGCTATTGCTTAGAGTTGTGTCAGGTCTGATTCATCGGGAATGAATTGGAGTGGTACGATATGTTCTGGTGCTGAGAGTTAAGCGTGTGTACACGATTTGGTAAAGGTAGCGGTGAGAGGCCATGTAGGAGTACATGGTGGGTTGTCTCACTGGAACCGTCCTTAAGCACTGAGTTCCGTGTATGTTGTCGAATGACTAGCTACTACCACCCATTGGAATGCTTAAGTGCCCCTCTCGACTTATTAGCCAACTTGATCTCTGTCCAGTAGTCGCAAATAGTTTCTGGTGTTTGTAGGTAGTGTTAGTAGTCTACCAAGTGGCACCTGGCCAGGTGGGCTTGGGACAGACTAGGCACAAGTGGCATGGTGTACCAAGCGCAGATCCATCCGGCGAGGTGGGCTTGGGAACCCTGCACATATCGTTTGGGGCCGTGAGCGACACCCCGGCCGGATCTCCTTGCGGATGGAACCCGAATAGGCGATAAACCTGGACTAGAGTCTTGTGTGGTTAGTCAGGTCGTGGCCGACACCCTTGCCAGGCTTCCGCTTGAAGGTTGCCGAGGTACATGACGTGTACATGGTGATAAGTGGTGAGAGCGTGTGTGAAGAAGTACACCCCTGCAGGGTTATCATGATCTATTCGAATAGCCGTGTCCTCGGTTACGGACTTCTTGGATGCTTACGTGGTACATAGACAACTTAAAGTGGATACTCTAAAATGCTCAAGACAAGTGTGAGTGCTATGGATGGCCTTCTCGTCAGGAGACGAGGATGAATCCATAGTAGTGTATTGATGTGGTGCTTAGTGGACTCGTGTGCGCTGCCTCATCTCAAAGAAGTTTCTCATTGTCGTAGAACAGGATAGCCACTGAGTCAAAGCTGGCTTGCTGCAACTAAACCCCACTTCACCTTCTTGATACAAATGCATGTATGATAGGATCTGATGTAAGTCTTGCTGAGTACCTTTGTACTCACGTTTGCTTCATTTATGTTTTGCAGATGAGACATCTGTCTCACTAGTAGTACCACTTGGACTTCGACGAGTAGCTTGTACCTCAGCTACGATCTTGGTCCCTTGGGAGGGACTTGTGGATAGTCAGGCTCCTCGGTCTTTTTCTTTCGTAGTTGTCTGTACTCAGACATGTACTGCTTCCGTTGCTTGTATGCTCTGAATGATGGGTCATGTGACCCCTGTTTGTATTTAATGCTATGTGGCTCTTCTGAGCCTTTATCTATATGAGTTTGCGTTATGTTGTGATGCCATGTTGTACAACACATACTTGCATGTTATGCGTACGTGTGACGTGTACTGCTATGTGTGGGATCCGACAATCTAGTTGTTTATCCTTGGCAGCCTCTCTTATGGGGAAATGTAGTTCAGTGCTTCCTTGAGCCATAGTAGTCCTGCTAGCCCAGCACTACTGCTCAGAACACTTGACTGGCCGGCATGTGTTCCACTTCGTTCCTATGTCTGTCCCTTCGGGGAAATGTCACGCGGTGACTTCTGGAGTCCTGCCTAGCCTGCTACAGCCCGGGTTCCCCAGAGTCCTGTTAGCCCAGTGCTACAGCCCGGATTCATATGCTGTTGACCGACATGCTCGATGTGATTCATGTATGCATGTCCCCATAGGTTAGCACCGCTTTGGGTTCACGACTAGCCATGTCGGCATGGGTTCTCTGTCATATGGATGCTAGCGATACTATCATATACGTGAGCCAAAAGGCGCAAACGGTCTTGGGCCATGGTAAGGCGACACCCGTGGGAATACCGTGCGTGAGGCCGCAAAGTGATATGAGGTGTTACAGGCTAGATCGGTGTGACTTAGAATCAGGGTCCCGACACTAGGCGTATCAACAGGCTATGGAGATGCCCATCAATAGATATCAATGTGAGTGAGTAGGGATTGCCATGCAACGAATGCACTAGAGCTATAAGTGTATGAAAGCTCAACAAAAGAACTAAGTGGGTGTGCATCCAACTTGCTTGCTCATGAAGACCTAGGGAAATTTTGAGGAAGCCCGTCATTGGAATATACAAACCAAGTTCTATAATGTAAAATTCCCACTAGTATATGAAAGTGACAACATAGGAGACTTTCTATCATGAAGATCATGGTGCTACTTTGAAGCACAAGTGTGGTAAAAGGATAGTATCATTGCCCCTTCTCTCCTTTTCTCTCATTTTTTTGGGCCTTCTATTTTTTTCTTTTTTTGGCCTCTTTTTTTCTCTTTTCTTATTTTTTGTCCGAAGTCTCATCCCAACTTGTCGGGAAATCATAGTCTCCATCATCCTTTCCTCACTGGGACAATGCTCTAATAATGATGATCATCACACTTTTATTTAGTTACAACTCAAGAATTACAACTCAATACTTAGAACAAGATATGACTCTATATGAATGCCTCCAGCAGTGTACCGGGATGTGCAATTACTCATGAGTGACATGTATGAAAGAATTCTGAATGGTGGCTTTGCCACAAATACAATGTCAACTACATGATCATGAATAGCAATATGACAATGATGAAGCGTGTCATAATAACGGAATGGTGGAAGGTTGCGTGGCAACATATCTTGGAATGGCTATGGAAATGCCATAATCGGTAGGTATGGTGGCTGTTTTGAGGAAGTTATATGGTGGGTTTATGGTACTGGAGAAAGTTGTGCGGTACTAGAGAGGCTAGCAATGGTGGAACGGTGAGGGTGTGTATAACACATGGACTCAACATTAGTGATAAAGAACTCACATACTTATTGGAAAAATTTATTAGTTATCGAAACAAAGAACTACACGCATGCTCGTAGGGGGATAGATTGGTAGGAAAAGACCATCAGTCGTCCCCGACCGCCACTCATAAGGAAGACAATCAAAAAATAAATCATGCTCCGACTTCATCACATAACGGTTCACCATACGTGCATGCTACGGGAATCACAATCTTTACCACACGTATCTCTCAAATTCACAACTAATCAACTAGCATGATTCCAATATCACCATCTTCATATCTCAAAACAATCATCAAGTATCAAACTTCTCATAGTATTCAATGCACTTTATATGATAGTTTTTATTATATCCCTATTGGATGCTCATCATATTTAGGACTAATTTATTAACCAAAGCAAATTACCATTCTGTTCTAAAGACTCTCAAAATAATATAAGTGAAGCATTATAGTTCAACAATTTCTTCAAAATAAAACCACCGCCATGCTTTAAAAAGATATAAGTGAAGCACTAGAGCAAATGACAAACTACTCCAAAAGATATAAGTGAAGATCAATGAGTATTCGGATAATTATGCAACTATGTGAAGACTCTCTAACAATTAATAATTTCAGATCTTGGTATTTTATTCAAACAGCAAGAAAAACAAAATAAAATAAAATGACGCTCCAAGCAAAACACATATCATGTGGTGAATAAAAATATAGCTCCATGTAAAGTTACTGATGAACGAAGACGAAAGAGGGGATGCCTTCCGGGGCATTCCCAAGCTTAGGCTCTTGGTTTTCCTTGAATATTACCTTGGGGTGGCTTTGGCATCCCCAAGCTTAGGCTCTTGCCACTCCTTATTCCATAGTCCATCGAATCTTTACCCAAAACTTGAAAACTTCACAACACAAAACTTAACAGAAAACTCGTAAGCTCCGTGAGTATAACCAAATAAATCACCACTTAGGTACTGTTTTGAACTCATTATAAATTCATATTGGTGTAGTATCTACTTTATTCCAACTCATATATGGTTCATACCATCCGATACTACTCATAGATTCATCAAAATAAGCAAACAACACATAGAAAACAGAATCTGTCAAAAACAGAAAAGTCTGTAGTAATCTGTATCAAACGTATACTTATGGAACTCATAAAATTCTCAAATAAATTGGTGGACCTTAGGAATTTTTCTATTAATCCTCTACAAAAATAATCAACTTAATATCACTCTCCAGTAAAATATGGCAGCTAATCTTGTGAGCGCTAAAGTTTCTATTTTTTTACAGCAAGATCGTAAAGACTTCACCCAAGTCTTCCCAAAGGTTCTACTTGGCACAAACACTAATTAAAACATAAAACCACATCTAAACAGAGGCTAGATGAACTATTTATTACTAAACAGGAAGAAAAAGCAAAGAACAAAAATAAAATTGGGTTGCCTCCCAACAAGCGCTATCGTTTAACGCCCCTAGCTAGGCATGATGATTTCAATGATGCTCACATAAAAGATAAGAATTGAAACATAAATAGAGCATCATGAAGAATATGACTAGCACATTTAAGTCTAACCCACTGTCGGTGTACTAGAATAGGGGTACCCTAGTATCCCGACCTTGTGCATGGGCAGTTGCAGCATCCCGCGGCAAGGCTTGCCGGGTGACCGCCAAGGTCCTCCGTGGTTTCCCTGGAGCCATTTAAGGAGACAAGACCCCGGCAAGAGGAGCTTGCCAGGAAGGCCAACTAAGGCACCTCAAGACCCCGGCAAGAGGAGTTTGCCGGGAAGGCCGCCCAAGGCATCTTAAAGAACTTGCCGCGGCGCACCACGCGTCCCGGCAAGGCCTGGTGAGCGACAAGCTCCCGGACGCGACAAGACAACGACCGCGGCAAGGCGCTAGCCGCGGCAAGCCACCACTCCGTGCCCGCGCTCCAGCACATCCACCAACGTGTCGCTCTGGGACCCTTCCCAGCGTACGTGGTGGGAGGCTGTGCAGCCAGCGGTGAGCGGTGGCAAGCGGCGCTGACAAGATTGCCGCCGTGGCGAGCGGTGGCGTCCCTGACGGTCCCTTTTACACTGTTTAGGCGACGCAGACGGGTATTTAAGGCCCTTGTCCCCTGCCGTCAGGGTTAGGTATGATACACTGTAGCAGGTAGCTGTACCAACCGCAGCACCTTTCCCTTTTTTGCCCTTGTCTACGTTGCCACCTGTCGGTGACCCCTTGAGCATATAAAAGGAGGCCCGTGCGCAACATAGAAGGGGGGGGGGTTAGCTGGTTCGAACGCTCACGCTCGGTCTCGTTAGCTGCTGAAGTGTACTGTAGCACTTCGCGCTCCCGAGCAAGAAATCAATACAAACCAGAAAGCAGGAGTAGGGTTTTACGCATCCGTGCGGCCCGAACCTGGGTAAACTGCTCGCGTGCTTCGCCTCGATCCGCTCTTTGCACGACCTCCGCCCCCGCCGAACCGAAAGGGACTCGGTCCGCCGGTCCCATAGGTGTTCGTGGATTAGTCCCCCGACAACTTTGGCGCACCAGGTAGGGGGCGTCGAAGTTGTGTGAACCAGATCCGGCGTTCACGTGCGCTAGATCTCCATCATCTTCATCGACATGCCGCCGAAGAAGAAGGCTTCGGAGGCGGCTGCTCCGTCCGCCCCGCTACCACCGGAGCAAACGGCTGATGGGGCGGACGCCGGCGGAAGAACGGGCGTCGACGAGGGAGTTCACGGTGCTGCCAGGTCCAAGGACAAGGCTGCGCTGCCCATCGGCGGTGTAGCCGGCTCCCACAACGACCGGGCGCACTCCAAGACCTCGGCGTCCGTACATGCACCACGCCCACCTCATGAAGCGCGGGACCGGCAGCGCCACGGTACTCACAGTACCATGCGCTTGCTGGACCAAGATCGAGCTGGTGGATCTCGGAGTGCTCCAGACCAGCATGCACACCAACATGCTGGCACGAGCGAGGCGCGGTCGCCTGGACGGGATACTGCTCCTTCTAACATAGTTAGAAGTCCGAACATATCCGGCTCCTCGCACCGCTCGCCACCACCACCCGCCACTGCAGCAGAAGCTTTGGCGCGAGCTCAACTGCTCCTAGACTACCCTCCAACAGCAGACAAGATCGACGACTGGAGGGCCACCATCCAGAGTCTCATCGGCTTCGCCAACGGCGACACTCAGCGGCAGCCGAGCACGTCGCAGCCGCGGCAAGTCAGCCAGGCACGAGCCGGTGACGACAAGATCGGTGGGGGTGCAACCACTGTGCACTCTCCACCTTGAAGGCCAAGATCGCCGACTCACCGGATCCACCTCGACAGCGACTCCACCGCGTCGTCAGATCCATGAGCTCGCCGCGATCAGCGCCAAGTTCTTCACGAACAACAGCAAGAAGACGCTCGTACTCGCATCGAGCGCCGAAGAGAAGCGCGACGTCAATCAGACCAGCGCGCTGGGCCCTCTGTCGACATGCATGCGCCAGGGGAACCAGGCGACTTGCCGTACGCGGTAGGTTGCCCTGCGTTCACCCGTGAGCTGCGGCAAGTCCAGTGGCCCAGTATGTAGAATTTCAAACCAGACGTACCGGAGAAGTACGATGGCAAGTCGCATCCGTCGGAGTTCCTCAGCATCTACACCATCACGGTGCAGGCTGCCGGGGGACGGGACGACAAGATCCTTGCCAACTACTTCCCGCTGGTGCTCAAGCCCAATGTCAGGTCCTGGCTCATGCACTTGCCGGACAACTCCATATCCTCCTGGGCAGACCTATGCCATCAGTTTGTCGGCGCCTTTACAGGCGGCCACAAACCTCATGGCCAAGAGAGTGACCTTCATCTGCTCGCCCAGAAGGAAGGGGAACCCCTGCGCAAGTATATTCAGAGATTCAACCGTGTACAGCACAACATCCCAGATGTCCACCCTGCCGCGGTCATCAGCGCGTTCCATCAGAACGTGCGTAACCGCAGGATGTGGGAGGAAATGGCAATGTGCAAGATCAGAGACGTTAGTGAGCTGTATGCCCTGGCCGACAAGTGTGCACGTGCTGAAGAAGGGAGGAAACTCCCCCGAGAGAATATAGGAGCAGGAGGATCTGACAGTGAGGATGCTGGCCCGGCAAAGAAAAACCGGCGGCAGAACAGGAAGAAGAAAGGCAAAGATGTGCTAGTCGTTGAGCAGTCCGGCAAAGAAGGTGGCACCCAAAAAGCCAAAGTTGGTAGCTCCGGCAAGGAGATTGCCGCATGCACCAACTGCCAGGCTGTGGCGGCCGCCGACAAGCAGGACGGCACCGACAAGCAGTACTGCAAGATTCACCGCACCAAGGGCCATGACCACCAGAGCTGCAAGAAGGTCGAGCAGCTTGTCCAGCAACAAAAGGCTGAGTACGAGCGACGCGACAAGGAGAGGGCCCAAGGAGGCGCTGGAGAATCTGGCAAGAAGCGCGCCGGCCGGGGAGGACGCCGCGGCAAGGCCAAGCAGCGGCAAGGAGACAGACCTCCCCGCGGCCGCGACAAGGATGACGACAACGACGACGAAGACATGGATGATGTTGAAACCAGTGAGCAGGAGTTCTAGAAAGCCACAGAGGTCTTGTGCGTTGACGGCGGTGCTTCTCTGCATACTTCGCACCGCCAACTCAAGCAGTGGGTGCGGGAAGTCAATGCAGCAGAACCACCTGTCGAGTCACGCAAGCTTCTGAAATGGTCCAGCACGCCTATCATCTTTGATATTGAGGATCACCCTGACCGCACAACTGCGGTCGGGTGCTTGCCGATGTTGGTTTCACCAACTATCCGCAACCTCAAGGTCACTAAGATGTTAGTTGACGGCGGGGCCGGCTTGAACCTGATCTCCTCCACTGTACTCCAGAAACTCCAGATCCCTGACAGCGAGCTTGAAGAGACCGGCACATTCCAAGGAATTAACCCGGGAAGGAGCAAGCCGAAGGGGAAGGTCACGTTGCCAGTAACATTTGGCAGCGAGCTGAACTTCAGGACTGAGAGGGTCACTTTTGACGTTGCCGATATTCCATTGCCTTACAATGGGATACTTGGCCGTCCAGCACTCGCCAAGTTCATGGCAGCCTCTCACTACGCATACAACATGCCGAAGATGCCAGGCCCGATAAGCGTCATCTCTGTCCCTGGTGACAAGAAAGATGCTCTTATCTGCGCCGACAAGATCTACCGGGAAGCAGCAGCCGCAACAGACCGCAAGCCACTTGCCGCTGAAGCTCCCGGGGGGAAGAAGAAGACCAAGTCCGGCAAGAGTTCTGATGCCCACTCCGGCAAGCGCACCTCTTCGAAGTGCCACGCTGCCATCGAGGACGCACCATCGAGCTCCACCGGCAAGCGTAAGAAGACAATGGCAGCTCCACCAGAGACGAAGAAGGTGTCCGCCAAGGAGGACGGCACTGGTGGTACCTTCACCATCAGTGCCACTCTCAACCCTAAATAGGAAAGCGCGCTCATTGCTTTCCTGCGGGCGAATGTCGATGTGTTTGCGTGGCAACCGTCTGACATCCCCGGTGTTCCCAGGAAAGTAATTGAGCACCACCTTGCCGTTTCTCCTCATGCGCAGCCCGTCAAGCAGAAAGTTAGGAAGCAAGCAGTGGAGCGCCAAGAGTTTATTGCAGAAGAGATCAAGAAGTTGGAAGCAGCAGGCCTTGTCAGAGGAGTGCTTCATCCTACGTGGTTGGCCAATCCTGTAGTCGTGCGCAAAGCAAACGGGAAATGGAGACTTTGTATCGATTTTACCGATGTTAACAAAGCTTGTCCCAAAGACCCATTTCCTTTGCCGCGCATTGACCAGATTGTTGACTCCACAGCCGGATGTGATTTGCTTTCATTTCTTGACGCATACTCCGGATACCATCAGATCTTCATGGCAGAAGAGGATGAGGAGAAGACCGCATTTATTACTCCATGTGGCACGTACTGTTTCGTACGGATGCCTTTTGGTTTAAAAAATGCTGGTTCAACATTTGCAAGAGTTGTCCATGTCACTCTGGAGCCACAAATACACAGAAATGTGGAAGCCTACATGGATGACATAGTGGTCAAGAGCAAGGACAAGGCGACTCTGATTCAAGATTTAGACGAGACCTTTGCAAATCTGCGCAAGATCAGCCTCAAGCTCAACCCAGAGAAGTGTGTGTTTGGAGTCCCCTCCAGCAAGCTTCTCGGGTTCTTCGTGTCTCAGCGGGGAATTGAAGCCAATCCCGACAAGATCAAGGCCATTGAGCAAATTGAAGCACCAAAGCGTGTCAAGGATGTACAAAGACTTGCCGGTTGCGTGGCTGCTCTCAGCAGGTTTATCTCTAGGTCTGCTGAGCGCGCCCTACCGTTTTTCAAATTATTGAAAAAGGTAGGTCCAATGAAATGGACTCCGGAAGTGGAGGCTGCGCTGCAAGACTTGAAGAGATACCTGTCCTCCCCTCCAATACTTGTCGCACCTAAGCCACAAGAGAAGTTGCTGCTGTACATAGCGGCAGCCAATCAAGTGGTTAGTGCTGCGTTAGTAGCAGAGAGGGAGGCAGATGACGAGCCAGCAACCACGGCAAGCGCATCCAGCGACAAGCAAGGGGCTTCCCCGGCAAGCTCTGGTCCTGACAAAGATGGATCTGCGCAGATGCACGACGAGACACAGAAGAAAGTGGTGCAGCGCCCAGTTTACTTTGTCAGTTCCCTTCTGCAGGGTCTAGGTCAAGGTACTCTAGCATGCAGAAATTGCTTTTCGGCCTTCTCATGGCCTCGAGAAAGCTGCGCCATTACTTCCAAGCACATGAGATCATAGTTGTCACTCGCTTTCCGCTGAAGAGGATACTACAGAATCCAGAAGCGACAAGCAGGATTGTTGAGTGGGCACTGGAACTGTCAAGCTTTGGCCTCAAGTTTGAGAGCACTTCAACTATCCAAAGCAGAGCATTGGCAGAATTCATAGCAGAATGGACGCCAACACCAGATGAAGAAATTTCAGAAACGAGCATCCCCGTCAAGGAAGCAAGCAAAGAATGGCTGATGTACTTTGATGGTGCCTTTTCGCTGCAAGGCGCCGGCGCTGGTGTGCTGCTTGTCGCACCCACCGGAGAGCACCTCAAGTACGTAGTCCAGATGCACTTTCCCAAGGAGCAAGCAACAAACAATACTGCAGAGTATGAGGGATTGCTTGCCGATCTCAGGATCGCGGCAGACCTTGGGATCAAGAAGCTCATTGTCAGGGGTGACTCACAGCTTGTCGTCCGCCAAGTAAACAAGAGTTATCAGAGTCCGTTGATGGAAGCTTACGTCGACGAAGTGAGAAAGCTAGAAGAGCACTTTGACGGCCTACAAATGGAGCATGTTCCAAGAGCTCAGAACGCCATTGCCGATGGCCTGTCAAAGTGCGCCGCACTTAAGCTACCTGTGGAACCAGGGATCTTTGTGCTCAAGCTGACTCAACCGTCTGTAACACCATCAACTGGACAGAGCAAGAAGAGGAAGTTGATTTCTGGTGACTATTTGCCGGCAGAGCTTCCTGAAGCCGCCGCCAAGAAGGTCCCTAAGATCGACGCCAAGAGCGCTGAGGAGCAATATGCTCCGGCAAGCCCTAGGGTTTGTTCCGTTGAAGCAGAAACTCCCGATAAGTTTTGCTCCGGCAAACTTGTCGGGGAACGTCAAGCTCCGGCAGAGACGCAGCTTCTCGCCATAGAAGCGGATGTTCCCGCAGCAGCTGAGACCAACACCAAGAGCGCTGAGGAGCAAGATGCTCCAGCAAGCCCTAGGGTTTGTTCCGTTGAAGCAGAAGCTCCCAACAAGTTTTGCTCCGGCAAGCTTGTCGGGGAACGTCAAGCTCCGGCAGAGCCGCAGGTTCTTACCGTAGAAGCGGATGTTCCCGCAGCAGCAGATTTGCCTTTAGTCCTTGTCGAGCCACAGGCTCCAGCATGGGCACAGCAGATTGTCCGTTTCCTTCAGACAGGAGAACTTCCCAAAGAACAAGAAGAAGCGGAGAGAGTAGCCCGGCAGTCAAGTATGTACCAGTTTGTCGACAAGACACTGTACAGAAGAAGACTCAACGGTGTGAAATTGAAGTGTATTCACCGGGAAGACGGACAAAAGCTGTTGGCAGAGATACATGGAGGCATATGTGGTCACCACATTGGCGCAAGAGCACTTGTCGGCAAAGCGTTCCGGCAAGGTTTCTTTTGGCCGACAGTCCTCCAGGATGCAACTGCACAAGTAACCAAGTGCGAAGCGTGCCAGTTCCATTCCAAGCAGATACACCAACCAGCTCAAGCTCTCCAGACGATCCCTTTATCCTGGCCATTTTCGGTCTGGGGGCTCGACATCCTCGGCCCCTTTCCCCGAGCAGTCGGGGGCTTTGAGTACTTGTACGTTGCAATCGACAAGTTCACAAAGTGGCCGGAAGTGGAACCAGTGAGGAAGGTGACAGCACAGTCAGCAGTTAAGTTCTTCAGGTCGATTGTTTGCCGCTTCGGAATCCCTAACAGGATAATCACCGACAATGGTACACAATTCACGAGCCGCACCTTCATGCAATACGTCCAAGATCTTGGCGCCAAGGTCTGCTTCGCTTCTGTTGCTCACCCGAGAAGCAACGGAGAGGGCAAATGCTGAAGTGCTGCGCGGGCTTAAGACCAGGACTTTTGACAGGCTGCACAAGTGCGGAAGAAACTGGATCGAGGAGCTGCCAGTGGTTCTTTGGTCGATCAGAACGACGCCAAATCGAGCCACTGGACAGACACCTTTCGCTCTAGTCTATGGAGCAGAGGCAGTTATCCCCACGGAACTCATATACGGGTCACCTCGAGTGCTCGCTTATGATGAGCTCGAGAAAGAGCAGCTGCGACAAGATGACGCGCTGCTCCTTGAGGAAGGCCGTCTTCAGTCTGCTGTGCGAGCTGCTCACTACCAGCAAGCTTTGCGCCACTACCATAGCCGCAAAGTTAATGCCAGAAGTATTGAGGAAGGCGACCTTGTTCTTCGGCGTGTTCAGTCCGCCAAGAAATCCAACAAGTTGACGCCGAAGTGGGAAGGCCCTTACCGGGTGAAACGAGTCACTAGGCCTGGCGCTGTCCGCCTTGAGACCGAAGATGGCTTTCCGATGAGCAACTCCTGGAACATTGAGCATCTTCGTAAGTTTTACCCGTAAGGCGTGGTTGCCGGAACCTGTTCCGGCAACCACCTTTTGTACAAGTCTTGCCGCTGTTGCATGTAATCCTTTGTACAAAGCCGGACACAGACCCCGTGCATAAGTAAACCTCATGTGCTTCGCACATCTTGTCAATTTCATGCTTTCTATTTTTTTCATGTGTTATCTGACACTTTGTGCAGCACCTACTCCCCGGTAAGCAATAACGAGCCGTAAGGCTCCATATCTTTATTTTGTCTTCTTTCTTTTTTCTCAAGAAAAGGAAGGTTCCCTCGCCCACAAGTTTGCCGGGGGGAAAGGAGAAGATAATGGTATGGACCAGGCGTCGTTCAAGAAAATTTCGCCTTGCCGGGAAGCAAACAACAGAAAAGCTAAGTTGCCAAAGTTTGAGCAATCAGATTTTTTTAATTTTAAGTTATCTCCCTTGAACGACCGCACCTTGTATGGAAAACCTGTGCGCGGAGGAACCAACTCGTAGCTAGTTGCGCCCTTACTTTGTTTCGAGTCCGCTCAACAACTTAAGTGAGCTGCAACTAGTTGCGACAAGGTTTCTTGTCGGTAGCGGCACCGCCAGCAGGCTGCTGACGTCCCGCACTCAGCGCTCGCGGCTCAGGTGCCTGCACCGGCAAGTTCCCTAAAAGCGTAGGGTAAGGGAGGAATCAAGTAAAGGGAATAACATTGCAATCACTACCCAGAATAAAGTTATATTACAAAGATAGCTTGTCGCAGCTCTAATAGATTGTTTTCATAACATGACAAACAGCGACAAGGAAAGAAGAAATGGGCGGCCTAATCTACGCGATCGCCCTCGATCCTCTTGATCCTGCTCACCTTGTCCACAATGGGTGCGACAAGGGCCTTGAGCGCCTCCAGATCGGCATCCGGCGGCAGGGTCTTGAGGACGTTGGTAAAGTTAAGGCCCGGATTGCGGAAGGCCACCTTCACCAACACTTTCTGAAGAGCTCCCGCGCAGATCTTGCGCGACTCGTCGGCCAGCTGCTTCGGGATCCTCTCCCGGAGTCGCTGGAGGGCCGTCGCCACGCCCTTGAAGAACAAGACGAGCTTGGCGCTGGGTTGGAGGTTCTCGTCGGAGGGATACCCGAGATCCTCCATCCCCAGCTGCGTCAACTCCTTGTCAATATCTGTGGCGGCAACCACAAGACTCTCCGTCCAATGCTCCACAGTCTCCCTGAAGGCGTTTTGGGTGGCGGCAACACTCTCTAGTAGCGCCTTGTCGGCCTTGATCTCCTCCTTCAAGGCCGCCTCCTGCTTCTTGGCGCCGTCCAGCGTCTTGGTCAAAGCAGTCAACTTCGACTCAAGACCTGCATTGGAGTCCTTGGCGGCGCTGAGCTCTTTGCCCTTCTCGGCAAGATCGACCTCCAGCTGCGCCACCTTCGTCTCCAACTCCTTCTTGGCGGCCTCGGCGGCGGCGGCGTCCTCTGCTTGCTTGAGGGCTCCGCCAAGTCTTTCCTCACGCGCGGCAAGCTCCTCCTCGCGGGCGTCAAGATTGACCTTCCGCTGCGCCAGCTCGCCCTCGTCCGCGGCTAGCTTCACAGCGGCAAGTCGCTGCCGCTCTTCGACTTCAGCCTTCTCGAGGAGGAAAGCTTTCTGCCCTTCAGCGAGCTGCTCCCGCTCCTCCGCCAGGGACCGGAGGGCTTCCTGATGGAAACCCCCGAGCTCTTCCGCGCGCTTCTCGATATCGGCTCCTGCCTTCGCGACTAGCGCCTCGCGGGATTCCAGCTTGGCTTGCCACGCGCGGTAGAGCGACATCAACTTCCGCAGCAGCCGCTCTTCTTCGGGCTCGTTGCTGCTGCTCCTTGGCCCGTCAACCAGCGTCAGCCCGGTGGAGGCGAGCACTTCCCCGTCGAAGATCTCTCCCTCGACCGGCGCCCTGGAGCTCGACGCCCAGGGGAGGTTGATGAAGACACCTTCGCCGGCCTTCAGGTAGATGCCTGGCTGGGGCTCTCCGGAGCCTGGCGCTGCGGCAGCGGCGGACGGGTCGGCGGTCGGTGTAGCGCCTGGCGCTCCTGCGGCCTCAGGGCCGTCAGTGCGATCGCCAGACCCCTCGCCAGCCGCTGCGGCGGTAGCCTTGGCGGCCTCTGCACCGGCGGGATCGCCAGCACCGGCGCTTCTTCGGCGGCAACCTCGGTCTCCATCGGCTCTGTAGCAGATGGGTCTGACAGCCGGGAAGGGGAGAAGAGTCAAGCGAAAATCCAACAAAAAGGAGATTAAGAGAAGAAGAACCCAAGGAAAGTTTTTCAGGAAAAGGATTACCTGTACCGGGTTCTGTAGTCGTGGTCTCCGCCGTCGGGTGGCCACTGGTGTTGTCCCTTGCCGGAGAACCTTCCCTTGCCGGAGACCTCTCCCTTACCGGAAAGCCCTCCCTTGCCGGAGAATTCTCCCTTGTCGGGGGATTCTCCCTTGGCTCCTGGTGGGGCTGCTCTGCTCCTACACAAACCAGTAGTTAGATATTAGCAAAAACAGAGTATCCATGCGCACCTCACAGCGGAAAGCAAATCAGATACTTACGCTGGGGGCTGCTCTGGAGAAAAGTTGCCGAGTCCGGCAAGGTTGTCTCGGGTGCACCCCCCGCTGTCGCCGTGGGTTCATCCTCGATGATAATCACCGGAGTCTTGGCCCTCTTTGCTGCTCTCTGGGCCAGAGTCCTGAAAAGGAACAAGTTTAGAGTAAAGCAAGTAAGACACAAGACAAAACAGCAAGGATTGAAGAACAGCAAGTACATCAAGAGAAGCTTACTCTTCTTTTTCTTCCTCGTCGGAGCTGAACGCGGAGAAGTCAAAGTCCGGCGCGCACCCGACGCGAGGAGGTGGAGGAGAAGCTTCCCTTGGCCGCTTGGCGGGAGCAGCGGCGGTGGTCTGAGACGACCCCGCTCCAGCTGTCGTCGCGGCGTGAGAAGCGGCAGGAGCAGAAGCGGTGGTCCGGGAGGGCCCCGCTCCAGTTGTCGTCGCAGCATGAGGCGCTCCCACGGCAACGGTGTTTGCCGCGGTGGAGCGTGTCACGCGGCGCAACGACTGTTGACCCGCTTGCCGCTCCGCTACGTCACCGGCCTTGCGGAGACGCCTTCTTGGCAGGGATGGAGGCTCTGCTTGCGGCGAGCTACTCGAAGATGAAGTAGAAGACGAGTTGATCTCCAGCGAGCCGCTCGTATCCTTGGCGGGCTCGCTCGACTCAATGTTCTGCCCGGCAAGCTCTTTCTCGCCAGCAGGCTCCTGTCGCTCGGCACGGCTTCCCGCCTCTGCTGCATCCGCCTCCTCCACGGTGAACCCAAACTCGCCCGCGGCCGCGGCTGCCGCCGCCTCCTCCAGCCTAGTTGCGATAAGTGCCATCTCCGCATCGGTGGTGTCGCGGGTGAGGCCATCCTTCTCGTCGGCGCGGATCGCCACTTCTACCAAGTCATCGAAGAACTGCTGCACGACGTCGTCTGCAGGCTCCTGCCAAGTTGGCACAATTCCATGCGAGTTGCACTCCGGCATCATTGCACGGATGCGGTCGAGCAAGGAATTGTTGCACAACGGAATGACGCCCCCCGGCAACCTGAAAACTTCGGGATGTTGGGGGTCATACTTGAAGAGCTCCTGCAGCATCGCGTTGAGCTCCAGAACTGTGAAGTTGTAGTTGAGGCCCGGCCGCAGCCTCATGATATCCGCCGCGTTCTTGAACTCCCAAGTAGGTCTCCCCCGTTCCTGCAGGGGGGCGATGCGGCGGCGAAGAAAATCTGCGCCAACGGCGCCTACAGTAAGCCCGGCAAGCCTGAGGCGCAGGATCCTAGTGACGGCAATCTTCAGCCTGTCGTCTTCCGGGGCCACGTCGCTCCAATCGCTGCCGCGAGCTACTGGGGTTTGGCGTCGGGTGGTGAATGGCTGCGGGTTCTCCTCGTCAATCCAACACCAGTCTGCCCTCCACTCCTCCCACTTGCCGCGGAATTCTCCCTCCATATAGGTTTCCTTCTTGCCGGCCCTTGAGATCCAGGCGATTCCGCCGGATAGAGGCTCTCCTCTCTCTACTCCGGGTATGAAGAAGTGGCGAAAGAGAGCTACGTTGGGATGGACTCCGACAAAGTTTTCGCAGAGATGTGCGAAAACTGCCATGGTCAGAACGGCATTGGGGGTGAAGTCAAGGAGGTGGAATCCATAGGTATTCATGATGTCACAGAAGAATTCAGAGAGGCGGGCAGAGCCCGCAGTAGAAGAACAGAGCGAAGAAGGGGTATCCATTTGGGGCCTTCTTCCAAGCGGCGGCGGGGAGTACCTTCGTGCGCGGATGCGCTCGCGTCTCTGTCGACCAGAAGAGGTAGTAGTTCTCCCTCAGCTCATTCGCGGCAAGCTTGGGGGGGGGGGAACTGCGCGCTCCTTCCGCAGCGCCGCAAGCCGCTGCGCCTCGGTCGACTTCACGACCTTCCCCTTGTCGGCTTTTGGAGCATGGCGGAAGCGGTGGAGGAGATTGATGGCATTGGTGGCGCTGGTGGCAATGGGGGGCGGAGCGCTGCTCTCTTTCGGCTTTGGGAAGACGAGGGAGCGGCGGAGATTTCTGAGATTGGAAGCAGCAACGGGCGAATGTGCGAATTGCCCCTGTTTCCCCTGCTTATAAAGAGGGAGGGGGCGGACGTTCCGCATTTCCGAATAAAATAACCACCCACGATCCCTCCCACGACGCCGCATTCAACGCGTGCCGTTCGGGGAGGGCGCGGTGGATACGGAGTGAGATACGGCGTAACCTAGGCCACGCGTGCCCGTGCCCTGTTTTGGGCCTGGCCCAACTGCGCTCGGCACCGTGTATGGCCCAGGCCCGGGGGCTCCTGTCGGTGTACTAGAATAGGGGTACCCTAGTATCCCGAACTTGTGCACGGGCAGTCGCAACATCCCGCGGCAAGGCTTGCCGGG
Source organism: Triticum urartu (assembly GCF_056163025.1). Classification (NCBI taxonomy): domain Eukaryota; kingdom Viridiplantae; phylum Streptophyta; class Magnoliopsida; order Poales; family Poaceae; genus Triticum; species Triticum urartu. The sequence continues at coordinate 545,657,443 of NC_141879.1, read as the reverse complement.
TGACCGCCAAGGTCCTCCGTGGTTTCCCTGGAGCCATTTAAGGAGACAAGACCCCGGCAAGAGGAGCTTGCCGAGAAGGCCAACTAAGGCACCTCAAGACCCCGGCAAGAGGAGTTTGCCGGGAAGGCCGCCCAAGGCATCTTAAAGAACTTGCCGCGGCGCACCACGCGTCCCGGCAAGGCCCGATGAGCGACAAGCTCCCGGACGCGACAAGACAACGACCGCGGCAAGGCGCTTGACGCGGCAAGCCACCACTCCGTGCCCGCGCTCCAGCACATCCACCAACGTGTCGCTCTGGGACCCTTCCCAGCGTACGTGGCAGGAGGCTGTGCAACCAGCGGTGAGCGGTGGCAAGCGGCGCTGACAAGATTGCCGCCGTGGCGAGCGGTGGCGTCCCTGACGGTCCCTTTTACACTGTTTAGGCGACGCAGACGGGCATTTAAGGCCCTTGTCCCCTGCCGTCAGGGTTAGGTATGATACACTGTAGCAGGTAGCTGTACCAACCGCAGCACCTTTCCCTTTTTTGCCCTTGTCTACGTTGCCACCTGTCGGTGACCCCTTGAGCATATAAAAGTAGGCCCGTGCGCAACATAGAAGGGGGGGTTAGCTGGTTCGAACGCTCACGCTCGGTCTCGTTAGCTGCTGAAGTGTACTGTAGCACTTCGCGCTCCCGAGCAAGAAATCAATACAAACCAGAAAGCAGGAGTAGGGTTTTACGCATCCGTGCGGCCCGAACCTGGGTAAACTGCTCGCGTGCTTCGCCTCGATCCGCTCTTTGCACGACCTCCGCCCCCGCCGAACCGAAAGGGACTCGGTCCGCCGGTCCCATAGGTGTTCGTGGATTAGTCCCCCGACACCCACTTCCTACGCATAGGGATTTTGTGAGCAAACAACTTATGGGAACAATAATCAACTAGCATAGGAAGGCAAAACAAGCATAACTTTAAAAACTTTAAGCACATAGAGAGGAAACTTGATATTATTGCAATTCCTATAAGAATATGTTCCTCCGTCATAATAATTACATGTAGGATCATAAGCAAATTCAACAATACAACTATTACATAAATCATTCTTTTCATGATCTACAAGCATAGAATTTTTATTACTCTCCACATAAGCAAATTTCTTCTCATGAATAGTAGTGGGAGCAAACTCAACAAAATAACTATCACGTGAGGCATAATCCAATTGAAAGTTAAAATCATGATTACAAGTTTCGTGGATATTATTATCCTTTATAACATACATGTCATCGCAATAATCATCATAGATAGCAACTTTGTTCACATAATCAATTGGAACCTCTTCCGAAATAGTGGATTCATCACTAAATAAAGTCATGACCTCTCCAAATCCACTTTCATAACAATCACAATAAGATTCAACACCCTCCAAAATAGTGGGATCATTACTTCCTAAAGTTGACACTCTTCCAAACACACTTTCATCAATATAATCATCATAAATAGGAGGCATGCTATCATCAAAATAAAGTTGCTCATCAAAACTTGGGGGACAAAAAATATCATCTTCATCAAACATAGCATCCCCAAGCTTGTGGCTTTGCATATCACTAGCATCATAGATATCCAAGGAATTCATACTAACAACATTGCAATCATGCTCATCATACGAAGATTTAGTGCCAAACATTCTAATGCATTCTTATTCTAACACTTTTGCACAATTATCGGAATCCTTATTTTCATGAAAGATATTAAAAAGATGAAGCATATGAGGTATCCTCAATTCCATTTCTTGTAGTTTTCTTTTATAAACTTAACTAGTGATAAAACAAGAAACAAAAAGATTCGATTGCAAGATCTAAAGATATACCTTCAAGTGCTAACCTCCCCGGCAACGACACCAGAAAAGAGCTTGATGTCTACTACACAACCTTCTTCTTGTAGACGTTGTTGGGCCTCCAAGTGCAGAGGTTTGTAGGACAGTAGCAAATTCCCCTCAAGTGGATGACCTAAGGTTTATCAATCCGTGGCTTAGGATGAAGATGGTCTCTCTCAAACAACCCTGCAACCAAATAACAAAGAGTCTCTTGTGTCCCCAACAAACCTAATAAAATGGTAAATTGTATAGGTGCACTAGTTCGGCGAAGAGATGGCGATACAAGTGCAATATGGATGGTAGATAAAGGTTTTTGTAATGTGAAAATATAAAAACAGCAAGGTAACTAATGATAAAAGTGAGCACAAATGGTATTGCAATGCGTTGAAACAAGGCCTAGGGTTCATACTTTGACTAGTGCAAGTTCCCTCAACAATAATAACATAATTGGATCATATAACTATCCCTGAACATGCAACAAAGAGTCACTCCAAAGGCACTAATAGCAGAGAACAAATGAAGAGATTATGGTAGGGTATGAAATCACCTCAAAGTTATTCTTTCTGATCGATCTATTCAAGAGTTCGTACTAGAATAACACCTTAAGACACAAATCAACCAAAACCCTAATGTCACCTAGATACTCTAATGCCACCTCAAGTATCCGTGGGTATGATTATACGATATGCATCACACAATCACATATTCTTCTATTCAACCAACACAAAGAACTTCAAAGAGTGCCCCAAAGTTTCTACCGGAGAGTCAAGACGAAAACGTGTGCCAACCCCTATGCGTAAGTTCACTGTAACATCCCAAATTTTCAATTTGGAATGTAATACATAGATAATTCATGCATAATCATATTTTATTGCATCTCGTTTCGCGATCCTCGAAATCCTAAGCAACTCAAGGACCCTCGCACAGAGTTGGGGATTAACCTGTTTTCATATTTGAGTTTTGTCAAATATTGAAAAGAGGATTTTTGGTTTTAATTATTTTTCTCTTCGAAAATATTTCATATTAAAATATATGAGAGGAGATAATATGACTTCTCTAAAATAAATGAAATATTGGAGGAAAAAGATTAAAATCAAATATTTGATTTTGTCTAGAGTTTATTGCTATTTTATTTGAATTAGAAAAATTGCATGTTTTTCAAAGTTGCATTTTAGGGCCAAGAAAATGATCATCATGTTCTAAATATTTTATTTCGATGGTGAAAATTGGTTTTGGCATTTTTAGAATTTTATTTTATTTTCTAGGATATTTTTATTCAGCGGAATTATTTTAAAAAAAGTTTCAGCGCCCTCCTGGGCCGAAGCCCAGCCGAGCCGGCCCGCTCCCCGCGTCGTTGTCTCCGAGATGGAGACCGCGCGCGCCGTCTACCCGGAGTCCCGCTGGGACTCCGCTTCCCTGCCGCCTTGCCCCCTCCTCCCAGCCGACCCCCCTCTTAAATACGCCGCCCCGACCCCCCCTCCACCACCCAACCCTGCCGCCAGCCCCGACCGCGCCTCGCCGCCCGCCGCCACCTTTGCCGCGCCGCGCCGCCGCCTTGCTGCCGCTTGCCGCCGTTGCCGCAACGCGCCGCCGCCGCCCTCGCACCCCGCCGCCATAGCCCCACCTCGCCGAAGCATCTCCGGAGGTAACGCCGCCGTTGCCGCCACCGGTTTATTTAAAAAAACCGATTCGTTTTTTATTTAAAAAAAAACCTACTTCGTTTTTTAGATCGGTTCGCCGGTTTTTCTCGGTTTAGTTATTTTGCGGACGTTCGTCCGTACGTTCGTTTTAACGAACGTGTTCACTCATTAGTTATAGACAACAAATGCTCGTTCGTTAGCCTATTCATCAGTTTTCTTTTTCTCGGATTTTCCGTGATTATTTTCAATCGTGATTTCTGATCCGATTTTCATTTTAGTTTATCTTTTCGCTCGTTTATCGGAATCAGGCGATTCAAGCGCCTAGATCTTCATCTCGAAACCCTCTTTCTGTTTAACCAATTTCAACAAGCTTTTGCTACTGTAAAATTTGATCTTAGTCTAGACTAGTAAATGAATCTTGTTTCTTTCGCAGTTTGAGTTTCGTTGCTCCGTTTGATTTGATTCTTTTCGCATACCGGAGTTCTTAAGTTGAACCTTCTGGTTAGATCTTCTTATTTGAGATTTACCCGTGTTTTCTCTGCTTGATTGCTTATGTATGCTATTGTTTGTTTGCGATAGAACAGCAAAAGTGCGAAGCGCGCTACTACGAGTCCCTAGGTTTTGCGAATCATCAGCACGACAAGTAACACTTTGATCATACCCCTTTATCACCCAGTTTTTATGCATTAGTTCCAATCCACAAACATTGCATGGTTAGGACGTGATTAACATGTGGGTTGGGAAGTAGTTGATGAGGTAGAACCTAGCGCCCTGTTATATTCAAACCCTTGGGAGTTACTTCTATGTGTTGTTTTTATTGCTATGCTATGCTCATAGATGTCGGTTGGGTGAGTGAAATCCCTGACAGATGTGAGATTGTTAATTAATGGTTCAGCTTAAGGTGGCAACTTGAATACACATCTGGGTGGATTGTTTGTTGGGAACCTGGGGAATCTAGTGTTGTCCTAGGATATCCCGGAGCACCCGTGTGATAATCCTATGGTCTGCCACCCAGGCTCAAAGGGAACTGAGATATTTTCATGCTAGAAACTTCTGTGTGCAGCCACAAGCTATTATGGGCTCTAGCATAGTTGAGTAGGTTGAGTGAAGCTCCCGAAGAGGTGGATCAGCAGGTAGAGGGATGTAGGTTGGTATGGTCTTCCCGGAGTAAGGGGTTCATGCTTCTGAAAGACTGTGTCTCGGTCATCCGTTTCTCAAACACCCTCTAGTGCAAGAAATCCAACAGAGGAGATCGGGTCTTGTGGGGAAAAGTGCGCAAACCTCTGCAGAGTGTATAAACTAATCATGGTTAGCCGTGTCCCCGGTTATGGACATCTTGAGTATCTAGTACTTGGAGTATCATAAGTATCTCATCACTCTAAAATAATACTGTTGGGTTGTTAACTACTTTAATTGGGATTGAGTTAGATGAACCTTCTCAATGATGTTTCAACTACCATGATAGTTAAATAAAATCTATTCCTTTGTTGTAGGAAAAAATTGGTTTTCGCAAAAACCATAACCATAGAGCTTTCCACCAGCCAAATATGCATATAGTGATAGCATTATTATGTTCTTGCTCTACTATGTTACTTTGCCATCATATTCCATGTGCTGACCCGTTTCGGGCTGCAACGTATTATGTTGCAGACTTTTCAGACGAGGAGTAAGGTTCGTTAGGTCATTGCCGTGCAGCTCAGCTATGCCGTTGGAGTTGATGGACTCACTTTATCTTCCAAGCCTTCCGCTGTTATCATATTAGATGGCCTTAAGCCACATTTTTTTGTAATAAGTTCTCTTTTGAGACATTCGATGTAATAAGTGTGTGATTGCTACTCTGTTATAAATCCTCGAGTACTATGTGTGTCAGCATTACCGATCCAGGGATGACACTGAAGCACAGAGACTTGACCGTTTGAGGTCGGGTCGCTACAAGATGGTATCAGAGCACACGCTGAGTGTAGGACACGAGCACTAAGCTAAATCCCTAGATCACTATTCTCTTCTCATTTCTAAGCCCTCTCCATTTTCTACTCTTTAGGATGGCGGACGCAAGGAACAAGTTTGCACAACCGGATGAAGAATCTCCTTTTGGACGACACTTGAAGGAAGTCACTAGGTACCTGAACATTGGAATACCAAGCCTCACCGAGACTTACAACGCCACTTTACCAGAAGAGCTGCGATGGATGATTCAAATTCAAGTTCCAGGAAGGACATTCACGCCAGTCACTAAGCCCATAGAGTTTTCCTTTGATGCACCAACCTGGAGTCTAGGAACGAGTATGGCAGCTCACATCACCATGGGACACATTGGAGAAGTTTATCATAAGGAGCTTAAGGATACTATCTATCAGATTTGTGGGCGCCGAGACGAGCAATGGGAGATTATCAACACTAGGAAGGATAGATCAATTGCAGCTTTCATCCTGGAGTTAAACCAACACATTCGTCGCCAGGAGAACCAGTTGTGTGCAGGAATGATAGACCTGAAGAAGGCAATGACAAGGATCACGGAACTGGAGGAAGAACTTAAAGCTACACGTGAAGATTATGAGGAGGAAATCGTCGTACTAGTGGAGAAGAATGACGATCTGGAAAGGAAGCTAGGAGTATTCCTGGGAGACCCCACACCTGGAGGAGAAGACGAAGAACCCAAGGAGATTCGCACGGAGGACTACATCATCATCGTCGACACCGACTCGGACCTCGACAGTAGCGATGATGACTATGAAGACGAAGCTGGAGCAGGCATCATGGAGTCTTGAACCGAACAATATTTTTAGTAGACCACCACATCAGTAGTAGTATTCCACCATGTAAATAGTATAGTCCGAGCACTTTTGCAATGATAGTTAGATCGATTGTATGCCCTTGCTTGATTGATTGAGTGAAATGTTTGTGTTTGTCTCATGTGCATATGGGTAGTGTTTTCTCATTAGACCTCATTCTATTCTAATATGTCCCCTCTAAACCCATCAGATGCCTCCGAGATGTGACCCTAGATTTACTTTCCCATCGGAGCTCACTCATTTGATCCAGCAGCAGAATACCCTCATGCAGTTATTAGTTCAGAACCAAGGCAACAACAACAACAACAATCCACCGCCACCACCACCAGTTGATAACTTAGCCCGATTTCTAAGGTTGCAGCCGCCGGTGTTTTCTAGTAGCATCGAGCCCATAGTAGCAGATGATTGGCTCCGCGGGATTGGAAGGGAGTTAACTACTGCAGGATGTACCAATGCTGAGAAGGTGCGTTTTGCCGCACATCAGTTGGATGGACCAGCAGCCTCATGGTGGGAGAATTACATTGTCACCTACCCTATAGCCACTGTTACATGGAATCAGTTTCAACAGGCATTCTGTATAGCCCATGTCTCAACTGGAGCTATGAGTATGAAGAAGCATGAGTTTCGCAACTTACGCCAGGGGAACCGTACTGTGGCTCAGTACGCGGATGAGTTTAGCAAGTTATCTCGTTATGCCCCTGATGATGTGGCCACATATGCCGCAAAGCAAGAGAAGTTTATGGAAGGGCTGAATTATGAGATGAGCATGGAGTTGATGGTGGCAACATTCAACAACTACCAGGAGTTGGTAGATAAGGCTCTTATGATTGAAGGGAAGTAGCAGCAGATTGAGAACTGTAAGAGGAAGTATGGACAAGGAAGGTATAACTCAGGAGCTCAGCAGAAGCCTTGCCTAACCCCGAACTAGGGAGGACTTGTCCATAACCATGGAGGCCACACCCATAATGGAGGAAGTAACCATAATCATACTGGGCCAAGGAATGGGAATGGGAATGGAGTAAGCAACAAACAGAACCGCTCCAATCCAGCCACACCCACGAAGAGAGACCTAAGCCACGTTACTTGTTTCAAGTGCGGGAAGACTGGGCACTACGCCACTGAGTGCCCTGAAGCAAAGAATGGAAATGGCAATGGGAGCGCTGGAAAGAAGCCCAATCCATTCAACAAAGGACAAAGTGAACCACGTCAATGTGGAGGAGGTTGAAGAGCAGCCAGACGCGGTTATTGGTAAGTTTTTGGTTAAGTCTTTTACCGCCCTTGTTCTTTTTGATACTGGTGCATCGCATTCATACATATCAAGGGAATTCGTGGATAAGTTTAAACTACCAACCCAAACCCTTAGGGCCCATCTATTAGTGAGTTCACCTAGAGCAGAGTATATGGCTAGTCGATGGTGCGACCAGATACCCTTAACCATTGGCAGCCATGTTTTTCCGTCTAACTTAATAATCTTGGAGTTCAGTACAGCTTTTCACCTGCAGACCGATGGACAGACCGAGAGAGTCAACCAGATACTGGAGGATATGTTGAGAGCATGTGTGCTAGATTATGGATCTAGTTGGGATGACAATTTTCCCTACGCGGAGTTCTCATACAACAATAGCTACCAAGCCAGTTTGAAGATGGCACTATTCGAAGCCCTGTATGGACGAAGGTGCAGAACACCGTTGATGTGGGATGAAGTCAGAGACCGACAGTTGTTTGGACCCGATTTGATCAAAGAGTCTGAAGAGAAAGTTAAGTTGATCAGAGATAGACTGAAGATAGCTCAGTCTAAGCAGAAGAGTTACGCAGATTTGAAATGCAAGGAAATAACCTATGAAATTGGAGATAGAGCATATCTGCGAGTGTCACCCCTGCCAGGAGTGAAACTTTTTGGAGTTAAGGGAAAGTTAGCCCCGAGATTTGTAGGACCGTATCGAATTTTGGAACGTATGGGTGAAGTTGCCTACAAGTTGGAGTTATCTGAAGGGCTCTCAGGAGTTCATGATGTATTTCATGTTTCACAGCTGAAGATGTGTCATGCTGAGATGGCCGATATACCATTAAGAGATACAGTACCCTTGGAGGCGATTCAGTTGGACAGTGGTTTGACCTATGAGGAGAAGCCAGTCAGGATTCTTGAATTTGCCAGCTGAGTCACCCGCAGCAAGGTTATCAAGTTTTGCAAAGTTCAGTGGAGCCACCATGCCGAGGAGGAAGCCACCTGGGAACGAGAGGATGATCTACACAAAGACCACCCACACCTATTCTCTAGCCAACCCGAATCTCGAGGGCGAGATTCATCTTAAGGGGGGTAGGTTTGTAACATCCCAAATTTTCAATTTGGAATGTTATACATAGATCATTCATGCATAATCATATTTTATTGCATCTCGTTTCGCGATCCTAAAAATCCTAAGCAACTCAAGGACCCTCAGAGAGAGTTGGGGATTTCCCTGTTTTCATATTTGAGTTTTATCAAATATTGAAACGAGGATTTTTGGCTTTAATTATTTTTCTCTCCGAAAATATTTCATATTAAAATATATGAGAGGAGATAATATGAATTCTCCAAAATAAATGAAATATTGGAGGAAAAAGATTAAAATCAAATATTTGATTTTATCGAGAGTTTATTGCTATTTTATTTGAATTAGAAAAATTGCACGTTTTTCAAAGTTGCATTTTAGGGCCAAGAAAATGTTCATCATGTTCTAAATATTTTATTTAGACGGTGAAAATTGGTTTTGGCATTTTTAGATTTTTATTTTATTTTCTAGGATTTTTTTTGTTCGGCAGAATTATTTAAAAAAAAAGTTTCAGCGCCAGACTGGGCCGAAGTCCAGCCGAGCCGGCCCGCTCCCCGCGTCGCCGTCTCCGAGCTGGAGACCGCGCGCGCCGCCGCCGCCACCGACCCGGAGTCCGGCCGGGACTTCGCTTCCCTGCCGCCTTGCCCCTCCTCCAAGTCGACCCCCTCTTAAATACGCCGCCCCGACCCCCCTCCACCACCCAACCCCGCCGCCAGCCCCGACCGCGCCGCGCCGCCGGCCGCCGCCTTTGCCCCGCCCCGCCGCCGCCTTGCTGCCGCGCCGCCACCACCGCTTGCCGCCGTTGCCGCGCCGCGCCGCTGCCGCCCTCGCACCCCTTCGCCATAGCCCCGCCTCGCCGGAGCATTGCCGGAGGTAACGCCGCCGTTGCCGCCGCCTTTTTTTTAAGAAACCCGATTCGTTTTGAAAAAAACCCTAGTTCTGTTTTTTAGATCGGTTCGCCGGTTTTTCTCGGTTTAGTTATTTTGTGGATGTTCGTCCGTACGTTCATTTTAACGAACGTGTTCACTCGTTAGTTACAGACAACGAACGCTCGTTCGTTAGCCTGTTCGTCAGTTTTCTTTTTCTCGGATTTTCCGTGATTATTTTCAATCGCGATTTCTGATCTGATTTTCGTTTTAGTTTATCTTTTTGCTCATTTATCGGAATCAGGCGATTCAAGCACCTAGATCTTCGTCTCGAAACCCTCTTTCAGTTTAACCAACTTGAACAAGCTTTTGCTACTGTAAAATTTGATCTTAGTCCAGACTAGTAAAGGAATATTGTTTCTTTCGCAGTTTGAGTTTCGTTGCTCCGTTTGATTTGATTCTTTTCGCATACCGGAGTTCTTAAGTTGAACCTTCGGGTTAGATCTTCTTATTTGAGATTTACCCATGTTTTCTCTACTTGATTGCTTATGTATGCTATTGTTTGTTTGCGATAGAACACCTGGAGTGCGAAGCGTGCTACTACGAGTCCCTAGGTTTTGCAGATCATTAGCAAGGCAAGTAACACTTTGATCATACCCCTTTATCACCCAGTTTTTATGCATTAGTTCCAATCCTCAAACATTGCATGGTTAGGATGTGATTAAAATGTGGGTTGGGAAGTAGTTGATGAGGTAGAACCTATCGCCCTGTTATATTCAAACCCTTGGGAGTTACTTCTACGTGTTGTTTTTATTGCTATGCTATGCTCGTAGACGTGGTTTGGGTGAGTGAAATCCATGACATATGTGAGATTGTTAATTAATGGTTCAACTTTAGGTGGCAACTTGAATACACATCTAGGTGGATTGTTTGTTGGGCACTTGGGAATCCAGTGTTGTCCTAGGATATCCTAGAGTACCCGTGTGATAATCCTATGGTCCGCCACCCAGGCTCAAAGGGAACTGAGATATTTTCATGCTAGAAACTTCTGTGTGCAGCCACAAGCTATTATGGGCTCTAGCATAGTTGAGTAGGTTGCGTGAAGCTCCCGAAGAGGTGGATCAGCAGGTAGAGGGATGTAGGTTGGTATGGTCTTCCCGGAGTAAGGGGTTAATGCTTCTGAAAGACTGTGTCTCGGTCATCCGTTTCTCAAACACCCTGTAGTGCGAGAAATCCAACGGAGGAGATTGGGTCTTGTGGGGAAAAGTGCGCAAACCTCTGCAGAGTGTATAAACTAATCATGGTTAGCCGTGTCCTCGGTTATGGACATCTTGAGTATCTAGTACTTGGAGTATCATAAGTATCTCATCACTCTAAAATAATATTGTTGGGTTGTTAACTACTTTAATTGGGATTGAGTTGGAGGAACCTTCTCAATGATGTTTCAACTACCATGATAGTTAAATAAAATCTATTCCTTTGTTGTAGGGAAAAATTGGCTTTTCGCAAAAACCATAACCATAGAGCTTTCCAACAGCCAAATATGCATGTAGTGATAGCATTATTCTGTTCTTGCTCAACTATGTTACTTTGCCAGTATATTCCATGTGCTGACCCATTTTCGGGCTGCAACGTATTATGTTGCAGACTTTTCAAACGATGAGTAAGGTTCGTTAGGTCGTTGCCGTGCAGCTCAGCTATGCCGTTGGAATTGATGGACTCACTTTATCTTCCAAGCCTTCCGCTGTTATCATATTAGATGGCCTTAAGCCACATTTTTTTGTAATAAGTTCTCTTTTGAGACATTCGATGTAATAAGTGTGTGATTGCTACTCTGTTATAAATCCTCGAGTACTGTGTGTGTTAGCATTACCAATCCAGGGATGACACTGAAGCACAGAGACTTGACTGTTTGAGGTTGGGTCGCTACATTCACGAGGTCACGGAACTCGCAAGTTGATCACCAAAACATACATCAAGTGGATCACATGATATCCCATTGTCACTGAAAGCACGCGCAAGACATACATCAAGTGTTCTCAAATCCTTAAAGACTCAATCCGAAAAGATAACTTCAAAGGGAAAACTCAATCCATTACAAGAGAGTAGAGGGGGAGAAACATCATAATTTCCAACTATAATAGCAAAGCTCGCGATACATCAAGATCGTACCACCTCAAGAACAAGAGAGAGAGAGAGAGATCAAACTCATAGCTACTGGTACATACCCTCAGCCCCGAGGGTGAACTACTCCCTCCTCGTCATGGAGAGCGCCGGGATGATTAATATGGCCACCGGAGAGGGATTCCCCCTCCGGTAGGGTGCCAGAATGGGTCTAGATTGGTTTCCGGTGGCTACTGAGGCTTCTGGCAGCGAAACTCCCGATATATTCCGTTCTGCGATGTTTCTAGGGTATGTTGATATATATAGGTGAAAGAAGTCAGTAAGGGGGGCCACGAGGTGGCCACGAGGCAGGGGGCGCGCCTAGGGGGGTAGGGCACGCCACCCACCCTCGTGCTGGCCATGGGACTCTTCTGGCCCACCTCCGGTACTCCGTGGACTTCTGGATTGCTTCCGTTCCAAAAATAAGTTCCATGAAGTTTGAAGTCAATTGGACTCCGTTTGATTTTCCTTTTCTGCGATACTCTAAAACAAGGAAAAAACAGAAACTGGCACTAGGCTCTAGGTTAATAGGTTACTCCCAAAACTCATAGAAAATAGCATATAAATGCATATAAAACATTCAAGGTTGATAATATAATAGCACGGAACAATCAAAAATTATAGATACGTTGGAGACGTGTCAACCAACTTAGGCCAAAAGCCTAAGCTTGGGGGAGTACGTATTTCTCACCAACATTACATTCAAGTTCACACACTCATGCCAGTTGTCGGTGCTCATACTTTTTCATCGTACTATCCATGCTAGTTTAATTTTCTTTTCTAGCATTCTTCTTGTGTGTTTGAAAAACATTAAGAAAGACCCAAAAAATTAGTTGTATCAATTAAAAAGAAAACCCAAAAATATTTCTCGTTCTTCTTTTGCTTGTTGGGAGCTTTCCAGTGTAAATAGTTTTGTTTCTTTTCTTTTCTTTGGGGATCGAGAGGAGAATACCATGATGAAAATGTTGAGTGTCTCTTATATGCATTATTGTTGATCTAACAAAAAACCCATATTACCTTGTCTTCTCCCTTATATTGAATGCTTGTAGATTCCAGCTTAGTCCAATGCACATGCACTATTATTATAATCCACACCGTTTGGTCGTGCAAGTGAAAGGCAATAATGACGATATATGATGAACTGATTGAGATGAGAGAAGCTGGTATGAACTCGACCTATCTTGTTTTTGTAAATATGATTAGTTCATCGTTCCTGATTCAGCCTATTATGAATGAAACATGTTTGCAATGACAATTAGAGATTATAATTTCTCATGCCATGCTTAATTTGCTAGGAGTTTATAATGGTTTACCTTGCGTGCCAACATGCTATTAAAATGGTTATGATGTGGTAAGATAGGGTGGTATCCTCCTTTGAACGATTCGAGTGGCTTGACTTGGCACATGTTCACACATGTAGTTGAAACAAAATCAACATAGCCTCCACGATATTTATGTTCATGGTGAATTATATCCTACTCATGCTTGCACTTAGTGTTGATTAATTTTAATGCATGTTCATGACTGTTGTTGCTCTCTAGCTGGTCACTTCCCAGTCTCTTTCTAGCCTTCACTTGTACTAAGCGGGAATACTGCTTGTGCATCCATTTCCATAAACTCCAAAAGTTATTCCATATGAGTCCACCATACCTTCCTATATGCGGTATCTACCTGCCGTTCCAAGTAAATTTGTATGTGCCGAACTTCAAACCTTCAAATGAAATTCTGTTTTGTATGCTCGAATAGCTCATGTATCAACTAGGGCTGTCTATATCTTCCATGCTAGGCGGGTTATTCTCAAGAGGAGTGGACTCCGCTCCTCACTCACAAGAAAATGGCCAGTAACTGGGATGCCCGGTCCCATGCTCAAACCAAATTAAATTAATTGCAAACAAAACTCCCCCATGATTATTGATAGTTGGAGGCACCCGTTGTTTCGGACAAGCCATGGATTGATGTTTGTTGGTGGTAGGGGGAGTATAAACTTTACCATTCTATTTGGGACCACCTATACTGTGTGTAGCATGGAAGATATCGAGATCTCTCAGTTGTTATGTTGACAATGAAAGTATACCACTCAAAATATTATTCATCTCTTTTTCCAAAATCAAGCTCTGGCACCTCTACAAATCCATGCTCCCCTCTGCGAAGGACCTATCTATTTACTTTTACGTTCAGTCATCATCCTCTTATTAAAAAGCACTAGTTGGAGAGCACCGCTGTCATTTGCATGCATTACTATAAGTTTACATTGAGTATGACTGGATCTCTTTTACCATGAATTACAATGTGTAGTCAGTCCTTGATCTTCAAAGGTGCTCTGCATTTATGTTTTGCGGTCTGAAAAAGGGCTAGTGAGATACCATCTTGTTATATCATATTATGATTGTTTTGAGAAAGTGTTGTCATCCGAGATTTATTATTATTGCTCGCTAGTTGATTATGCCATTGATATGAGTAAACATGAGACCTAAATGTTATTGTGAATATGGTTAGTTCATAATCTTTGCTGAAAACTTGAATGCTGGCTCTACATATTTACAACAACAAGATCAGACAGAGTTTGTAAAAAAATTTCTTTATCACTTTTAGTTTGTCAACTGAATTGCTTGAGGACGAGTAAAGGTTTAAGCTTGGGGGAGTTGATACGTCTCCATCGTATCCACTTTTGCAAAAACTTTTGACCTTGTTTTGGACTCTAACTTGCATGATTTGAATGGAACTAACCCGGACTGACGCTGTTTTCAGCAAAATTTCCATGGTGATACTTTTGTGCAGAAACAAAAGTTCTCAGAATGACATGAAACTTCACGGAGAATATTTTTGGAATATATAAAAAATACTGGCGAAAGAATCAACGTCAGGGGGGCCACACCCTGTCCACAAGGATGGGGGGCGCGCTCACCCCCTGGGGCGCGGCCCCCTATCTCGTGGCCCCCTTGAGGCTCCACCGACCTCAAATTCAACTCTATATATTTAAGTTTGGGGAGAAAAAAATGAGGGAGAAGGATTCATCGCATTTTATGATACGGAGCCGCCGCCAAGACCTAATCTCTCTCGGGAGGGCTGATCTGGACTCCGTTCGGGGCTCCAGAGAGGGGAATCCGTCGCCATCATCATCATCAACCTTCATCCATCACCAATTTCATGATGCTCACCGCCGTGCATGAGTAATTCCATCGTAGGCTTCCTGGACGGTGATGGGTTGGATGAGATTTATCATGTAATCGAGTTAGTTTTGTTAGGGTTTGATCCCTAGTATCCATTATGTTCTGAGATTGATGTTGCTATGACTTTGCTATGCTTAATGCTTGTCACTAGGGCCAGAGTGCCATGATTTCAGATCTGAACCTATTATGTTTTCATGAATATATATGAGTTCTTGATCCTATTTTGCAAGTCAATAGTCACCTACTATGTGTTATGATCCGGTAACCCCGAAGTGGCAATAATCGGGACCACTCCCGGTGATGACCGTAGTTTGTGGAGTTCATGTATTCACTAAGTGTTAATGCTTTGGTTCGGTAATCTATTAAAAGGATGCCTTAATATCCCTTAGTTTCCAATAGGACCCCGCTACCACGGGAGGGTAGGACAAAAGATGTCATGCAAGTTCTTTTCCACAAGCACGTATGCCTATATTCGGAATACATGCCTACATTACATTGGTGAACTGGAGCTAGTTCTGTCTCACCCTATGTTATAACTGTTGCATGAGGAATCACATCCGACATAATTATCCATCACCGATCCAATTCCTACGAGCTTTTCTCATATTGATCTTTGCTTTAGTTACTTACCCATTGCCACTGTTACAATCACTAAAAAACCAATACTATTACTTTTGCCACCGTTACCGTTACTTCCATATTACTTTGCTACTAAATACCTTACTGCAGATATTAAGTCTTTCTGGTGCGGTTGAATTGACAACTCAACTGTTAATAGTTGAGAATATTCTTTGGCTCCCCTTGTGTCGAATCAATAAATTTGGGTTGAATACTCTACCCTCGAAAATAGTTGCGATCCCTTATACTTGTGGGTTATTAGTACCTAGACAATCTGAGCACATGCTCACTGGTTGAGCAATTCACCTCCATCTTGTAGGCAAAGTACTGTCAGAGATCTCATACCTCTTGACACGGGCATGAGTCTGAAATACTAATTTCAACTCTTGAAACATCTTATATGCTCCGTGGCGTTCAAAAATTTTGAAGTCCCTGTACTAAGCCATGAAGCAAGGCGCACTAAACTATCAAGTAGCCATCATACGGAGCTTGCCAAATGTTCATAACGCCTGCCTTTGCTCCTGCAATAAGTCCGTCACCTAGCGGTGCATCAAAGACATAATTCTTCCGTGCAGTGATGAGGATAATCCTCAAATCACGGACCCAGTCCGCATCATTGCTACTATCATCTTTCAACATAGTTTTTCTCTAGGAACATATCAAAAATAAACACAGAGCTACATCGCGAGCTATTGATCTACAACATAGTTATGCAAATACTACCAGGACTATGTTCATGATAAATTAAAGTTCAATTAATCATATTACTTAAGAACTCCCACTTAGATAGACATCCCTTTAATCATCTAAGTGACCACGTGATCCA
Source organism: Triticum urartu (assembly GCF_056163025.1). NCBI lineage: Eukaryota > Viridiplantae > Streptophyta > Magnoliopsida > Poales > Poaceae > Triticum > Triticum urartu. The sequence continues at coordinate 545,641,211 of NC_141879.1, read as the reverse complement.
TATCAACAAAACCATGTCCGATCATCATGTGACATGGAGAAGTTTTCAATGGTGAACATCACTATGTTGATCATATCTACTATATGATTCACGCTCGACCTTTCGGTCTCAGTGTTCCGAGGCCATATCTGCATATGCTACGCTCGTCAAGTTTAACCCGAGTATTATGCATGTGCAAAACTGGCTTGCACCCGTTGTATGTGAACGTAGAGCTTATCACACCCGATCATCATGTGGCGTCTCAGCACGAAGAACTGTCGCAACGGTGCATACTTTGGGAGAACACTTATACCTTGAAATTTTAGTAAGGGATCATCTTATAAAGCTACCGTCGTAGTGAGAAAATAAGATGTATAAAAGATAAACATCACATGCAATCAAAATATGTGACATGATATGGCCATCATCATCTTGTGCCTTTGATCTCCATCTCCAAAGTACCGTCATGATCTCCATCGTCACCGACATGACACTATGATCTCCATCATCTTGATCTTTATGAACATGTCGTCACATGGTCATCTCACCAATTATTGCTTTTGCAACTATTGCTATCGCATAGCGATAAAGTAAGGCAATTATATGGCGCTTGCATCTTATGCAATAAAGATGCAACCATAAGGTTCCTGCCAGTTGCCGATAACTTTAAAAAAACATGATCATCTCATACAACAATTTATATCTCATCATGTCTTGACCATATCACATCACAACATGCCCTGCAAAAACAAGTTAGATGTCCTCTACTTTGTTGTTGCAAGTTTTACGTGGCTGCTACGGGCTGAGCAAGAACCGTTCTTACCTATGCATCAAAAACCACAACGTAGTATAGTGATTGATTTTTGATCTTCAGAAAGAACCCTGTTCATTGAATCCGATTCAACTAAAGTTGGAGAAACTGACACCCACCAGCCACCTGTGTGCGAAGCACGTTGGTAGAACCAGTCTCGCGTAAGCGTACGCGTAATGTCGGTCTGAGCTGCTTCATCAAAAAATACCGCTGAATCAAGAATCAACTAGTGACGACAAGAAATATGTATATACCCACGCCCACAACTCCTTTGTGTTCTACTCATGCATATAACATCTACGCATAGACCTGGCTCGGATGCCACTGTTGGGGAACGCAGTAATTTAAAAAAATCCTACGCACACGAAAGATCTATCTAGGTGATGCATAGCAACGAGAGGGAAGAGTGTTGTCCATGTACCCTCGTAGACCGTAAGCGGAAGGGTTATGACAACGCGATTGATGTAGTCGTACGTCTTCACAATTCGACTGATCCTAGTACCGAAAGTACGGCACCTCCGCGATCCGCACACGTTCGGCTCGGTCACGTCCCATGAACTCTCAATCTAGCTGAGTGTTGAGGGAGAGTTTCGTCAGCACGACGGCGTGATGACGGTGATGATGAAGCTACCATCGCAGGGCTTTGCCTAAGCACTACGACAATATGACCGAGGTGGATTATGGTGGAGGTGTGCACCGCACACGGCTAAGAGATCAATGATCAACTTGTGTGTTCTAGGGTGCCCCCTGCCCCCGTATATAAAGGAGCAAGGGGGAGGCCGGCCGGTCCTAGAGGCGTGCCAGGAGAGGAGGAGTCCTCCTCCTAGTAGGAGTAGGACTCCCCTTTCCTAGTCCTACTAGGAGGAGGAAGGGGGGAAGGAAGGAGAGGGAGAGAAGAGAAGGAAAGGGGGGCGCCACCCCCTTCCCTAGTCCAATTCGGACTAGAGGGGGAGGGGCGCGCGGCCCTACCTTGGCCGGCCCTATCTCTCCACTAAGGCCCACGTTGGCCGATTAGTCCCCCCCGGGGGTTCCGATAACCCCCCGGCACTCCGATAATTATCCGGTGACCCCCGGAATTCATCCGGTGTCCGAATATAGTCATCCAATATACCAATCTTTATGTCTCGACCATTTCAAGACTCCTCATCATGTCCTTGATCACATCCGAGACTCCAAACTATCTTTGGTACATGAAAACATATAAACTCAGGGAACCAATCATCACCGAACGTTAAGCGTGCAGACCCTACGGGTTCGAGAACTATATAGACATGATCGAGACACGTCTGCGGTCAATAACCAACGGCGGAACTTGGATGTTCATATTGGTTCCCACACATTCTATGAAGATCTTTATCGGTCAAACCGCATAACGATATACGTTGTTCCCTTTGTCATCGGTATGTTACTTGCCCGAGATTCGATCGTCAGTATCTCAATACCTAGTTCAATCTCGTTACCGGCAAGTTTCTTTACTCGTTCTGTAATGCATCATTTCATAACTAACTCATTAGTTACATTGCTTGCAAGGCTTATAGTGATGTGCATTACCAAGAGAGCCCAGAGATACCTCTCTGATACTCGGAGTGACAAATCCTAATCTCGGTCTACGCCAACTCAACAAACATCTATTTATCCAATCGACTACAAATTTTACCTATCTTTTACCCGGGAGGGATTGACAACCCCTCTTTTATGTCGGGTTGCAAGTATTTGTTCTTTGTGTGCAGGTGTCGTTCACGTAGTGTTGCGTGGTTCTCCTACTAGTTCGATGACCTTTGTCTCATCACTGAGGGAAATACCTACCGTAGCTATGTTGGATCATCCCTTTCTCTTTGGGGAAATACCGGCGTAGTTCAAGCTGCATCAATGCCTGCCACATATAAGTCTGGTTTCTACACGATGTGCATCAAGTTTTTAAAGTAACGATATCAACTTTTTACCACACCCTACTTGTGTCCAATGAAGGTATAATTAAATTTTTCATCCCTTTTCGAGCTTTTTTACCCAATATTTCTTACCGTATAAGGTCATCCTGCCATTTTTAGTTGCTTCAAAGTCACTTAATGCCTCGAAAGTGGAAAACCAACTACAAAAGTTCTCAAATTTGAGCATAGGGATTTTGATGGTCTTTACTAACCATTGAAAAAGTTTGAATTCAAATTGATTTTAAAAATAGTAGTTGTGTGTGTAAGCCGGTGGTTTTCTGTTCGAAACCCTCACACTTTGTGGCAAAGTGTTCGGTTTTTACACAATGTGCATCAATTTTTGCCATAACGATCTCAAATTTTTACCACACCCTAATTTTATTCAATGAAGGTAGAATTCAAAGTTTCATCCCTTTCGGACCTTGTTTACCTAATGTTTCTTACCGAAGAGGGTCATCTTGCCATTTTTAGTTGTCAAAAAAATCATTTAATGCCTCAAAAATGGAAACCAAGTCCACAAATTCTCAAATTTGAGCATAGGAATTTTGATGTTGTATTCTAATCATATAAAAAGTTTGAATTTAAATTGATTTTAAAAACTATAGTTGTGTGTGTAAGGCGGTGGTTGTTCGTTCGAAAACCTCACTCTTTGTGGTAGAGTGTTTAGTTTGTACTTGATGTGTATCAAGTTTTTGCCGTAGAGATCTCAAATTTTTCCACACCCTGCTTGTCTCCAATGAAAATAGAATGAAAAGTTTCATTCCTTTTGATGCTCGTTTACTAGATATTTCTTACTGAAGAGGGCCGTCGTGCCATTTTTATTTGCCAGAAAGTCATTTAATGCCTCAAAAATGGAAAACCAACTCCAAAAGTGCTCAAATTTAAGAATAGGGATTTTGATGGTGTGTACTAATCATATTAAATTTATTTAAAAAATTTAGTTGTGTGTGTAAGGTGGCAATTTTTCGTTCAAAATCCTGACGCTTTTGTGGCAGTTTTAGGTTTGTACACGATGTGCATCAAGTTTTTTCTACAACGGTCTCAAAATTTTAGCACACTGTATTTGTGTCCAATGAAGATAGAATGCAAAGTTTCATCCCTTTTGGAGCTCGTTTACCTGATATTTCTTACCAAAGAGGGTCGTCCTGCCATTTTTAGTTGTCGGAAAGTCATGGCATGTCTCAAAAATGGAAAACTAACTCCAAAAGTGCTCAAATTTTAGCATAAAGATTTTTATAGTGTGTACTAATCATATAAAAAGTTTGAATTTAAATTGATTTTGTAAATCATAGTTGTGTGTGTAAGGCGGCGATTTTCCGTTTGAGACCCTCACACTTTGTGGCAGACACCTATTTGTTGTAGTAATTTTTGAGCCACGGGGACTTAGCAATCTCATTACCATGGTTAGCAAAACTAGCAAAGCTTAATGGGTATGAAATGGTTAAGTGGTGAGGTTGCAGCAAGCACTAAGCATTTGTATGTGTCTAACTTATGAGTACAAGATTATGAAGAGTAACTACGCATAAATAGACGTGAACTGGTAATGATCAAGAAGTGATCCTAAACACCCGCTTACAGTCATACATAACCCCACCGTGTTCTCTTCCCGACATCCATCGAAAAGAGACGATCATAGTTACACACATGGTTGGTGTAATTTATTTGGGTTTACTGTCAACTTCTCTACAACTAGATATTATAAATTTCCAAGTCGCCACAAAACCAAGGGCACGACTTTCCGAAAGATTTAACCTTGCAGGGGTGCTCCAAGTAGTCCATTCTAAATTACCACACACATCTGATGTAAAACCTCACACCATGATAGCAAGATGCTTACAATAAGGAATGCTGGTGGACAAGACACTTCTCAAAGGTAAAACTAAACCGGCAAGACCTCTCGGCGTGTCGACGATTGTTACCTCTTGAGCTAGCGTTGGTTTTTCCCTTGAAGAGGAAAGGGTGATGCAGCAAAGGAGCGTAAGTATTTCCCTCAGTTTTGAGAACCAAGGTATTAATCCAGTAGGAGAAAGCGCACAAGTCACCGAATACCTGCACAAACAAACACCAACTTGCAACCAACGACAAAGGGGTTGTCAATCCCTTCACGGTTATTCGCAAAGTGAGATCTGATAGAGATGGATAAACGGTAAAGTAATACTTTTGGTATTTTTGGTTTATGGAACGGAAAGTAAAGATTGCAAAGGAAAGTAAATAGTAAACTAGAATTGTAGATCGGAAACTTATATGATGGAAAATAGACCCGAGGGCCATAGGTTTCACTAGTGGCTTCTCTCAAGATAGAAATTATTATAGTGGGTGAACAAATTACTGCTGAGCAATTGATAGAAAAGCGCAAAGTTATGACGATATCTAAGGCAATGATCATGAATATAGGCATCACGTCTGTGTCAAGTAGAACAAAATGATTCTGCATCTACTACTATTACTCCACACATCGACCAACTCCTGCCTGCATCTAGAGTATTAAGTTCATAAGAATAGAGTAACACATTAAGCAAGATGACATGATGTAGCGGGATTAACTCAAGCAATATGATGAAAACCCCATCTTGTTATCCTCGATGGCAACAATACAATACTTGCCTTGCTTCCCTACTGTCACCGGGAGAGGACACTGCAAGATTGAACCCAAAGCTAAGCACTTCACCCATTGCAAGAAAAACCAATCTAGTTGGCCAAACCAAATTGACAGTTTGAAGAGACTTGCAAAGATATAAAATCATGCATATAAGAATTCAGAGGAGATTCAAATAATATTCATAGATAAGCTGATCATAAATCCACAATTCATCGGATCTCTGCAAATACACCGCGAAAGAGTATTACATCAAATAGATCTCCAAGAACATCGAGGAGAACTTTGTATTGAGAATCAAAGAGAGAGAAGAAGCCATCTAGCTACTAGCTATGGACCCGTAGGTCTGAAGAAAACTACTCATGCTTCATTGGAGAGGCAATGATGTTGATGTAGAAGCCCTCTGTGATCGATTCCCCCTTCGGTAGGATGCCGGAAAAGGCCCCAAAATGGGATCTCATGGGTACATAAGGTTGCGGCAGTGGAAAAGTGGTTTCGTGGCTCCCCTAGATTTTTTTGGGGTATAAGAGTATATATAGGCAAAAGAATTAGATTAGGGGAGCTACGAGGGGCCCACAAGGTCGGGGGGTGCGCCCCACCCCCTAGGCGCGCCCTCCACCCTTGTGGCCACCTCGAGGCTCCTCTGACTTGTACTCCAAGTCTCCTGGGTGTCTTGTGGTCTAAGAAAATTCATGGCGAAAGTTTTATTCCGTTTGGACTCTGTTTGGTATTCCTTTTCTGTGAAACTCTAAACAAGGAAAAAAACAGAAACTGACACTGGGCTCTTGGTTAATAGGTTAGTTCCAAAAATCATATAAAATAGCATATTAATGCGTATAAAACATCCAAAACAGATAATATACTAGCATGGAACAATAAAAAATTATAGATACGTTGGAGACGTATCAAGCATCCCCAAGCTTAATTCCTGCTCGTCCTCGAGTGGGTAAATGATAAAAACAGAATTTTTGATGTGGAATGCTACCTAACATATTTATCCATGTAATTCTATTTATTGTGGCATGAATGTTCAGATCCGTAAGATTCAAAACAAAAGTTTAATATTCACATAATAAAAATAATACTTCAAGCATACTAACAAAATAATTATGTCTTCTCAAAATAACATGGCCAAAAAAGCTTATCCCTACAAAATCATATAGTCTAGCTATGCTCCATCTTCATCACACAAAAAATTTAAATCATGCACAACCCCGATAAAAAGCCAAGCAATTGTTTCATACTTTTAACGTTCTCAAACTTTTTCAACTTTCACGCAATACATGAGCGTGAGCCATGGATATAGCACTATAGGTGGAATAGACGATGGTTGTGGAGAAGACAAAAAGAAAGAGATTGAGGGAGTCCTGGATTAGGGGGTGTTCGGATAGCCGAACTATACCTTCAAGTCGGACTCCTGGACTATGAAGATACAAGATTGAAGACTTTGTCTCGTGTCCGGAAGGGACTTTCCTTGGCGTGGAAGGCAAGCTTGGCGATACGGATGTTCAGATCTCCTACCATTGTAACCGACTCTATGTAACCCTAACCCTATCCGGTGTCTATATAAACTGGAGGGTTTTTAGTCCGTAGGACAACATACACATCAACAATCATACCATAGGCTAGCTTCTAGGGTTTAGCGTCTCTGATCTCGTGGTAGATCAACTCTTGTAATACCCATACCATCAATATTAATCAAGCAGGACGTAGGGTTTTACCTCCATCGAGAGGGCCCGAACCTGGGTAAAACTTCGTGTCCCCTGCCTCCTGTTACCATCCGGCCTAGACGCACAGTTCGGGACCCCCTACCCGAGATCCGCCGGTTTTGACACCGACATTGGTGCTTTCATTGAGAGTTCCTCTGTGCCATCGCCGTCAGGCCCGATGTTTCCTACGATCATCAATGGCGATGCGGTCCAGGGTGAGACCTTCCTGCCCGGACAGATCTTCGTCTTTGGCGGCTTTGCACTGCGGGCCGATTCACTTGGCCATCTAGAGCAGATCGAAAGCTACTCCCCTGGCCGACAGGTCAGATTCGGAAGTTTAAACTACACGACCGACATCCGCGGGGACTTGATCTTTGATGGATTCGAACCACTGCTGAGCGCGCCGCACTGTCACGACGAGCATGATCTAGCTCTGCCGTCGAATAGTGCCCTGGAGGTGGCACCTGCATCGACTCCGGCCCCTGGTTCGGAGCCGACCGCGCCGATCGAGGATGGGCGGTTGGACGCCGCCTCAGGGGCTGCGATCCCAACGGCGGTTGAGTCGAACACCAGCCCCGTACTCTGCAAGACTCCATGGATCCGAATTCTTCTCTGGATTCCGAACCCTCCACGCCCCTGCCGAGCGAATCTGATTGGGCGCCGATCATGGAGTTCATGGCCGCGGACGTCTTTCAGCACTCGCCTTTCGGCGATATCCTAAAATCACTGAAGTCTCTCTCTTTGTCGGGAGAGCCCTAGCCGGACTACGGTCAGCGAGGTTGGGGCACGGACGATGAAGAAATTCAAAACCCACCCACCACCCACTTTGTAGCCACTGTCTACAACTTAACCGACATGCTTGACTTCGACTCCGAAGACATCGACGGTATGGACGCCGATGAAGGAGATGATGAAGAACCAGCGCCTACTAGGCCCTGGAAAGCCACCTCGTCATATGACATATACATGGTGGACACCCCAAAAGTGGGAGAGGGCGATGAAACAGCGGAGGATGACCCCTCCAAGAAACAGCAAAAGCGCCGGTGTCAGCGGCGCCACTCAAAATCCCGCCAACACAAAAACGGCGATTCTAGCACGGGAGATAATAATACCCCGGAAAGCGTCGAAGAACATCCCCCCGAGCAAGATTTAGCACAGGAGGATGGAGAAATCAGCCCTCATGAGAGAGCGGCCGACAGAGAGGTCGAGGACGATAATTGTATGCCTCCCTCCGAAGACGAGGCAAGCCTCGATGATGATGAATTCGCCGTGGCGGAGGATCCCCTCGAACAAGAGCATTTTCAACAAAGGCTTATGGCCACGGCAAGAATCCTCAAGAAAAAACAGTAGCAGCTTAAAGATGATCAAGATCGGCTAGTCGATAGATGGACTGAAGTCCTCGCGGCCGAAGAGCATAAACCCGAACGCCCCTCCTAGTGCTACCCGAAGCGCAGATTGCTACCCCGATTAGAGGAGGAAGCACTCGACGCGCCCGACAGGCCACCTCGTGGCCGCGACAGAGAGGCCTCATGGCCCTCCACCCAAGCCGCACCCCGTACCAAGGTACGGGAATATGCGCGGGACTTACGAGACATGTTGGAGGACAATGCAAGGAAAACAAGATCGATCTACGGATCGCGTAGGCACCCCATGGCTCGAGACGATAATCGTCACGCCGGCCACAAATTCGGCAGGGCCGAACACAGTAGACAACGCTCATTGGAGCTACGTCACGATATCGCCCAGTACAGAGGCGCCACACACCCATTGTGCTTCACAGATGAAATAATGGATCATCAAATCCCCGAGGGTTTCAAACCCGTAAACATCGAATCATATGACGGCTCAACAGATCCTGCGGTATGGATCGAGGATTATCTCCTTCATATCCACATGGCCCGCGGCGATGATTTCCACGCCATCAAATACCTCCCACTCAAGCTTAAAGGACCAGCCCGGCAGTGACTTAACAGCCTGCCAATAGGGTCAATCAGCTGTTGGGAGGACCTGGAAGCCGCATTCCTTGACAATTTCCAGGGCACCTATGTGCGACCCCCAGACGCTGACGACCTAAGCCACGTAATTCAGCAGCCAGACGAATCAGCCAGGCAATTCTGGACACGGTTCCTAACAAAGAAAAATCAAATACTCGACTGTCCGGACGCAGAGGCCTTAGCAGCCTTCAAGCATAATATCCGTGACGAGTGGCTTGCCCGGCACCTAGGACAGGAGAAGCCGAAATCTATGGCAGCACTAATGGCACTTATGACCCGCTTTTGCACGGGAGAGGATAGCTGGCTTGCTTGTAGCAACAATATGACCAAGAACCCTAGTTGTTCGGACATCAGGGACGTTAGTGGCAGGTCACGTCGCAACCAACAGAAGCGCCGCATCAACGGCGACAATGATAAGGATACGGCAGTTAATGCCGGATTCAGAGGCTCTAAATCCGGTCAGCGGAAAAAATCATTCAAAAGGAATCCTAGGGGCCCGTCCAGCCTGGACCGAATACTCGACCGCTTGTGCCAATACACGGCACCCCCGAAAAGCCAGCCAATCACACCAACAGGGATTGCTGGGTGTTCAAGCAGGCAGACAGATTAAGCGCTGACAATGAAGACAAGGGGTTGCATAGCGACGACGACGAGGAGCCCCGGCCGCCGAACAACAATGGACAGAAGGGTTTTCCCCCACAAGTGCGGACGGTGAACATGATATACGCCACCCACGTCCCCAAAAGGGAGCGGAAGCGCACGTTAAGGGACGTATATGCGGTAGAGCCAGTCGTTCCAAAGTTCAACCCATGGTCCTCCTACCCGATCACCTTTGATCGAAGAGACCATCCCACTAGCATCCGTCATGGCGGATTTGCCGCATTGGTTCTCGACCCAATTATTGACGGATTTCATCTCACTAGAGTCCTTATGGACGGCGGCAGTAGCCTGAACCTACTCTACCAGGATACAGTGCGGAAAATGGGCATAGATCCCTCGAGGATTAAGCCCACCAAAACGACCTTTAAAGGCGTAATACCAGGTGTAGAGGCCAGCTGCACAGGCTCAGTCACACTTGAAGTGGTCTTCGGATCTCCGGATAATTTCCGAAGTGAGGAGTTAATCTTCGACATAGTCCCGTCCCGCAGTGGCTACCATGCACTGCTCGGGCGAACCACATTTGCCAAGTTCAATGCAGTCCCGCACTACGCATACCTTAAGCTCAAGATGCCAGACCCTCGAGGAGTAATTACGGTCAATGGAAACACCAAACGCTCCCTCCGAATGGAGGAGCACACGGCGGCCGTTGCAGCGGAAGCACAAAGCAGCCTCTCCATGTAGTTCTCCATTCCGGCCATTAAACGTCCGGACACAGTCAAGCGTGCCCGGAGTAACCTACAACAAGACCGCCTGGCACATTCCGAGCAGGCGTAGCAATGCGGCCCCAACCCCAACCCCCGCAAAAAGGCGATGCCAGTACTTCGCGTACATAACTACGCCCTAGAAATACCATGGGCATAGGGGGAGGGGCACCATCACGGCACGCCCAAAACACGGCTTAAACCACACCAGGGGCTGCCGACCTTTTTTATACTTTTCTCTTACTTCCAGGGCTCTACTCTTCGGAAGGCTTGTTCGGCACTTCAATTGCCGCACAAATATGCAAGGACCAGGGAAGCAGACAAGCCATGTCGCAGTACGGAAATCCCAGGTGGTCTCTATCACGAGCAGTATACCTGTTTCGCATACTATCCCGCAGCTTGCCCCTGAAGCAAACATGTTAAATAGTCCAACTTTTCGTTTATCGCATCACTTGTATCGTTCTGCTTTGATCGCAGCTATTTTAGTGAACAATGCGTAGCTTTTGTACATTTTTTGCATTACCTTTTTTTAATATATATATATATATATATGTTCCTTAAATGACATATTGCACCCGTATACTTTGGTACGGCCAAAATACGCTAGGGGCTTCATTACCCCTCAACATGGTGTGAGAAGTCCGAACACTTTAACAAGTGCGGCACCCCGAACTTATAGCATTACATGCATCGGCTCCGAATCATGTCTTGGGTCAATAGTTGGGTTTGCCCGGCTCCTATGTTTTGGTGCCTTACGTTCCGCTATATCGGCTAAGGTAGCACTAGGGGAACCACTGTGATTGTGCCCCAGTTGAGCTGGGCCAAGCACCTCAGTGGAGAAAGCTAAAACTGACTGTCATGATGAAGCGAGAGCTGGTCGCTGTTCGAGAGGTTTTTTTGAGTCCCTAAAGACTTATGCCACTTCGGGCGAGGAGCCGGCTCTGTCCGGCCAAGGCGTGGATAGCACCCCGAAATCGGTCTTCCGAATACTAGGGGCTTCGCCGAAATTTAAAATTATAGAATTCTATGGCTAAGTGAGAGTGTTCACGCATTATAGTCTGATTGCCTCGTTCGTTGGGCTGAGCGCCTCCCTCGAAGGACCCAAATATGGGAAAAAGAGTGCCCAAGTTTATCCCCGAACACCCCAGCACTAGCGGCATGGGGCCAGAAGCCGATGACTCGCTATCTCTCAGTATTGATAAACAGCCTAAATTCAAGCAACATTGCTTAGCGCATATGAACAAGTTTTCAGCACACAGGATAACACGAGCGGGTTTTACTCAAAAAATACATCCTTGGTACATTCATCCGCAACAAGACGGGCACCCTTCAGAACATCATTATAATAATTCTCGGGCTTGCGATGCTCTTTCCCGGAGGTGGCCCGTCCTTCAGAAGCTTCTCGGCATCCAGCTTGCCCTAGTGCACCTTAGCACGGGCAAGGGCCCTACTGGCACCTTCAATGCAGACGGAGCGCTTGATGTCTTCAAGCCTCGGACAGGCCTCCACCAGCCGCCGCACCAGCCCGAAATAGCTCCCAGGCGGAGCCTCTCTAGGCCACAGCCGAACTAGGAGGCCTTTCATGGCCTATTCGGCCGCCTTGTGGAGCTCGACCAGTTGCTTCAGCTGGTCGCTCAGGGGCACGGGGTGTCCGGCCTCAGCGTACTGAGACCAGAACACCTTCTCCATCGAGCTGCCCTCCTCGGCTCGATAGAATGCGGCAGCATTAGATACACTCCGGGGAAGATCTGCGAACGCTCCTGGAGAGCTCCGGATTTGGGTGAGTAACAGGTGACTCACGTTTATGTGTTTGCTTTGCATAAAGAATGCCTTACCCACCGCAATCTTCTTCACCTCATCCAACTCCTGGAGGGTCTTCTGGGACTCGGCCTTGGCAGACTTGGCATTTTCTATAGCTGCCGCGAGCTTGGACGCTCGCGTCTTCGAGTCAAGCTCCAAACTCTCATGTTTCTTCATGAGAACCTAGAGCTCTTCCCGCACCTTGCCAACCTCATCCTCATACCTCTCCCGCTCGGTGCGCTCCACGGCCGCACTCTTCTCGGCCTCGAGTAGTGCTTGCCTAAGGGTCGGCACTCAGACGTGGCACCTGCAATAGCCATGTCAATCCTGTCATTTTTTGCAATTGCACCTTTTTTATATACATATTCAAACAGGGTATTTCTTCCCTTCCTTCTCCTCGAGTTGCTTCTTGGCACGCCCGAGCTCTTGCTTGGCCTTCTCGAGACTTTGCTTCAGCACGTCCACTTCCGCAGTCAGTGCGGCGGACACTAGCAGAGAAGCCTGCATACGCATATTGACTCCTTTTGTTAGACTCCTGCGAATTCTTTGATTCTCTATTCGGCTTTTCTTCCCGAACGCCCAACAGAGCATCACGGGCTACTGTCTATGCGGTAACATTATTTGAACATTCTTTACTTACCTCAAAGCCTGTTAAAAGGCTTGTACAAGCTTCGGTCAGTCTGCTTTTGGCGGACTGAACCTTCTGGATCACCGCACTCATAATAGTGCGGTGCCCCTCATCGATGGAGGCACCTTGGAGCGCCTCCAACATCTTGTCCGGCGCCTCCGGATGGGCGGAGGTCACCGGCACGGTAGGCTTGTTCCTCTTGGAAGGAGGTCGCCCGTCAGACTCTGGAACCCTTGAAGATTCTGGAGCTGTGTCCGGCCTTAAGCCGGACTTGGAGCCCTGGGGGGTTTCATCCCCTTTACTCCGGGAGTCCGGGAGGTCGCCTTGCGGCGCCCCCAGGACCACCTCCTCCCGGCTTGGAACCTGTTGGGACAACACTTCGGTGTCATCCGCAGGGCGGGGGGGATGAAGCCATCGGAAGTGAGTTCACCTCCTACGGGTCCAGCGAGCCGCTCGACGATGCGTCAAGCCGGTCTTTGGGTGGGCTGCACAAACATATTCGACATAAGGAAAAGCTGTGCGAAAAATGAATACTATGAATTACCTCGGTATCCGGACACTTACGATTTCGCTAGGGGCTTGGCCCTGGGCTGCCACCCCTCTTCGTCGTCGGTGGCGTCGGTGGAGCAGTCCGGAGGAAGGGTTTTCCCCTTCTTGGACCCTCCGGCCTCCTCAGGGAGGGCGGCCTTCCTTTTCTTCTCTCCTCCCGCTGGAGGGGGAGAGGTCTCTTCTTCTTCCTCCTCGTCTTCACGAGAGGAAGGCGCATCGAATCCGACACCTCCTGACGCCGGGCACACTTTCGAGTCCCCGTGGCCCTTTTCGTGGCCTTCTTCTCCGGCACCACATAGGGTGCCGGAACCAGCAGCTTCGCCAAGCGAGCGTCCGCTGGGCCTTTGGGTAGAGGAGCCGGACAGTTGATCTGTCCGGACGTCGCCACCCAATCCTATCAAAGTTGAGGGAACTCAAATCCCGCATAGAGTCAAACCATGAAAAACTTATACCCTGTAAAAGGACAAAAACAGCTTACCGCATGAGCGTGATGCTGAGTACTGAATCCACGATCCTCGGCGGCGGATGCGGGAGCCTCGGCACCCTTGAAAAGCACCCTCCAGGCATCTTCGTACGTCGTGTCGAAGAGCCTGTTTAGAGTTTGATGCCGCGCCGGGTTGAACTCCCACAGGTTGAAGGCCCTCCATTGACACGGGAGGATTAGGTGGACGAGCATAACCTGGACTAAGTTGACAAGCTTGAGCTTCTTGTCCACCAAGGTTTGGATGCATGTTTGGAGTCCGGTCAGCTCTCCTTTTTTACCCCACGACAGGCCGGTCTCCTTCCAGGAGGTGAGCCGCGTAGGGGGTCCGGACCGAAACTCAGGGGCTGCGACCCATTCGGGGTCGCACGGCTCGGTGATGTAAAACCATCCCGATTGCCACCCCTTCAGGGTCTCCACAAAGGAGCCCTCGAGCCACAGGACGTTGGCCATCTTGCCAACCATGGCACCGCCGCACTCCGCCTGGCTGCCGCGCACCACCTTCGGCTTGACGTTGAAGGTCTTTAGCCATAAGCCGAAATGAGGGCGGATGCAGAGGAAAGCCTCGCACACGACGATAAACACTGAGATGTTGAGGACGAAGTTCGGGGCCAGATCGTGGAAATCCAGGCCATAGTAGAACATGAGCCCCCGGACAAATGAATGCAGAGGGAAGCCCAGTCCGTGGAGGAAATGGGGGAGAAATACCACCCTCTCATGGGGCCTAGGAGTGGGGATGAGCTGCCCCTTCTCGGGGAGTCGGTGCGCGATGTCGCTGGCCAGATATCCGGCCTTCCTCAACTTTTTGATGTGTCCCTCCGTGATGGAGGAGACCATCCACTTGCCTCCCGCTCCGGACATGACTGGAGAGGGTTGAGGTGGTAGTGCGGACTTGGGCGCTTGAGCTCGAGTGCGCAAGAATGGATAGGCCGAGGAGGAAGAAGGCATGGGTAAAAAGGTGGATCCTTATCCCCTTATATGGGTGGACGCGATTATGTGTCCCCACCAGCCTGGTAAAACTTGCTTATCTCGAAGCGCCGTAATCAAAGGCGCGGTTGGGTTACCCACGCCCGTATTGATGAGAATCCCGAAATAAGGGGACACGATCTCTACTTTGACAAGACGTGCCAAGGAAACTGCCTCGCATAACGCGCTAAGGTGGGATAATGAAACGATTGGGATAAAGGCTTGGCCTTGGCGTGTCGCACCACAGAATACGTCAGCAGATTAGATTTGTGTTAATATTATTATTCTCTCTATGGCAATATGTGGAAACTTATTTTGCAGAGTCAGACACTATCTTTGTGTTCAAGATCTTCTATGAGGTATTTGGAGGAGGAACCCGCCTTGCAATGCCGAAGACAATTTGCGTGCCGGACTCGTCGTCATTGAAGCCTGGTTCAGGGGCTACTGAGGGAGTCCTGGATTAGGGGGTGTTCGGATAGCCGAACTATACCTTCAGGCCGGACTCCTGGACTATGAAGATACAAGATTGAAGACTTTGTCCCGTGTCCGGAAGGGACTTTCCTTGGCGTGGAAGGCAAGCTTGGCGATACGGATGTTCAGATCTCCTACCATTGTAACCGACTCTATGTAACCCTAACCCTATCCTGTGTCTATATAAACTGGAGGATTTTTAGTCCGTAGGACAACATACACATCAACAATCATACCATAGGCTGGCTTCTAGGGTTTAGCCTCTCTGATCTCGTGGTAGATCAACTCTTGTAATACCCATACCATCAATATTAATCAAGCAGGACGTAGGGTTTTACCTCCATCGAGAGGGCCCGAACCTGGGTAAAACTTCGTGTCCCCTGCCTCCTGTTACCATCCGGCCTAGATGCACAGTTCGGGACCCCCTACCCGAGATCCGCCGGTTTTGACACCGACAGAGATAGTCTCACATCAACTAGGCGTATCAACGGGCTATAGAGATGCCCATTAATAGATATCAATGTGAGTGAGTAGGGATTTCCATACAACGGATGCACTAGAGCTATAAGTTTATGAAAGCTCAAAAAGAAACTAAGTGGGTGTGCATCCAACTCACTTGCTCACGAAGACCTAGGGTAATTTCAGGAAGCCCATCATTGGAATATACAAGTCAAGTTCTATAATGAAAAATTTCCACTAGTATATGAAAGTGATATCATAGGAGACTCTCCATCATGAAGATCATGGTGCTACTTTGAAGCACAAGTGTGGCAAAAAGGATAGTAACATTATCCCTTCTATCTTTTTCTATAATATTTTTCTTCAGAAGTCTCATTTCGACTTGTGGGGGAATCATAGTCTCCATCATCCTTTCCTCACATGGGACAATGCTCTAATAATGAAGATCATCACACTTTTATTTACTTACAACTCAACAATTACAACTCGATACTTAGAACAAAATATGACTCTATGTGGATGCCTCCGGTGGTGTACCGGGATGTGCAATGAATCAAGAGCGATATATATAAGAAATGATGAACGGTGGCTTTTCCATAAATACGATGTCAACTACATGATGATGCAAAGCAATATGACAATGATGGAGCGTGTCATAATAGACGGAAAGGTGGAAAGTTGCATGGCAATATATCTCGAAATGGCTATGGAAATGCCATAATAGGTAGGTATGGTGGCTGTTTTGAGGAAGGATATGTGGTGGGTTGATGGTACCGGTGAAAGTTGCACCGTAGTAGAGAGGCTAGCAATGGCGAAAAGGTGAGAGTGCGTATAATCCTTGGACTCGACATTAGTCATAAAGAACTCACATACTTATTGAAAAAATCTATTAGTCATCAAAACAAAGTACTATGCACATGCTCCTAGGGGGATAGATTGGTAGGAAAATACCATAGCTCGTCCCCGACCGCCACTCATAAGGAAGACAATCAAGAAATAAATCATGCTCCGACTTCATCACATAATGGTTCACCATACGTGCATGCTACAGACTCACAAACTTTAACACAAGTATTTCGCAAACTCACAACTACTTACTAGCATGACTCTAATATCACCATCTTCATATCTCAAAACAATCATAAGGAATCAAACTTCTCATAGTATTCAATGCACTTTATATGAAAGTTTTTACTATATCCCTCTTGGATGCCTATCATATTAGGAATAATTTAATAACCAACGAAAATTACCATGCTGTTTAGAGACTCTCAAAATAATATAAGTGAAGTACGAGAGTTCTTCAATTTCTATAAAATAAAACCACCACCATGCTCTAAAAAGATATAAGTGAAGCACCAGAGCAAATGTTGCCTAGCTCAAAAGATATGAGTGAAGCACATAGACCATTGTAATAAATCATGATTCATGCGTGTCTCTCTCAAAAGGTATGTACAACAAGGATTATTGTGGCAAACTAAAAAAGCAAAGACTCAAATCATACAAGACGCTCCAAGCAAAACACATATCATGTGGTGAATAAAAATATAGCCTCAAGTAAAATTATCGATAGACAAAGACGAAAGAGGGGATGCCTTCCCGAGGCATCCCCAAACGTAGGCTTTTTGACATTATTGAATATTACCTTGGGGTGCCTTGGGCATCCCCAAGCTTAGGCTCTTGCCAGTCCTTATTCCATAGTCCATCAAATCCTTGCCCAAAACATGAAAACTTCACAACATAAAACTCCAACAGAAAATCTCGTAAGCTCCGTTAGTATAAGAAAATAAATCACCACTTTTGGTACTGTTGTGAACTCATTATTTATTTATATTGGTGTAATATCTACTGTATTCCAACTTTTCCATGGTTCATACCCCCTGATACTAGACATAGATGCATCAAAATAAGCAAACAACACGTGAAAAACAGAATCTATCAAAAACAGAACAGTCTGTAGCAATATGGAGATTTTGAGTACTTATGTAACTCCAAAAATTCTTTATTGGAAAGTGTTTCATGCCTTTCCTTAATAGAAATTGAAAATCTAATGTTTCCTTTTTCATATCAATAATTGCACCAATCGTTCTAAGGAAAGGTCTACCAGGAATAATAGGACATGTAGGATTGCACTCTATATCAAGAACACTAAAATTTATGGGCACACAATTCCTATATGCAAAAATAAGAACATCATTAATTCTTCCGATAGGTTTCTTAATAGTGGAATCCGCAAGATGCAAATTTAAGGAACAATCATCAAATTCACGGAAACATAACACATCACATAATGTTTTTGGAATCGTGGAAACACTATCACCCAAATCACACAGAGCATAGAATTCATAATCTTTAATCTTAATCTTAATAGTAGGTTCCCACTCATCATAAAGTTTTCTAGGAATAGAACCTTCCTAATTAAGCTTTTCTTCATAAGATTGCATCACAGCATCAACAATATGTTTAGTAAAAGCTTTGTTTTGATTATAAGCATGAGGAGAATTCTACCCGGATTGCAACAAGGAAATACAATCTATCAAAGAGCAATAATCATAATTAAAGTCCTTGAAATCCAAGATAGTTGGTTCATTGCTATCTAAAGTTTTCACCTCTTCAATCCCACTTTTATCAATTTTTGCATCAAGATCTAAAAACTCTGAATCATTGGGACGCCTTCTAACTAAAGTTGAATCATCTCCAGTCTCATATTTATCAAGATTTACATTGTAAAACAAAGATTCAATAGGAGTAACATTAATCACTTTTAGATCTTCATCATTATTTTCACGGAAACTAGAAGAACCCGCTTTTATAAACCAATCTTTCTTAGCATGCATCTTAGCAGTTCTTTCCTTGCATTCATCAATGGAAATTCTCATGGCTTTGAGAGACTCATTGATATCATGCTTAGGTGGAATAGATCTAAGTTCCAAAGAATCAACATCAAGAAAAATTATATCCACGTTCCTAGCCAAATCATCAATCTTAAGCAATTTTTCTTCAATCAAAGCATTGAAATTCTTTTGTGAACTAATAAATTATGTAACACTATTCACAACTTCAGAGGGCATCTTATTATAATTTCTATAAGAATAGTTGTAGGAATTACCATAATTATTATAGGAATTACTAGGAAACGGCCTAGGATTAAAATTACCTCTATACGCATTATTACCAAAATTGTTCCTACCAACAAAATTCACATCCATAGATTTATTATTGTTTTCAATAAAAGTAGACAAAGGAATATCATTAGGATCAATAGGAGCACTCTTACTGGCAAACAATTTCATAAGCTCATCCATCTTTCCACTCAAACATTTATTTCTTCAATTGCATGCACTTTTTTACTAGTGAAAGATCTTTCGATATGCCATTAAAATAGTTAAACATAATATTATCTAGGAGTTTAGTAGCATCTCCTAAAGTAATTTCCATAAAGGTGCCTCCCGCAGCCGAATCTAAAAGATTTCTAGAAGCAAAATTCAATCCGGCATAAAAGTTTTGTATAATCATCCACAAATTCAAACCATGAGTAGGGCAATTTCTAATCATGAATTTCATCCTCTCCCAAGATTGTGCAACATGTTCATGATCAAGTTGCTTAAAATTCATAATATCGTTCCTAAGGGAGATGATCTTAGCGGAAGGGAAATACTTGGAAATAAAAGCATCTTTACACTTATTCCATGAATCAATACTATTTTTAGGCAAAGATGAAAACCAAGTTTTAGCACGATCCCTAAGCGAGAATGGAAATAACTTCAACTTAAAAATATCATTATCCACATCTTTTTCTTTTTCATATCACACAAATCAACGAAATTATTAAGATGGAATGCGGCATCTTCATTCTGAAGGCCAGAAAGTTGATCTTTCATAACAAGATTCAGCAAAGCAGTATTAATCTCACAAAATTCCGAGCATCAGGAGCAATTGGAGTACTAATAAATCATTGTTGTTGGTATTGGAAAAGTCACACAATTTGGTATTATCTTGGGCCACCGTGAAAAAGCAAGCAATCCAACACATGAGCACACAAAAAGCAAGAGAAGAAGACGAACGGAAGAGAGGCGATGAAAATGCGAATCTTTTCGAAAATCATTTTAGAAATGGAGGAGAGGAAAATGAGAGGCGAATAGCGAATAATGTAATGGGAGAGATGAGAGTTTATGATGGGTACTTGGTATGCCTCGGCTTGGTGTAGATCTCCCTGGCAACGGCGCCATAAATCCTCCTTGCTGCCTCTTGATCTTGCGTTGGTTTTTCCCTTGAAGAGGAAAGGGTGATGCAGAAAAGAAGCGTAAGTATTTCCCTCAGTTTTGAGAACCAAGGTATCAATCTAGTATGAGACTATGCAACAAGCCACCGAATACGTGCACAAACAAACACCAACTCGCAACCAACGACAAAGGGGTTGTCAATCCATTCACAGTTATTCGCAAAGTGAGATCTGATAGAGATGGATAAACGTTAAAGTAATATTTTTGGTATTTTTGGTTTATGGAACGGAAAGTAAAGTAAAGATTGCAAAGGAAAGTAAATAGAAAACTAGAATTGTACATCAGAAACGTATATGATGGAAAATAGACCCGGGGGCCGTAGGTTTCACTAGTGGTGTCTCTCCAGATAGAAATTATTACGGTGGGTGAACAAATTACTGCCGAGCAATTCATAAAAAAGCGTGAAGTTATGACGATATATAAGGCAATGATCATGAATATATGCAACACGTCCGTGTCAAGTAGATCGAAACGATTCTGCATCTACTACTATTACTCCACACATCGACCGACTCCTGCCTGCATCTAGAGTATTAAGTTCATAAGAACAGAGTAACACATTAAGAAAGATGACATGATGTAGCGGGATTAACTCAAGCAATATGATGAAAACCCCATCTTGTTATCCTCGATGGAAACAATACAATATGTGCCTTGCTGCCCCTACTGTCACTGGGAAAGGACACCGCAAGATTGATCCCAAAGCTAAGCACTTCTCCCATTGTAAGAAAAACCAATCTAGTTGGATAAACCAAATCGATAGTTCGAAGAGACTTGCAAAGATATCAAATCATGCATATAAGAATTCAGAGGAGATTCAAAGAATATTCATAGATAAGCTGATCATAAATCCACAATTCATCGGATCTCGGCAAATACACCGCAAAAGAGTATTACATCGAATAGATCTCCAAGAACATCGAGGACAACTTTGTATTGAGAATCAAAGAGATAGAAGAAGCCATCTAGCTACTAGCTATGGACCCGTAGGTCTAAAGTAAACTACTCACGCTTCATCGGAGAGGCAATGGTGTTGATGTAGAAGCCCTCCGTGATCGATTCCCCCTCCGGCAGGATGCCGAAAAAGGCCCCAAGATGGGATCTCACGGGTACAGAAGGTTGCGGTGGTGGAAAAGTGGTTTCGTGGCTCCCCTAGATATTTTTTGGGTATAAGAGTATATCTAGGTGAAAGAATTAGGTCAGGGGATCTACGAGGGGCCCACAAGGTCGGGGGGCACGCCCTCCACCCTTGTGGCCGCCTCGAGGCTCCTCTGACTTGTACTCCAAGTCTCCTAGGTGTCTTCTGGTCCAAGAAAAATCATGGCGAAAGTTTTATTATGTTTGGATTCCGTTTGGTATTCCTTTTCTGCAAAACTCTAAAACAAGGAAAAAACAGAAACTAGCACTGGGCTCTAGGTTAATAGGTTAGTCCCAAAAATCATATAAAATAGCATATTAATGCATATAAAACATCCAAAACAGATAATATAATATCATGGAACAATCATTAATTATAGATACGTTGGAGACGTATCAACGATCTCGATAGGAGCCGCATTTATCTCGTTCTCAGGGCACAACTAGATGGGACATCCTACGAGTAAAACTAATCCTCAAGTTTCCCTGTACTAGCCCCACAGTCTACCCGTTTCGGACCAACAACATCCGCACTAGCTCACCTATATTATGTTGAATTAAGAATCCGCATGTAGCGGTAACTCCATATGCGTTACTAAATTGTCATTATTATTATGATGGCAAATTTTTAAACTAAAGCTGGGCCTTGCTGGAAGAGTTTTATTCTAAAACGAGTGGTCAGGGGGTCCCCATAAAACTCACACATGTTAGGAGTGCTCATCAAGGAATATAACACCAGTATGACAGAAATTAGGGCGGCGAGAGTGGAACAAAACACCAAGCAAAAGGTTGAGCCTTCCACCCTTTACCAAGTATATAGATGCATTAATTAAATAAGAGGTATTGTGATATCCCATGATATCCATGTACCAAGATGGAACAACCTACAACTGCACATGCAACTAGCAAGGCTATATGAGGGCTAAGCCAAGTAGTAACATAGCCAGACAACAGTTTGCTGGGATGGTGGAAGGTTAGAGGCTTATCATGGTAATTGGCAGGCTGGAAAACTAGTGGTAAGTAGCGAGACATAGCGATATCATCGAGACAACTAGCAAGAAATGATAGTAGTGATATCCAAGGTAATGGTCATCTTGCCTGAAATGCCGCTCGAAAGAAGATCGAATCCATGAAGTAGGCGAACGGGCGTATTCGAATGAATCCTCACACTCAAAAACGTGTCAGAACTCTAGCAAGAAGAATAAAATCCGAAAACAAACAAATGACATGGTACACACCACAACATATTCAGGATATGATGCACAAACAATTATGGCGCATGGACAGTTTAATGATTCGTGGCATGGTGATACGTCTCCAACGTATCTATAATTTTTTATTGTTCCATGCTATTATATTATCTGTTTTGAATGTTTTATATGCATTAATATGCTATTTTATATTATTTTTGGGACTAACCTATTAACCTAGATCCCAGTGCCAGTTCCTGTTTTTTCCTTGTTTTTGAGTTTTGCAGAAAAGGAATACCAAACGGAGTCCAAACAGAATAAAACCTTCGCGATGATTTGTCTTGGACCAGAAGACTACCAGGAGACTTGGAGATGAAGTCGGAGGAGCTACGAGGAGTCCACAAGGACGGAGGGCACGCCCAGCAGGGTAGGGTGCGCCCCCACCCTTGTGGGCCCCACGTGCACCTCCTGGCCTAATTCTTTCGCCTATATATACAAATATATCCCCAAACCAATAGGGGCATCCATGAAAACACTTTTCCACTGCCGCAACCTTCTCTACCCGTGAGATCCCATCTAGGGCCTTTTTCTGGTGTCCCGTCGGAGGGGGATTCAATCATGGAGGGCTTCTACATCAACTCTATTGCCCTTCCGATGAAGCGTGTGTAGTTTATTTCGAACCTACGGGTCCATAGCTAGTAGCTAGATGCCTTCTTCTCTTTCTTTGATTCTCAATACCATGTTATCCTCGATGTTCTTGGAGATATATTCGATGTAATACCTTTTTGCGGTGTGTTTGCCGAGATCCAATGAATTGTGGATTTATGATCAACTTATCTATGAATATTATTTGAATCTCCTCTAAACTCTTTTATGCATGATTTGATATCTTTGTGATTCTCTTCGAACTATCGGTTTTGTTTGGCCAACCAGAATGGTTTTTCTTGCAATGGGAGAAGTGCTTAGCTTTGGGTTCAATATTGCGGTGTCCTCTCCTAGTGACAGTAGGGGTAGCAAGGCACGTATTGTATTGTATTGTTGCCATCGAGGATTAAAAGATGGGGTTTTCATCATATTGCTTGAGTTAATTCCTCTACATCATGTCATCTTACTTAATGCGTTACTCTGTTCTTCATGAACTTAATACTCTAGATGCAGGTAGGAGTCGGTCGATATGTGGAGTAATAGTAGTAGATGCAGAATCATTTAGGTCTACTTGACACGGACATGATGCCTATATTCATGATCATTGCCTTAGATATCGTCATAACTTTGCGCTTTTCTATCAATTGCTCGACAGTAATTTGTTCACCCACCGTATTATTTGCTATCATGAGACAAGCCTCTAGTGAAACCTATGGCCCCTGGGTCTATTTTCTATCATATAAGTTTTCGACCTACTATTTCCATTATATTAGTTTCTGATCTACTATTTGGCAATCTTTTACTTTCCGATCTTTAAACCAAAAATACCAAAAATATTTACTTTACCATTTATCTATCTCTATAAGGTCCCACTTTTTCAAGTAACCGTGAAGGGATTTACAACCCCTTTATCGCGTTGGGTGCAAGTTGTTTGATTGTTTGTGCAGGTATTCATTGACTTGTGTGTTGTCTCCTACTGGATTGATACCTTGGTTCTCAAACTGAGGGAAATACTTATCTCTACTTTGCTGCATCCCTTTCCTCTTCAAGGGAAAAACCAACACAAGCTCAAGAAGTAGCAGGAATAATTTCTGGCACCGTTGGCGGGGAGATCTACGCCAAGTCAAGACATACCAAGTACCCATCATAAAATCTCGTCTCTTGCATTACATTATTCTCCATTCGCCTCTCATTTTCCTCTCCCCCACTTCTAAAACGAATTTAGAAAAGATTTGCCTTTTCTTTTCCCATCTTCCGTTCGTCTTCTTCACTTGCTTTTTTGTGTGATCGTGTGTTGGATTGCTTGCCTTGTCACGATGGATCAACCAAAAAACATTGATCCTCACTTGATAATAATTTCTTTAGATATGAGCTCAAGGAGAAGAAATTTTTTATGGAATACATGAATAAAGAGCTTGATGATATGTCTAAGGAATTTTATGGTTTGAAATCTTAGTTTGCTCATCTTGAAAATTTAGTAGGCCAAATTTCTGATAAACAAGCTTCCTTATTAAATAATATGGCCGCTAAACCAGAATCTTTAAATAAAGATGAAAATCTTAAAGTGATTGATGTGGCTCCTATTGAACCTTTGTTTTCCAATATAAATCTTGATAAAGATGGGACTGGAGATGAGTCAACTTTAGTTAGAAGGCATCCCAATGATTCGGAGTTTGTAGATCTTGATGCAAAAATTGATAAAAGTTGGATTGGCGAGGTCAAAACTTTAGGTAGCAATGAATCCACTCTTTTTTATTTCAAGGAATTTAATTATGATAATTGTTCTTTAATAGATTGTATTCCCTTGTTGCAATCCATGTTGAATTCTCCTCATGCTTATAAATCAAAACAGAGCTTTTATTAAACATATCGTTGATGCTATGATGCAATCTTTTGAAGAAAAGCTTGAATTGGAAGTTTCTATCCCTAGAAAACTTTATGATGAGTGGGAGCCTACTATAAAATTAAGATTAAATATTACGAGTGCCATGCTTTGTGTGATTTGGGTGCTAGCGTTTCCACAATTCCAAAAACATTATGTGATGAGTTAGGTTTCCTTGAATTTGATGATTGTTCTTTAAATTTGCATATTGCGGATTGCACTATTAAGAAACCTATGGGAAGGATTAATGATGTTCTTATCATTGCAAATAGGAATTATGTGCCTGTAGATTTCATTGTTCTTGATATAGATTACAATCCTACATGTCCTATTATTCTTGGTAAACCTTTCCTTAGAACGATTGGTGCAATTATTGATATGAAAGAAGGAAACATTAGATTTCAATTTCTGTTAAGGAAGGGGATGGAACACTTTCCAAGAAGGGAAATTAAATTGCCATATGAATCAATTGTGAGAGCCACTTATGGATTGCATACCAAAGATGGCAACACATAGATCTATTCATGTTTTATGCCTAGCTAAGGGCGTTAAACAATAGCGCTTGTTGGGAGGCAACCCAATTTTATTTTTGTTCTTGCTTTTTAGGTCCTGTTTTGTATTAAATAATTTATCTAGCCTCTGGTTAGATGTGGTTTTTGAGTTTTAATTAGTGTTTGTGCCAAGTAAGACCTTTGGGATAGCTTACGGTGATGATTGATTTGATCTTGCTGAGAAATAGAAACTTTTGCGCCCAGTGACAGAATTGATCTTAGATTCTGGAACGCGATAAATTCTTGAATGTTTTACACAAGATTAATATACAAATTTCCCAGGTTGTCCTAATTTTTTAGAATTTTTGGAGGTACAGAAGTATTTGAAATATCCAGATTTCTACAGACTGTTCTATTTTTGACGGATTCAGTTTTCTATGTGTTGTTTTCTTATTTTGATGAATCTATGGGTAGTATCGGGGGCTATGTGATAGCGGCTTGAAGGTATGTCGGTATTTCCCCAAAGAGGAAGGGATGAAGAAGCACACATGCAGTAGGTATTTTCCTCGGATACGAAACCAAGGTTATCGAACCAGTAGGAGAACCAAGCAACACTACGTAAACAACACCTGCACACAAATAACAAATACTCGCAACCCAACGTGTAAAAGGGGTTGTCAATCCCTTTCAGGTAACAGTGCCAGAAATAGGCAAACAAACATGAGAGAGTTGTAAATATTTATAGATCGAACGCCAAATGAAATAAATTGCAGCAAGGTATTTTTGTATTTTTGATTTAATAAATCTGAAAATAAAAGGCAAATAAAATAGATCGCAAAGGCAAATACTATGAGAAAGAGACCCGGGGGCCGTATGTTTCACTAGTGGCTTCTCTCGAGAAAAATAACAACCATTGGGTAAACAAATTACTGTTGGGAAATTCATAGAACTTCAAATAATCATGATGATGTCTAGGCAATGATCATTACATAGGCATCACGTCTAAGATTAGTAGACCGACTCCTGCATGCATCTACTACGGCTACTCCACAAATCGACCGCTATCCAGCATGCATCTAGTGTATTAAGTTCATGGAGAAAGGAAGTAATGCAATAAAAACGATGACATGATGTAGACATGATCTATTTATCTAGAAATAGACCCCATCGTTTTATCCTTAGTAGCAACGATACATACGTGTCAGTTCCCCTCATTCACTGGGATCAAGCACCGTAAGATCGAACCCACTACAAAGCACCTCTTCCCATTGCAAGATAAATAGATCAAGTTGGCCAAACAAAACCCAAATATCGGAGAAGAAACACGAGGCTGTAAGCAATCATGCATATAAAAGATCAGAGAAACTCAAATAACTTTCATGGATAAAAAGAGAAAGATCTGATCATAAAATCAAAGTTCATCGGGTCCCAACAAACACACTGCAAAAGAGTTACATCATATGGATCTCCAAGAGACCATTGTATTGAGAATCAAACGAGAGATAGGAAGCAATCTAGCTACTCACTACGGACCCGAAGGTCGACAAAAAACTACCCACACATCATCGGAGAGGCACCAATGGAAGTGGTGAACCCCGCCGTGATGGTGTCTAGATTGGATCTTGTGGTACTGGACTCTGTGGAGGCTAGAATTGATTTTCGTCGACTATCTAGGGTTTCTAGAATATTGGGGTATTTATAGAGCAAAGAGGCGGTCCGGGGGTACCCGAGGTGGGCACAACCCACCAGGGCGCGCTTGGGCCCCCAGGCGCGCCCTGGTGGGTTGTGCTCCCCTCGAGCACCCCAGGCGCTTCTCCGGCCCATTGGGTGTCTTCTGGTCCAAAAAATCCACAAATAGTTTCTCTGCGTTTGGACTCCGTTTGGTATTAATTATCTGTGATGTAAAAAACATGCAAAAAACAACAACTGGCACTTGGCACTATGTCTATAGGTTAGTACCAAAAAATGATATAAAATGATTATAAAACATCCAAGATTGATAATATAACAACATGTAACAATCAAAAATTGTAGATACATTGGAGATGTATCAGCATCCCCAAGCTTAATTCCTGCTTTTCCTTGAGTAGGTAAATGATAAAAACATAATTTTTGATGTGGAACGCTGCCTAACATGTCATATCATATTTTTCCCTTTATAGCATGGACATTTGTACTTTTATATTGTTCAAAGCAATAGTCTAGTTTTGACATGATAACTTAAATACTCAAGCATATCAACAAGAAACCATGTCTTTCAAAATATCAACACTAAAATAAGCTATCCCTAGCCCATCATGCTCAATCATTAATCCATTCATGAAACACACTCGCATATTAACTACATCCAATGCTCAAGTGAGATCATAGTGCCCCCTAGTTGGTGCTTTTATAAGAGAGGATGGAGACTCACATTCAAAAAAATAAAAATTGCATAAAGTAAAAGAAAGGCCCTTCGCGGAGGGAAGTAGGGATTTTTAGAGGTGCTAGAGCTCAAAGCAAAAATTGAGAGATAAAACATTTTGAGAGGCATACTTTTCCCACCAACGAAAATGACTTAGAGTTCGCAACACTTTCCATCCTAGATATATCATAGGCCGTTCCCAAATAGAAATTAAAATTTATTCCTTTTTCCACCATACTTTCACTTTACATGGCTAACCGTATCCACGGGTGCCTTCCATACCAACACTTTACAAGGAATTTACTATTTGACAACATAAAGTAAATTCATTTTTCATTTCGGGACTAGGCATCCCTAATACCTTTGCCTTACTCTCGTGCAGTGACAAGTGAATAAAACTCATCGTGAGAATAACACATCTAGCATGGAAAACATTAGCCACCCCTCACCGCCTCGCGAGTGGTACGAGTATACAAAAAAGAAATTTATTTTGAATATTAGAGATGGCACATACAAATTTGCTTAGAATGCAAAAAGAATACCGCATATAGTTAGATATAGTGGACTCATGTGGCAAAACTGTTTTAAAGGATTTTGGATGCACAAGTAGTGATCATACTTAGTGCAAAATGAAGGCTAGCAAAAGATTGAGAAGCGACCAACCAAGAAACGAATAATCTCATAAGCGAGCATTAAGCATAATTAACACCGAATAATGCACCACAAGTAGGACATAATTTCATTACATAACTATCGACTTTTGTGCTTGCACAGGGAATCACAAACCTTAACCCCAATATTCTTACTAAAGCATAATTACTCATCAAGATGACTCACATATCACATCATCATATCTCAAAACTATTACTAAGAATCAAGTTTATTTTGTCCAATGATCTTCATGAAAGTTTTTATTATATCCTTCTTGTATATCTATCACTCTGGAACTAATTTTCATGTGTTGCTTTTGATAAGCTCAAACAAATATAAGTGAAGATCATAAGCATAATATTTCTTTCTCTCAAATTAATTTAAGTGAAGCAAGAGAGAATTTCTTGAAAATTTTACTAACTCTCAAATAAATCTAAGTGAAGCAAGAGAGCATTTCTTAAAAAATACTATAGTAGACCGTGCTCAAAAATATATAAGTGAAGCACTAGAGCAAATCCATAGCTCATAAGAATTTAAGGGAAGCGTAGAGAGCAATTTTAACAAGTTGTGACATAATTTTGGATCTCTAAAATAGGTGTGTCCAGCAAGGGATCAAGACTAAGAACACACAATAAAACAAGCAAAGACTCATATCATACAAGACGCTCCAAGCAAAACACATAGTATGTGAGGAATAAAAATATAGCTTCGAGCAAAATACCGATGGTCGTTAGAAGAAAGAGGGGATGCCACTCGGGGGCATCCTCAAGCTTACTTGCTTGCTCTCTTTTGGATAATAGATTGTTGATGTCTACTACACAACCTTCTTCTTGTAGACGTAGTTGGGCCTCCATGTGCAGAGGTTTGTAGGACAGTAGAAAATTTCCCTCAAGTGGATAACCTAAGGTTTATCAATCCGTGGGAGGCGTACGATGAAGATGGTCTCTCTCAAACAACCCTACAACCAAATAAAAAAGAGTCTCTTGTGTCCCCAACACACCCAATACAATGGTAAATTGTATAGGTGCACTAGTTCGGCGAAGAGATGGTGATACAAGTGAAATATGGATAGTAGATAATGGTTTTTGTAATCTGAAAATATAAAATAGAAAGGTAACTAATGATAAAAGTGAGCACAAACGGTATTGCAATGCGTTGAAACAAGGCCTAGGGTTCATACTTTCACTAGTGCAAGTTCTCTCAACAATAATAACATAATTGGATCATATAACTATCCCTCAACATGCAACAAAGAGTCACTCCAAAGTCACTAATAGCAAAGAACAAATGAAGAGGTTATTGTAGGGTAAGAAACCACCTCAAAGTTATTCTTTCTGATCGATCTATCATAGAGTTCATACTAGAATAACACCTTAAGACACAAATCAACCAAAACCCTAATGTCACCTACATACTCCAATGTCACCTCAAGTATCCATGGGTATGATTATACGATATGCATCACACAATCTCAGATTCATCTATTCATCCAAAAACAAGGAACTTCAAAGAGTGCCCCAAAGTTTCTACCGGAGAGTCAAGACGAAAACATGTGCCAACCCCTATGCATATGTTCACGAGGTCACGGAACTCGCAAGTTGATCAGCAAAACATACATCAATTGTATCACATGATATCCCATTGTCACCACAGATAAGCACGTGCAAGACATACATCAAGTGTTCTTTAATCCTTAAAGACTCAATCCGATAAGATAACTTCAAAGGGAAAAATCAATCCATTACAAGAGAGTAGAGGGGGAGAAAAATCACAAGATCCAACTATAATAGCAAAGCTCGCGATAAATCAAGATTGTACCACCTCAAGAACACGAGAGAGAGAGGGAGAGATCAAACACATAGCTACTTGTACATACCCTCGCCCGAGGGTGAACTACTCCCTCCTTGTCATGGAGAGCACTGGGATGATGAAGATGGCCACCAGAGAGGGATTCCCCCCCTCCGGCAGGGAGCCGGAATGGGTCTAGATTGGTTTTCGGTGGCTACAGAGGCTTCTGGCGGCGGAACTCCCGATCTAGGTTATTTTCTGGAGGTTTATGTATTTATAGGAATTTTTGGCATCGGTCTCACGTCAAGAAGGTTCCCGAGTCGTCCACGAGGCAGACCCACGCGCCTGGGGGGGGGCCCACCCTTGTGGATGCCCCGAGACTCTTCTGGCCCAACTCTTTTACTCTAGGGTCTTCTTTTGGCCCATAAAAAATTGTCAAAAATTTGCACGTCCATTGGACTCCGTTTGATATTCCTTTTCTGTAAAACTCAAAAACAAGGAAAAAACAGAAACTGGCACTGGGCTCTAGGTTAATAGGTTAGTCCCAAAAATCATATAAAATAGCATATAAATGCATATAAAACATCCAAGGTTGATAATATAATAGCATGGAACAATAAAAAATTACAGATACGTTGGAGACGTATCAAGCATCCCCAAGCTTAATTCCTGCTCGTCCTCGAGTAGGTAAATGATAAAAACAGAATTTTTGATGTGGAATGCTTTCTAGCATGTTCTTCAATGTATTTTTCTCTATTGTAGCATGAATTTTCAGATCCGAAAGATTCAAGATAAAAGTTTTTATTGACATAAAAATAGTAATACTCCAAGTATGCTAATCAATCAATTATGTCTTATCAAAATACCATAGCCAAAGAAAACTTATCCCTACAAAGTCATATAGTTTGGCCATGCTTCATATTCATCACACAAAATGCTCTCATCACGCACAACCCCGATGACAAGCCAAGAAATTGTTTCATACTTAGCCTTTTGAAACTCTTTCAACATTTACGCAATATATGAGCGTGAGCCATGGACATAGCACTATGGGTGGAATAGAATATGCTGATTGAGGTTGTGTGAGAAGACAAAAAGGGGGAGAGTCTCACATTCACGCGGCTAATCAATGGGCTATGGAGATGCCCACCAATTGATGTCAATGCAAGGAGTAGGGATTGCCATGCAACGGATGCACTAAAGCTATAAATATATGAAAGCTCATCAAAGAAACTAAGTGGGTGTGCATCCAACTCGCTTGCTCACGAAGATCTAGGGCATTTGAGGAAGCCCGTCACTGGAATATACAAGCCAAGTTCTATAATGAAAAATTCCCACTAGTATGAAAGTGACAAAATAACAGACTCTCTATCATGAAGATCATGGTGCTACTTTGAAGCACAAGTGCGGAAAAAGGATAGTAACATTGTCCCTTCTCTCTTTTTATCTCATTATTTTTTTTCTCTTTTTTATGTGGGCCTTTTTTTCTCTTTTGGCCTCTTTTCTCTTTTTTCGTCCGAAGTCTCATCCCGACTTGTGGGAGAATCGTAGTATCAATCATCCTTTCCTCACTGGGACAATGCTCTAATAATGATGATCATCACACTTCTTTTCTTACAACTCAAGAATTACAACTCGATACTTAGAAGAAAATATGACTCTATGTGAATGCCTCTGGCGGTGTACCGGGATTGCGATGAATCAAGAGTGACATGTATGAAAAGATTATGAACAGTGGCTTTGCCACAAATACGATGTTAACTACATGATCATGCAAAGCAATATGACAATGATGATGTGTGTCATAATAAATGGAATGGTGGAAAGTTGCATGGCAATATATCTTGGAATGGCTATGGAAATGCCATAATAGGTAGGTATGGTGGCTGTTTTGAGGAAGATATAAGGAGGCTTATGTGTGATAGAGCGTATCATATCACGGGGTTTGGATGCACCGGCGAAGTTTGCACAAACTCTCAAGGTGAGAAAGGGCAATGCACGATACCAAAGAGGCTAGCAATGATGGAAGGGTGAGAGTGCGTATAATCCACAGACTCAACATTAGTCATAAAGAACTCACACACTTATTGCAAGAATCTACAAGTCATCAAAACCAAGCACTACGCGCATGCTCCTAGGGGGATAGATTGGTAGGAAAAGACCATCGCTTGTCCCCGACCGCCACTCCTAAGGAAAGCAATCAAAGAACACCCCATGCTTCAAATTTGTCACATAAAGTTTACCATACATGCATGTTATGGGACTTTCCAACTTCAACACAAGTATTCATCAATTTCGCAATTACTCAACTAGCACACCTCTAATATTACCACCTTTATATCTCAAAACAACCTATCAAGCATCCAACTTCTCTTAGCATTTAAAATTTATAACCAAAGTGAATTACCATGCTGTTCTAGAGGACTCTCAAAATGATATTAGTGAAGAATGAGAGATCAATTATTTCTATAAAATAGAACCACTGCCGTGCTCTAAAAGATATAAGCGAAGCACTAGAGCAAAAATTATCCAACTCAAAAGATATAAGTGAAGCACATAGAGTATTCTAATAAATTCCAATTCATGTGTGTCTCTCCCAAAAGGTGTGTACAGCAAAGATGATTCTGGTAAACTAAAAAGCAAGGACTCAAATCATACAAGACGCTCCAAGCAAAACACATATCATGTGGCGAATAAAAATATAGCTCCACTACAAAAATACACTTCCGTGATGATACGTGTTTGTCACAGTAGGTCGCATTTTTTGTCATGCATGTACATCCATGACAAATTTATGACAGAATCAAGATAGTCATACCTGTGCTGTCGTAGAAGTGTTCCATGACATTACCAAAATTATCATGAAGGAAGTGTCCACTTCCATGACGATAAATCACGCGTCACAGAAGTGCTTTCGTCAAGGGTGATCGACATGTGGCATCCACCGTAACGGAACACCGTTAAGCTATCGAGTCGGACTTTGGATCCGATAACCCATTAACAGCCTTGACCAATGGGAAATTTCCACGTGTAAAATTCTGTTTGGCCGAAGGAAACACGTGTTGCCTCACCGTTGGGACAGATGTCATCCACTCACTGCACAGGAGGCGCCTATGATAGGTCGACACGTGGCACGGCCAAACAGTGGCCCATTCCGGTGAAAAAGGCCGGCCCAGTAAAAATTAGCAGGCCGGCCCATATAAGGCCTACTTGTGTCAGGTCCATTTAAGCCCACGGCCCATACGAGATGTGCCAATTCGGCCCGTCAATGGCCCGTTAAAGATTTGACACCATTGCAGCCCATCGTCAGCTCGAGCCCGTTAATAGCCCGCTATATATTTGGGCTCAATATCGGCCTGATGAGATTTCGGCCTGTTAACGGCCCATTTAATGGATGGGCCAATTTTCAGGATGTACATCTTTTGGCCTTTTAGCGACCCATTTAAATGTTGGGCTAATTTCCGGCCCGGCGTGTCTTTCAGCTTGTTAACGGCCCATAAATCTGATGGGCCATTTGTAGTCGGACCTAAGCTTCGGCCTTTTAGAGGCCCATTTATGTGTTGGCCCAATTTCTGGCCCGGTATCACTTTCAGCCTATTGACGGCCCATAAATCAGTTGGGCCATTTGTAGTCGGACCTGAGTTTTGGCCTTTTAGCGACCCATTTAAGTGTTGGGCCAATTCCTGGCCCTGTGTGCCTTTCAGCCTGTTAACGGACCCTAAATGAGTTGGGCCATATGTAGTCAGACCTTAGTTTTGGCCTTTTAACGGCCCATGCCCTTCATGGTCCAATACCAGCCCGGTTTCTCTTTCGGCCTGCGAAAGGCCCACAACACAGTTGGGCCGTTTACAATACGACCTGACATTCAGCCTCTTAGCGACCCATGCTCTTCATGGTCCAGTACAAACCCGCTGTCTCTTTCGGCCTGCTGAAGGCCTACAGTATAGTTGGGCCATATGTAGCCCAATTTAGTAACGGCCTGTTAACGACCCGGGAGGTAAGAGGGCTGACCATTAACTTTCGGCCTAGTAATGGCCCATTAACTTAATGGGCCCACTAAAGTTCGTTCATGTCTTTAGGCCAAATTAGATAATTTGAGCCCATTGCGACGAGCAATTATGCACAGGACCAAAACCGATCAAGCAACGGTACAGCATACAGGGAATAACGTTGCACATCCAGCATATAATATAGGAAATTACATCCACTGGGCAATCAAAGATTGATGCCAGTGCAAATAAATGAGCAGAACCTAACCATTTACAACATCACAATCTGCAACCTCAGCACAGATGACGCCCATAAGCATGTGGGCAAGTTCTTGCTGCTTTGCTACACTGTCTCTGAAAATATTGATCAGTTGTTGTGTCGCACGACTCTGCACCTCTGATTCATCCACCATTTCCATCATTGCTTCAGCCATTAATTGGTTCACAAACATACATTTATTTCGTTGCATTCGAGACAGAGGATACTGAACAGATTCAGATGGCGATTTTGGCGGGCTTGTATTATTGATAGTGGAGAGTGTCTTGACCACTGCATCATAACATAAATTAGGACGGGAACCAAACAGATTAATAATGAGTTATTGCCATATTACCTGGCCTAGATTTACTGGAAAGAAACAATGGGGTTTCCTTGCTATTTTCAGAGTTTGTCTTCTTATCTTCAGCAGCCAGCACAAAATTAACACACTAGCATTGCTATCATTGGCCAAGTCAGATAATAGGAAAGCAACATTGACACAACGAACGTCTGGGCAACTAGCCTACACCAAATTAACACAATATGGCACAACTATCATCAGCCAGGTAAGGTAATACGAAAGCAACATTGACATAATGAATGAATGGGCAACCAGAGAAGCACTACAATCCAGTAATGTGCGTGATATGAGATAGTACATTCATGCAACTCAGTATGCAAAACTACCAGGCAGTTTTCCTTACAAAAATCAACATTGTGGCCTTTAATCATACATTTTGCTACAACTAAATTTAGATCATATAAAGGTTGGATTCACGCCGATTAACAAAATACATGCTGATGTAAAAATATAGTGATATACAACAGGTACTTACATCTACATTGGAGCACAGAGAATTCCTGCAAGAATCTTTCCTCATAAACGATACCATTGCAGAAATTCTTCTATCTGTTAAGCTTGTTTTCTAAAAGAGAGATGGGTAAGAAACATGTAGAAAATATGACCAGTATGCTATAAAATTTCGTGATGCAAGGATACTCACACGCTTCTTAGAATTGAGTTGACATATTTTTGCTGGACTGGAGCAGACTAGTTCTTTGGCCACTGGAATCTGCTTATTATCAGTAGGAGTTGGGTTTCTCTGTGCTGGAGCAGTATCTATAAAAAATGGAGTTAGTTTATTATCTCCTGGCATTTGGATCGTTTGCAAAGCCCTTGTTTGTAACCCTTCAGATTCTAACATAGTCGTCTTCCCCTTGCATGCATGGTATAGAAGAATGGTGCTTTAATTATAAAACATGCGATAGTAGAGAGATGGAATAGGTACTGAAGAATAGAAAGGCATGACATATTGACATGTATTCCCTCCATCCGGAAAAAAATGGATGGGTCTAGGCGTATTTCAGTTCTAGATACATCCTTTTTTATCCATTTCGGCAACATGTAATCCGGACGGAGGGAGTATGGTGTAAGAGCTAGGGATACGACAGGACAACAGAGCAAAAAAACACTAGTTGAATGTAAAACTGTATGCTAGCGGAATACGTACAGAAATAACTAAGGCGACGTACACGTGTATGATTGGGAAAATAAGATGGCATTGCAACAGAGCACTTGAACAACACTTCAATGTAAAAAAACATGGTATGGTAGACAGATGAAGTACATACTGATGAATAACAATGCATAAGATATTCAGAAGCATGATGTCCAAATTAAGCAGATGGCATTGCGATAGAGTAGAATGACAATACTTGAATTTGAAAACATGTTATCATGAACGGAATAGGTACTGAAAAACAGGAAGGCATGACATATTTACATGCATGATCAACATGCTAAGCACATGCCATTGCAACAGAGTAGATACACTCCAGGACATTATATGCATGTTGTACCCATATCACAGGCCAAGTTAGAGCAAGGACCTTGTGGGGTGAAGAGGATTCATCAGCTTTCTGCAAGTCTTCTGAAGAACTGCCTTTACATGTTCCATCATATTGGGTATCATTGACATCAAGTTTATTGGCCTTTACATTACTCCGTGAGGTTCTTGTGGATATATGAGTGTGTGCAATTATATCTGATATGCATTGAAGACAACTAGTAGTTAGATTTATGTAATGAGTGCCTGTAGGAGACGGCATAAATAGCAGGACTGGGGTTAACTAGCAGCAATAGGTCTCATAAACTAAAGGGAGAACACAGATGAAAGCAACAGAATATGTATCGTTTGTACTCAAGATTAACTAGATGGCACAGAAAAGTATTAAAGAACAACATAGGTAATACTGGAAGTGGTATAATACTATAATCACCAGCCTATGGGATAGCATTGGCTGATGGATGATAACTATGGAACATCGTTAGCTAAAGAACAAGTATCTTAGCTGAACTATGGATCAACGTTAACTCCTGAACAAGACCCGTAAGAGATCAGCATGAATATACAGTGAAATGTGATGATCTATTTTCCATGCATAGATGAATAACAAAGCCATAAATGTTGCAGACACGTAAGATGAGGGTACAACCTATCTGGCTGCCATCCATAGGAGTGAGCATCATGTGCTGACTTGTCGATGGCCCTACAGTTGTTGTGGCTGTCCATGTCGGGCACGTGCATTTGATGCAGGGAACTGTTGAGTGGGGACTATAGCTCCCTTCTGGTGTATGCTTCCCTTGTTGGAGCAGCTGCGGTGAGTCGGAAGACGGTGTGTCTGAAGATGCAGATAACGCATAATGTTAAGAACGACATATCTCTTTGATCTGAAGAAATACACTAAGAGATCAACAGCAAGGTATGAGAGTGGTCACAGGTCTGTTGACTGAAGACTAAATTGGGGTCACACGATTTTATTTTATTTTGGTACTGTCCGATCTACGCCGGATGGCTGACTGTCTTGTGCCTCCCGGCTGACACTGTTCGGAATCTTCCCTGAAGAGCCAGCGACCAACGGCAGAGCAGCCTACCTCCGCCGTCCGTGGCCCCGGCCAAAACCCTGCTCCCCGCCCCACCGCACTGCCGTGGTTGCGCCGCCCCCGGGCCAATCCACAAAGACTCCCCGTCATCTAGATCCGGCGGCGGCAGTACCTTCAGCCCACGCAACTCTAAAAGATAGCCATCTAAGCGCTACTTCCGCGGCGAACTTGCGGCCCCGCACCCTTACGTTAGACACCAGCCAACCGGCAGCCTAGGAGCTCCGCCACCTCAAGGGGTGCTGCTTCCCATTGGGAACCGATTGGCTCGGAATAAAAATTCAGGCAACTGACGCCTAAATAAAGTGATTTGAGATCAGGGTGTGACCTATATGGCGGCATGGTGAAGTCGGCGGGTCCAGCTGCCAAGTCAGTGAAGCCGGCGCGGTTGCGGTGGCGACCGGCGGCAGGGAAAGAGCAATGTCGTGACGGTCGACGGCTACGCGGAAGCAGCGCCAGGACTCTGGACGGATCCAAAGTTGGAGCCGCTTCGGCGCCATGAACAACAGCGGGGGTGAATCGGCTCCGGTACGGTTCATGCGGCCGTCGTCGAGGCAGCACCAGCAGCACGGAGTAAGAGGCACACGGCCCAGTCCACGACAGCAAATGGATAGCGTCTCCTGCATTAGGGAGGAGGGCGGATGTGAAATTGGTGCGGTGGGGGCGCCATGGAGGTGGGGCAAAGGTTTCGCGGCTCGGGAGAAGGGAGCTTCCCTGGGAGAAGGTGATTTGGCGCCCACGAGGTATGAATGGGGGCGGGCGGGCAGGAATTGGGAGGATAGTGGAACCATGTCTTACGGACGCATTTGTCTGAAATGTGAGGGGGAGTTATAGTTCTACCCCTGCCTATAGGCTTCTCGGCTAGGGTCTGTGTACTGAGGGTCGGGGATAGTACAGTAACTTTGCTTCTCCACAAATAGTGGGCGGGAGCGATTTCGGGCGAGGTGGGCGTGTTTTGAACTATAGTGGGCGCGAGCAATTTCGGGCGAGGAGAACATGTTTTGAAATAGTGGGCGCGAGCTATTTCGGGCGAGGAGAGCGTGTTTTGCCGACCATGTTTTATGAATTGTTTGGCACATGTCATTTCGGCCGAGGAGAAGGCGCGCTTGGATGAAGTTACGAACCTACCCTCGATGTCAACGGGCCAATTGATATGTGTCCCACATAGGACGGTAATTTCGCGTCTCCCATTTATTTGCTCGGGCGAATTCCACCGAGCAGAGAGGATGTTTAAAGGTTCGTTCAAATTTTGGGAGAACGAGCATCCACGTCTACCTTACCAAGTCGATTCGGATCAAATTTTGAAATATTAGATTGCCACTTCTTTTTTAGATGGAGAGATGATGCTCGGGAGTAATGTGTTTTTACATGCTCGTTGCTAGCGATTTACTATATGAGAAATAGTTGACCCACTCAAAAATGCGAATCAAACCCAAAATGAAATATCTCGATTCAATGAAATAGCTCATTCAGTAGGTCAAAAAAGTGAACTAAATCCAAAATTGAACACCTCAATCAAGTAGCATGTTGTACAATATTATAGTACTGCATGAACATGTTGAAAGTCAAATTAATGAACTTGTTTTATATACGCATATATCGGTTCATGTGTGGATTGCAGACAAGATGTTCTCCAATTTAAATATTTGAATGCAAGTTTATATCGAAACATGGTTTATATCAGTCTTTGATGCATAAAACGCGACCTCCCCTCTCCCGGACTCCTGTTCTCTGTCTCTCTCTCTCTCTCTCGCCGACAATCTTTAATTCTTTCGCACGCATCCGACACAAAAACCTTGTTGGTCCCTCTCCCTTTCTCTCCATATCTCTCTCTCTCTTTATGTGTGTGTGTGTGGGGGGGGGGGTCTTTCTAGTTCGCATTCATATATACACCATCTATAGGTCTCTCTCGCACACTATGTATGATACTCTAGCTAGTCCAAGCTAGATATCTTGGGTGCACTCATCGTACGTACGCAAATTCCTTGGCTCTTTGCCCGTAACTCTCTCACGCACCACTATGTCGTCTCGGAGCTCTTCCCCCCCTCTCTCAAACTCTCCATCCACCTGGGTCACACATACACATGCATATCTCACTCGCACTCGATAGGCCCATCTAAAACTCTATCTCTCCCCCTCGTTCTCTCTCCATCTCACACACGCACACACACAATCTCATGCCCAGCTAGCCAAGTATGATGGTCTCTCACTCAATTGTAGGCACACGCAGTCCCCCCTATATGTATATGACTAGCTAATCTTAGTCTCCATCACAAACATGTGCATGGTCTATCTCGATTTCTCTCGGGGAATCTTTTTATCGCGCATGCACTCCCTCGATCTTCCACGCATATAGTCCCCTCACAATCTCGATGGGGTCTCTCTATCACAAACACACCCTCTCTCCCTCCCCATGCGTCCATGCCATCCATATGTCCCTCTCGACCTTTGTTCCTTGTTGGCCATACCTCTATTGGACATGTGCTATAGGGGTGTCTCTCTCCGTTGCAAACAATCACACACTAGCTATCTTCGTGTATCTCCTCGCCTCGCTTTTCCATCTCGGAGATGCATGCATGATATGTTCGCATAAGAAACGAAAAAACACACACTCTCTCTAATTTATCGTTTGTTGTCACTTTCTCTTTCACACACATACTCTTTTTGCACACTTACTCATTCTCCTTCACACGCACTTGATCTGTATCGACTGAGGCACTCTCCTTGGTCCATAGCATATAGATTTATTGAAAAGTCAGACATCACAAAGTTTGACCATGCACATGGAGAAAAAGAATTACATCTAGTATAGCAAACATATACCATTAGATTCACCATGAGATGTAGTTTTGTGTGATGTATCTTTGGTATTGTAGATATAAATAACATTTGCGTAAACCGGATAAAAGTTTCCAAAGTTTGACTTCTAAAAAATTTACATGCACTGCATTATCGAGCGGATGGAATATCTCTTTCCCCCTCTCAGCTATCTGACGCACCACTTAGCCTTATCGGGGCTCCACAATCTCTCTCAAACTTTATTGGTCAGTTTGGTTCGTGACCTGACCCTCATGCCTTGATGGCCGGTACTGCCTGGTGTAGACATGAGATGTAAAATATTTCTGCCTAGCCAGGCTTGTGTGGTGCTGAAGCGTTTGGTTCATGCCTGGGCCAGGCAAAGCATCAACGTCCCATCAATCAATCCATGCATCAATTATTTAATGCTAATATCCATCCACGTTGCTGTTAGCCTCGTGGCCACATGACCAGGCACGGCCAGGCGTTCGAAATCTGTCGCCTGGGCCAGGCTACTTGCAGTGTCTAGAGTTCAGCAGGCTAATTAAAGTGCAAGGGAACCCAGGCCAGGCGGGCTTTCTTTTTCACAGGGTAGCAACCAAACAAGCATGTATGAAATCCAGCCACAACCCCAGGCCAGGCAAAAGAATCTCAGGACGCAAGCCAAACTGGCCTTATATCTCCCTGGTTCACACATACACATGTCTCGCTCGCACTATACATATAGACCCATCCAACACTCTCCGCCCTTGTTCTCTCTCCATGTGACACGCACCCCCTAAGTACCATAACCCCTCACTCCATCATAGGCACAAGCACTCCCCCCCTCCTAAGTATGATTATCTCTTACTAGCCATCAGGAACACACGTATTGTCTCCTTCCATCCATACGCCTATTTTGATATCTCTCGGGGCATCTTCTATCGCGCACACACCTTGTCACTCGATCTCCCACCCATGTAGTCCCATCACGATCTCCAGGGGATCTCTCTATGACAAACATACACTCTCTCCTCCCCATGTCTGCATTTTCTCCGTACGTCTCTCTCGACCTCTCTCCCTTGTTTGTCAGACCCCTCTTGGCCACGTGCTAGGGGTCTTGCTCTCTCGGTTCCAAACAACCACACACTATCTCCACCTTGCCTCCGTTGTCGAAGATGCATGTGTGATATGTTTGCATAAGACACGCACGCTTTTTCTCTACTTTTATCATGTGTTGTCCATGTCTCTTTCACACACACACACACACACACACTTTTTTCACTCACTCTCTCTCTCTAGTTAGGGACTCTATCACGTCCATAAGCATATGGATGTTTTGAAAAGTCAAACCTCAGAAAAGTTTGACCAGGTATATGTGGAGAAAAACATTTACATCTGGAACGATCATTAGATTCATCACAACATGCACTTACTTCATACTAACATTTATCTTTGGTATTGTAGATATAAGTAATTTCTTTATAAACTTGGTCAAAGTTTCAAAAGCTTGACTTCAAAAAAAAATGTTGGAACTACATTATCGAACGGAGGGAGTAGCTCTTTCTCTCTCTCTCTCTGCTATCTCTCACGGCCTCCCCTCTCACTCGAACTCTCTATATCGACGGATTATACGCTCACTATGTCAGCGTATAGCTCCGTATATTGTTTGGTTGACCGGTCAACCAATCCACATGCTGCCTTGTCAGCTCGTGTTCTGTATCTTAGTGTGCTGGCCCATGTGGCAGTGGGTGAAAATAAGTATACTAGAGGCCCATCTGACACGCGGTGAAGTAAACAAAGTTGAAACCACTCGGGGTAGCACCCCGCACGCTAGTAAATTGAGGGTGCATTGAGGACAAACTTCTTGCGCGTGAAGGATGCACTCGCGCACAATTCACCACTGCGCGGCGGCATGCACAGAAGGACGCACTCGCGCACACCCAACAGACAACACACACCAGACACGTGTACACCAGCGTCGCCACCGGTTGAGATGGATGGCGAGGCAGCCAACAAGCTGAGGCGGCTCGAGCCAAAACCGCATCCGGCGAGCCTGGACTTCATCAGCAGCCTCCTCGAGGACATGCTGCTCATCATCATCGGCCTCCTCCCCACAAAATCTACCGTGCGGACCGCCCTGCTCTCCCGGCGGTGGCGCCCCCTCTGGCGCTGCGTCCCTCTCAACCTCACCGTCGACAGCTGCCTTTGCGACGGGGATTGCAAACGCATGGCCGTAGTCTCCAAGATCTTTTCATCGCACCCTGGGCCAGCCAGACGCCTTGACATCTGCATGTTCAGTACCAACTGCAAGGTCCAACCCAAGTTCCACGAGTGGTTCTTATCCCCCGCCCTAGATCAGCTCGAGGAGCTTAGCTTTGAAGTTGGACGATGTCGCTCTCTGCCGCCGTCCATGCTCCGCCTCACGCCAACGTTGCGTCGCGCCAGCTTTAGCTCCTGCTATCTTCCCCAGATTAATGTCGTGCCCTCCCTTCTTATCCCTCAACTCAAGCAGCTCGACCTCTTCGACGTTGTCATCTCGAAGAAGGCTATGGAGCACCTGCTCCGCAGCTATACTACGCTCGAGTACCTTCGTCTTGAGCAGATCCACGGGTTCATTAGCCCCCACATCGCCTCGACAAATCTCCGATGGATTTATGTGTCTTGCTGGCCCCGCAACAAGTCATCAATTGGGAAGAGATCACTCCAGTTGTTCCACGTTATGGTCATTGAGAATGCGCCTTTCCTTGAGAGATTGCTTGTATCGAATCTAGAAGGTCCAAGAAAAATCAAGGTCATTGACGCGCCGAAATTGACAGCGTTGGTGTACTCGTCTACCAAATTCTCCAAACTCTTTATTGGATCCGCAATCGTTCAGGTACATCACTCATCTTCTTCTCCGTCTTCTTGAAATTCACATTTTTAATTTCTTCTTGATGTATTTACGACCGTCTTCCAGAAAATGATTCCCACAAGCTTGACCCAGTCCATGCGCACAGTGAAGATCTTAGCACTAAAATCTATCGGCCCCAATCTGGATCAAGTTGTTGGATTCCTTACATGATTTCCGTGCACGGAGAAGCTACTCATCGAGTTTAAACTTCTTTCCTATAAGTAAACGGTAATCACAACGTAGCTCAATTTTTTCGTAATTTTCCCAAATTATGATGACAAGTGTAGTGTTCAAAACTGCATCTACGCACTGCACCGAAAGAAATGTTTTTAGTATACTTTCTCACGTGATCACCTGCATCGTTTTTATGCTGTACTACTATAGTATCCTAGGCTAGTCATAGTGGAAAGTAACTTAGACTACTCCAGTAACTCTATGGTTACCCTAAGAGCAAGTACTACCTCCGTCCTGGATTACTCTTCCAATTTTGTAGTGAAAAAATATCACTAGCCGGCCAACCCTATAGTATGAGCGAATGATATTGGTATCTCTTGATGACACATCAATCTTATGCAGCCAGCTGCTCTAATATGTTCTCTTCTTTTACAGATAAAAAAAGACCCGAAAGTGAAAAATGTGCTGCACAATAACAATCTCATCGAATGCCTTGATCTCCATCTTACAGAAATTGATTTGATCGACGACCGAGGCAGCACATCTGAGATTAAATTGGCCAGGTTCTTTGTTCTGGAGGCAAGTGTGCTCAAGGTAATGAGGTTTGGCGTTCTCTGGCGCAACAATGAATGGCGTGCTGATCACCGCAATCGTCTAAGCCTAAATGACAAAGTCTCCGCAGAAGCTGAATTTGTTTTTGAAACATCAAGTGGCCAGAGACTCGAAAACTTATTTGCCCATTAGTGACTTGTCAGGGCGGTGGATTTTAGTTTCTATGATAATGCTGCATCCACCTAAAGTAACGAAAGTTCTTACGTAAATTTCCTAGTAATTCCCTCTTCGTAGGTGCAGCATTACTCCTAACATTTGTAATATCAGTTTGAAACTTGTAATATTGTCGTGTCCTATTCCTGCGTTTTCAAAATCCTGTGAATCAAACAGGTCCTAAGTTGGTGATGATGTTGTGACTCCCATCTTTCACCAATAGCCATCGGATCTAGATCTGATGCATACAAACCAAGCTTATCCATTTTTTCAAAAAGATGCCCGCACTTGTTCCCTATTTACAAACAACTCCTTGTCTCTCACAATCTGCCTTATCTCCTCCCCACCACATCTAGAAGGCCATGGAAAAATCTAGCGCGATGGCCGCTTCCGGAGCCGTCCACCGCCAATCTTGGTG
This sequence comes from Triticum urartu, assembly GCF_056163025.1. Classification (NCBI taxonomy): domain Eukaryota; kingdom Viridiplantae; phylum Streptophyta; class Magnoliopsida; order Poales; family Poaceae; genus Triticum; species Triticum urartu. The sequence continues at coordinate 545,596,794 of NC_141879.1, read as the reverse complement.
TTCCGTGCAATGCACGGGCATCTACGCACGGGAAATTATGTCGAACAGGGCTAGTTATAAGCAGGCTAGCTCTACAGCCATGATGATAGTGACTGCAGACGGTGAGGCTGACTATGGTATGCCGAACACAGCGCCTATACTCAGGTGTCATCTCCGGCGCAGGGTCTTGTCACTTCACTATGAGCAGCAGCACGTAATAATTTGACCAACGGGTAGTACAGTGCTAGTACTCCTACTACTACATTGGTAGTACTACTACTAGTACTAGTAGCACCACCATCTGGATTTAGGAGTACTACCATGTCCATCTGGATTTTAGTATTTGACTAGCAATATCTAGTAATGCATGTCACAAAAAATGTACTACTCCATCTGTAAATAAATACATGGTGTTTTATTCCTATCGGCGAGAGAACTTAATGTTTTTTTGCTAACTAGAGTACTAATAGGATTGCATGCAATGAACTAAACACTGGATGTCATGTTTGGTAGTCTCAAGTCATTGAAAGCATGCACGGCCCACATCTCTCATTGGTTGATATGTCACGAAATAAGAAACAAGGAGGGACTTAATGCACCGTGCCTAAGTATTTTGGGATTATTTGGTTTTCGTAAGGTGACTTACACAACATTTTTGTTTACATGCATTAACATTTTATTAGTTAAATCAAAGGTCAAAACTTGGTGCAAAATGCAAAGGGGACCAATAAACCAGTAAACATCAAACTTCTCTCGTTTGGCCCCAACTAGAGGTCCGGTGAGATGACTATACTACACTAGCACGGAGGGGGACGCAGCTTCATTGACTTACGGCAACTGCCTTTGGGTGAATGACACGTGGGCCCAAGGGGTGGCTGGCCCACCTATCATATAGCCAAAGGCAGGTGCAGTAGAGGGCCGAGGAGTAGTACGAAATCCTACGCACCTACGCATGCTAACCAAGGGCAAGAGTGATCACTCGAATCGCAAGATCAGTTGACTAGAAGCTAAGCTAGACCCATGGAGGCGCTGAGCGCGAGCATCAGCCGGCTGTGCCAGATGGTCCACGACGCCGGCCTGTGGCCCGGCACCGAGGAACGCCTCCAGGTAGTATGGCTTGAGGCCGCCAGGGCGAGGGGCCGCTTGGACAACAGCTTCGTCTCCTTGTTCGACGAGGTCCTCGTCGGTTTCCTCGAGAAGTTCACCGTCGTCAAGAAGCTTGCAGACGACTTTGATGTAAGCCTCCAGCCGACGCGCCCAGGCTCTGCGATGCCCGCCACCCTCAACAGCCACTATGGTGACAAGCTCTTCGACGCACTGGTGGCCTTGCGACTGCCCGCCGTCGCGCCGGAGAATGTCCACCTCGAGGTCGCGCTCACCGCGCAGCGCCTGGCGCAGCAAGACACCATCGACATAATCGCCCACGTCTACGCGCAAATCGTCCACAAGGACTACTACATGCAAGAGGAGGACAATAGGACGCTGGCCTTTTTGGACCGCAGGGCAACCTTGGACGACACTGTTCAGAAGCACGTTGAGCTCACCGCCAACGCCGCTGCTCCTCACCCATCGGTTGGTGACCCAGCGCACTAGGGCGTGAGGATGTCATTGATGGATCCGTATGTATTTTTATCTTTCCGTCAAATCCATGTAGTAGTATATGATACTACAGTAATTATCTTACCTTTCGCATCAACTTCATAATTTTCGTACGTACTCCATGCATGAACGGTGCCAGAACCAAACTTCTCATTACTCTAGGCAAAATCGTTATTTTCTATCTATCGGTCGCGCCATGGAGCAGAACCAAATTTTACAAGTTACGAGTTCAAAAGGAAAAGTCTGCCGTGTTCGCGTCGCATCCCCACACGGTTGGTCCGGCATGCTGCTCAAGCGGGAATGTGTGCGGTGTTGCATTTTCACTTACAAGTGGGACCGCAGTTGAGCAAACCGACTATCGGCAAACCCCCACCCCGCCCACCGCGTGGTGGCTGAGAAAATAGGAGGGAGAAGAGATGGCTATAGCATGGACTCTAAGAAAATTGGTGTCGGATGGGACACGTGTGGGTGGCGTGTGCCATACTGCTAGACGTGAATGCTGCCCATGCCACCCCACTATATCGATCCTATATCGAGGTACGTAGAACAAATTTCCTACTCCCTCAAAAAAAACCTGCAGTCCGTGCTCAGCCCTCCTCTATCTCTCTTCTCAGCCAGCCAGCGGACGCGCGGAGCCCATCATCTGTTTGCTCACATGCGGCCCCACATGTCAGTGAAAATGCAAGAGGACCCACTGAACCTGCACATCTTTCACCTCGACGTGCTGGTGATGAAAAACAAATCCAAAAAAGATCTTCGCTGGCCGCTTTTGGAGTTACTCAAGAGTAGTAAGATTCTATTTACAATTTAACCCAAGATGCACATCTCGTGGCTTCAACTACCACTCTATTTTCTTTCATGACATGACCTGGATGCTGGATCTCCCACGTGTCGGCAAAAGGAGGAAGAACCCGACCAAATCTTCGGTTGTGCTCTCGGATTGGACTAGTTGTGCTAACTTAAAAAATTTATTGTGTACTCCCTATGTTTCAAAATACTTGACTTCCATTTATCCAAAAATGGATGTACCTATATACTAAAACATGTCTAGATACATATATATTTTGACAAATAGAAGGCATGTATTGTGCAACGGAGGGAGTAGAATGGATGCAAGTTTTTGTATTGGGAAGAAGAGTACATCCATATATTGATAGAGCACAATTTAGAAGATGTTCTATCACTTTTAGCTAGCACAGAGGCCAAAGATGAGATTAGTGCACTTGTTGATACTCCTACTAGAATAGAGGCTAGACATGAGACTAGATGTGAGGAAACAACGTCTACTTCTTTATACTCAAAGAAGAAAGAAGCACGCAAGATCGAGCCTCCGCAGATCAACAATGAATGCATCGAGAAGGCACAAATCCAACTTACAGGAGTAGTAAAATGTATTCTTGTGGTTCTTGTTTTCTTTGCTCTTGCTTTTCTAGTCAAAATTATCATTGGAGTTCATGCAAAATGGAGGTCCGTTTGGGGTCGTGCATTGGAGTTGGCCTTACAAGTGGGACCGCAGTTAAGGAAACTGACTATCTGCAAACCCCCACATCGCCCGCCGCGCGATGGCTGAAGTTAGAGAAACGACGAGGTTGAAGAGATTGCTCTAGCACGGACTCCAAGAAATAATATGGTGTCAGATGGATGTCGTGGTGGTGGCGTGTGCCGTACTCCTGGACGTGAATGCTTGTTCTGGCCCATGCCACCCTACTACTCCTACTACTTACTCCTACTATATAGTACTAGTATCGAGGATTCGAGGTGCTGGTTACGTACATTGAACACATTAACATATGGCTACAGTAAAAACACCCACCCGACGCGTGAAGCATGTGAAGCTAGTACAAATTTAGAGAAGTGACTCGAAAGCCATTCATAAATTTAGTAAGTTTATCACAGGCATATCATTTTATTACATACAACAGGTCATCAACCCACATCGACAACAAGGATACATTATAAATACAAAAGTTTACACCACACAACAAATAACAAGCAATGAAATGAACTTCAACTCAACCATTCCTCAACGTTGGAAACGCTTGCTTTGAACCACAAGTGATTCTCTGGGACGGGCCATCGATTGTCGATCTGGAAACCAACGCAGGACTGATCATCCAGGCTGAAGCGGCCTACTATATCAGTACCAGGGTAGGGAACAACCCAAATGTCCGAGATATAGACATAGTTTCTTCTCATAAATGGTACTATTAACATTGTGTCAACAACAGTTGGATCGCCTTCCACCATCATCGGATAGTTTTGTCCAAGGAAGAGCGAGTTTTCTCCAAGACTATCAATTCTGTACCAGGGAGAAGGAGTTGGCGCTAGCACACTAGTATACATCCCGAATACCATGCAACGGGTGTTGGAATAGGTCCGGAGAGTGCGACCATGAGAGACTACCCCTGCTTCCTTAGCAGTAACATCATCAGTGGGCTGTATACACACAAGAAGAGGTGATCCATCGGAATTAGTTGCCAGGCGCCACAGAGTATATGGGTGCTGCTCGTCCTCATGCTGGTGATCATCACCATCGTCATCTCCCCCTTGGTTATAAAAATTTTCAAGTATAGGTGGTGGTATGTTCATAGGACCTTGGAAACACAAGAAGAAGGTTAATCATTAAAGGGAAACTTGCTAACCCGCATGCATGTGGATGAAACAATTATAATTACGGTGGAAGACAAACGTACCGAAACTATGCGGATCCCATGCAAAAACAGTGCCACTAGTGGTGGCAGCAAACACAAGGCCCTCGTATTGAATTGCATCACAGTACTCATCCGTGTACAGAAACTGATTTTTGAGCAATGTCCATCGAGTGGAACCACAAAGGACGGCAACAAGCTTGTCGAAGATAGAAACAATTGATAGTTGTTGTAATTCCAAGAGCGGTTGGGAACTCGACAAATTGCTATCTTCCATAGAAGACAGTCACCATGATCGTATTTGAACATGCATACAATACCGGTGTGCTCAACCTCTGGGCAGTGTGCTGAGATTTTTGGAAGTGGAACCCGGTCACGAGTGTAGACATTCACAAGTTACCACTCGCAGTTGGACCCAATGTAAACAAACCAATCTCCATTTGCGCCCGCCCAAGCCTTGCCCTCAAGCGATGGCATCTTAACATCATATGTATCATTATCAAGTGGCATCAACTGGCACAGGACGAGGCCTCCGTCGTGCCGGCGCCAGTCATCAGGGTCACGACAAAGAAGATAGGGGAGATCAAACCGCTCCTTGACTCTTGGGTTCTTTGTAATGATGTTATTATTGAGTCGAGAATGGGCTTGAACGAACCTGCCATGCTAGCCGAGGTGACGACGTCGCACCGATCAATGAGTTCCTCCACCACGTCATCTTTTAGATCGGGGCAAGAATAACGGGGTCGTTTCCGGCCTATTCCCTCCATGGAGAAGACAATCGAACAATGTCAGAAGAAAGAGTGAAGGGCTGGAGGAAAATGGAGGAGGGAGAGGAAGAGCGTGCGACAGCAGTTCCAAATCGAGAGGGAAAGGCGAAGAGTCGGTGGACTGTGCGAGTTTGCCATGGTTCACGAAGAGGCGTCCCGGCCTACACGTCCGTTCGGAAATACTCCTACTACTCGCCGTCGTCTCACTGATATGTTGGAACGGGACCACATGTCAACGAAACATGGTGTGTAATTTCTCGTGAAAAATGCGATCTGGCTGCGTTGGCCCGAGGTGCCGCATTAGTTATCGACCTTTATTTTTTTAATGACGTGTCGATCAGTTTTGAAGCACAACTAACTGGTACTGTACGCAGAGAAAATATAAACCACTCTACCACTACTCCACCTCCAGTACTAGTAGTATAAAAAAGATATATATGCTGGAGCTTGAGCGCTTTCTTGCTAAGGGCTGCCCACTTGCTTCTCACACTACCACCCTCTCTCCAGATCTAAAAAAGACGGCCCCTCTCTCCCTCCTCACCGGCGGTCACAGATCCGCCGGGGAAGAAAAGGACGTGCAGCGTTGACGCACTCGTCGTCAGCGAGCGAGGTCACGCACTGACGACAAGGCCGTCCTCTCAGACCTAGAGCCCATGCGGGATGGCCTCCGTCCCCAAGATCGTTGCTGTAATGTGTGCGGAGGATGATGACCACGAGCGAAGCCACTTCACGCCGACCCTCAGGTATGGTACCTCTTTTCGAACCATAACCTTGTTCTATTGCCCCATCTGCCACGTCGTTGCATGTGGATCTTTTTTCACTCCACCATCTTCCCAATTTGCTATACTCTGCTCTGATGGCCACGCAGACGAAAACCATAACCCTACTTCATGCAGACTAATCCATGTCTGGGTTGAATAAGGAAAGGAAGGGAGACTGTACTGTCCAAGAGAGTAGGCATCGAACCCGCATCTAGGTTGAAAAGGGGAAAATCAGTAGCTAAGGAACGAGTCTCGTGTCTCTTGGTTGAAGAAGGGTAGAAAGGCATGACAACGCAATAGAGAATGACCAGGTCGATCGGTTTGTTGTCCTCACATAGGAAAAAGGTGGCTAAAGAGAGCAAAAATGGGACGTAATCCACATATGCTGCCTGGATATTTGTTGCTCTGGGCAACCATACCTCCCTCACCACTCTGCGTCCGTGGAGGTACATCATACTGGTGTGCCCACTATCCGAATGGGCCCCCCATGCTCTTATTGCCACTTTTTTGCTGTTAGTATAACGCCAGCAGTCAAGTCAAGCAATGCTACCGCTAAAGTGATGCCACATTTAACTAATGCCGCTCTCAGTCTAATGCCACCGATAAATTTAAGCAATGCCATTTAATGTCACTGGATTATTTCAGGGTTAGCTGTTGATTGTGGATGTATTAAAGATTTTTTAGCTAAGTCATTCTAATCCTGTTGCACAGCCAGTATACCAACGATGAAACTTGTTACTACCTTCAGATTTTTGCACTGTTAATGCTTATAGATTACATACCTCACTTTCATGAGATAAGTTAATTTTTTTGTACAGTGTCACCAAAATGCCAAGGCGTTGATGTCATTTTATTTTGGTTAAACTGCAGGGACAATTATGAAGACAGGAGGAAAGGTCAAGAGTGGGCACCTCCTCCTCCGGCTGTTCTCTTGATTCGTTCGATCAAGTTTTTATGTTTGATCGATTATCAAGATTGGGATAGCAATTTTTAAGGTCCCCCCGAGTTCGAAATGATATTTACCTTGGAGGTACATGGTTTGCAATTTTTTATACTGTCATTAGTTAATAATGCTAGTTACCTTCAGACTTTTGTATTTGGTTTAATGCTCATGCACAGCTAGTATACCAATGTTGAAACTTGTTACCTTTACATTTTGTATTGTTAATTCTTATAGAAACCTTCCAGTGCTAGAGTTTATTGAAATCTGTTCAGTAAAACCATTGTACTGTACCCTGTAACAAACTAACTACTCTACTGTTGCACTAGCCACTGGATTAGTGTATATTTGTGGTAGTCGAATGGTGTTGCATTAGCGTATGGACATAAATAAAGTGTGGCAAGCTTTCCCAGATATGTGCTCAAGAAAACTACTACCTGTTTTTCTAAATACTAGACGTTTGGGTACTTTAAATTGAACCGTGAAAATGTCTTATATTAAGGAACAAAGGGTGTAGAGTTCACTCAAATTATCCCGGTAAAGCTAGTCACACCTTTGTTAAAATTAATGTTCATTATGTTATTGGAGGAGGTCTGTACGTTTGTCTCTAATGCCTGTCGACTACATACCTGACATCATGATGTAATGTTAAGTCATTTCCTTTTGTACAGTGTCACTGAATTGTCAAGGCGGTGATGGCATTTTATTTTAGTAGAACTGCACAAAATTTGCTGAAAAGAAGAGGAAAGGTCAGGAATGGCTCAGTTTTTCAGAAAAAACTATGTATGCCTTCCTGACATCAGCCGATGTTGCTTTATTTATTCCTTCAAACAGGTGGTTAGAAACAGTCTTGCTACCTTTTCCCATTAAGAAATTGGAATGGTTATATTTGTGAGTCTATGCTTCAACTAGTATCACTTTTAGAGTAATCACACTTTCAATATCTATGCAAACAGGGATGCTTGATTTTAGTGGAACTGCACAAAAAGTCCAACTGGTTCAACATTAGGAGCATGTTTTTTTTCCAAACCTTTATATCCAATTGGTGGCACTATGAGCTATTCATTACGAAGGTACATGGTTTGCTACTATCTTGCTACTCTTTTTGTACCGTCATTAGATAGTAATACTATTGGTTTGCATGTGAATTCATTGGCAGGCTGGACCTACATTGGAGGTGCAGGACAGGATTCAATGATTGGATGCTCAATTTTGGTTGTATCGATTTCACCTCTTCCATCACTACGAACATGGATATCCTTGGTCTGATGAAGAATAGGCTCTATATTTCTGCTCTGAACCAGCAAATCAATTAAGTATGAAATTGTCCGGGGCAAAACACAACTGTATCAGATTGTTTAGTGCAGAACATGACATATGCTAAGCGAAAGAGACATGTTTAAACCGAAAATACAAGGTGTTGTATATGTTTACTAGCTGCTTGATATTTGTGCAGACAGGGATGTCTGCCCGTTGCTATTTGGCAAACAAACAAAGTTTCCGCAATTTTGGTTGAACTGCACAAGAGAATAGTATAGTCACTGCATGCAGTGCCATTTGAAAATAGACATAGAAAGATTGGATAGTCACTTCATGGACTGCAGAAAAGTTGTACTGTACTATTTATTGGCCAGCACTAGGTGCTTCATTGCTTTGGTCTGATTATACAATGGGCATCATTTTGCCTAAGTTAAAGTTTGTATTCCGAAAATAGTCTCGCGGTGTGATCAAGAGAAGACCAAATCATATTGCAGTGGATGTTCCTCCATCATGTGTGGTTCATTCTCATGGTTCCAGCTGTTGGTCAAACCACTTAGGTTTGCAAGAGGAATTGTAGACTTCACAAACAAATTTTTCTTTCAGTTTATACTGAATGTTGGCCAAGAGAAGCATCCATGTTAGTAGGAAGAACAGATGTTTTTCCTAGATCTCTGCTTTTGGAGCTACATATTTGTATATGATCTGTGAATCATTGAGATGCATTAACATGTTGATCTTATGTATGGGAATCGTACTAGTTAGTTTTAGTTAAGACGCAAGATCCGAAGTGGCTGATCTTTGCTTTTGGAGCTACATATATGTATATGATCTGTGAATCATTGAGATGCATTAACAATTACTTATTTTTGTTCGCTCAGTGTTTACAAGTTACTAATCGGTCACTAGCTAGCCTACAAATGCGCTCCTGGCAGTTTTATTTGCGATGCAAGATGCAAAGTGATTGTTTTTTGAATAAAAATGCCTACCACTGAAGAAACTGACAAGCTACACTATCGATCCTACACAGATAAAAATGCCTACCTCTGAACAAGTTTAAGCCTAATTAATTCTATGAGCAAAGCAGCAAGACCAAGGCATGGCAATAATTAATGGCATGCAGAAGTTTAAGCCTAATTAATTCCAGCGATTCAAGTGGCTGCATGCGTGCCCTCGGCTGTGACTCGTTGCATGCTGCTTCACGTACTGCCTGCGAGCGATTCTGAGTGCCTGCATGCAGCCGGCCATAATTAAGGCAGCTAACTGATGTGAAAAAAGATACACTTTAATTGTTGCGGTCTTGTTAAATCCGCGGAATCATTATTGACAAGGAGGGAGATGATTCGAGTGCACTCGTTTGACCGCCATGCTGGTGTGCGACCCAGACGGGACGGGACGGCACAGTCATAATTTCAGTTTCTCTAGTTTTCCACGGCAAGCTGGCGTGCTAAGCCATTATGCATTGAATTCTGATGACCGTCGTGCTACCTTCCGCCTATAAGTACTGCTTCCCGGCCTTCTCCGGTGCCACCGTGACCCAACTCGCCATATCCTCATAAGCCCCCACTGGCCCGACGTCGCTCGCCACGTCCGCCATGCCCCCACCCGTCCGCGGTAGGCGACACCGGAGGCGGTCACCGCCGGAACTAGTGTTCGAGTTTTCACCGGAAGGCAGACGGAGGGAGGAGGCATTCTGTCTGTCTTTAGATGGCAATGCGGAGATCAAGGAGTTGTTGGAGCGTGACCGCATGGCGGAGGAGCAAAAGTTTTTGGAGCATGACCGCCTGGCCGAGGAGCAGCGTATCGCCGATTTGCGCCGCCAGCGGGACATGGAGAAGCAGTGCACCGACGCTCTGAGTCACGAGCAGAGCGCCCGCAACTGGGCCGACTACGTGGAGGCCGGCGCCCGGCAAATAGCCCTGGAGGCTGTCGGGCACGCACACGTTCGTGACGCCGATTTTTACTACCAGCTCGTCAAGTGGGTTTCCCGCTTGGAAGACGAAGCTTCGGTGGACCACGCCGGCATGGAAAGGGCCAATGCACGCGAGCAACGCGCCCTATCGCACCTCTTGCAAGTCCGAGGCGAGGCGCACTACGCCGGTGCCGGCGTTTACCGTCTACCACAGATGGCGGCCGGCATCGTCTAGTTAGCTAAGAGTCAGTTAGTACTTGTATGCTACTAGAGTATTAGTGGGAGTAGATAGTTAACTTGGCTATGATGGTTGTCAACGTGGAAGTTCAGTACTCTATATGAGGATCAGACCTGTTACTTTGCTCTGAATGTTGAACTTTCCGTTTGAACGTTTGGAATGGGCTGTTATTTTTTTAAATGGGTTGTATTTGTCCTCCAGGGGTTTAGAGGCTGACTTGTGGGCCTAGCAAGTTAACGTGTACACAATCAGGAGATGATTGTACGTGGAGAGGATGACAGCAGGGACCCGCCAAGGTCATGGCAGTATGCAAGCAAGTGCCTCCTTATTTCAAGCCAATAAAAAATGGCTCCTCCTAGTGGATTTCTGACATCTAGGTCCCATGCCATTGTCAACATAGTCAATAAACGAGAGAATTGCACAACGAGCGGCTGACACTAGGGACCCAGCAGCTCACCTAGTTATTTTTGTTTTAGGTTAATTTGATAAATGCCACTCCAAATCTGGTGTATCCGAGAAATGCCACTGCAATTTCCAAACTTTGCAAAATGCCATTTCTAGTGGCATTTTACGAAGTCTGGAGTGGCGTTTTTCAAAGTTGGCAAACTGCAGTGGCGTTTTTCAAAGTTTGCAAAAATTGCATTGGTATTTTTCAAAGTTTGGAAATTGCAGTGGTATTTTTATGAATCGCCATAATTGGAGTGGCATTTATCTAATTTGTTTTGAGATGAAAGCATGGTGTGAACTGGGCTGTGCGGGACACTCTGGCCTGTCTAGACAGCCTTTTCTTTTATGTTTACCACAGACCAGCCCAGTAGTTTTTTTTCTTTCTGAAAATGGCTACCCAGTTTTTTTTGTGATTTGTCAAGTAAGTCGCTTTATCAGGCCTGTTGGGCTGCAAATCTTTCAAGACGAGGAGAGCTTCATTCGGCTGGCCGAGAAAATGGCCTATCAGTAATGAGAAATGGGCTGTACATTTTTAAAACACATCAAACCGGCAATTAGTTTCAAATATCTTTTTTTCATTTCTAGATTTTAAATTGCATTGATTTTTATGCGTGGACAATTTATTGGATTTTATATTGATATACATTTATTTTTAAAATCAGTCTGGATGTGACTCGAAATTTTGGGATTAAAAATAGTTCAGACCGCACCGACATATGCAAAATTTCGTATAATTTTTTAACCGTGGCCACAATATGGGCTGTAATGCTAATAAAAAGAATATGGGCTCAAAAAACCCATAAGGATTAGCAAATGGGCTGTAAATTATTTCAAATGATGACAGATGGGCTGTATGCTGTTTTCCATAGATTTGAGGCTTTCCACAGATGGCCTCTATACTGTTGGATGTCCATCCAACGGCCGTCGTGCTTCTTCAATCTCTGCTCTTCCTGCTCCAGCCGCTCAAACAAGTGCCGGCAGGACTACCTGCTCCCTCCTCCCCGCGGTCGGTTGTGCTGCTGCGCAGGCCTCACCGCCCCACCGTACTCCCATCGCTGGCCTAGCCATCCCTCTACTCACCCACACCTGCTGTTATTCTCCGGCGACGGCAGACGAACCAGTAAACCCTCGTACAGTCGTACTCCCCTCCGCGTGGGAAACAAAAACAACTGCCGAGTCTTCCCTGCCTCCGTGTCGTTCCCTTTCTAGGCCTCGCCGTCGTCCACCGCCCTGGTGCTCTCGGTGTGGCATGGTCAACGTGGTAAACGACCGACATGCATCTGAAGTGGACTATATGTGGAGAAGCTGACAGCTGGGTCCACGGCCGCACGCAAGGAAATGTCTCCTTATTACACGCAAAATAATGATTCCTCCACCTGACATCTAGGACCCAACGAAAGGGCCTCTGTATTTCGCGAAAAAAACGTTACCGCCACTGACAGCTCGGACCCACCAGCTATATCTTCACACACAAGGAAGTGCCTCCTTATTACGCACGAAAAAATGAATACTCCCCTACTAGCTGGGACCCAGTATAGTGGGCCTACTAACTTGACGGGGACGAAGGGCTTTGTCAACTTAGTCAATATGCACAATTCTGGCTGGACTGACCGTACGATGTCCATCCAACGGCCGTAGTGCTTCTTCAACCTCTGGTCTTCTTGCTCCAGCCGCCAAAGGCAGCGCCAGTCGTGACGCCTGCTCCTGCCTCCCGTGGCCGGTTGTGCTGCCGCGGAGGCCTCACCGCCCCCATACTACTCCCACCGCTGGCCAGGCCATCCCTCCACTCCACTCACCCACACCCCCTGTTATTCTGCGGCGACGGCAGCACAGCTGAACCAGTGAACCCTCGTACTCCTCTCCGCGTGGGCATCCACTGCCGCGTCTTCCCTGGCTCCGCGTCGTCCCCTTCCTAGGCCTCGCTGTCGTCCACCGCCGTGGTGCTCTCGGCGCGACGTGGTCAATGTAGTCAACGACCGAATTCCATCAGAAGAATACTGTACATGGAGAGGCTGACAACTGGGTCCATGGCAGCCGCAAGGAAGTGCCTCCTTATTACACGGAAAATAATTATTCCTCCACCTGACAGCAGGGATCCACCGGACGCCCACCAGTATTTCGCGAAAAAAATGTTTGCCCCTGACTGCTGGGACCCACCCGAGGGCCACCGTATTTCGTGAAAAAAACGTTCCCCCTGCTGTCAGCTTGGACCCACCGGAAGTGCCTCCTTATTACACACAAAAAAATGAATACACCTGTCGTGGTTTTGTCACGGCAGATGTCCTAGAGAAAGGACTTAGTCGTGGAGCCATCGCGACGGGTTAGCTTGAAGGGGTTAAAGCGGACACAGGGACGCAAGAGAGTTTATACTAGTTCGGCCCCTTCGATGAAGGTAAAAGCCTACGTCTAATTGTGATGGAATTGATGGGGTTTCGATGACTAGGGATCAAACAAGCTTCACCTAAGTCTCGAGTTGTTGTCCGTTGTCCTTGAACCGCCGCCGGGTCCTCCCCTTATATACACGGGTGACGCCCGTCGGTTCACGGATTCCCAATACCGGCTCATAGATGTGTCCGGTTTGGTCTCTACTTATTCCTAACTTACAATACAAGTTACATACCAACGCCGGTTTACGGCTACAGGCCTTGAACTGGCTATGAGCCTTGAGCCCTCATCTGCCTTCTTGGGTTTCAACATAGTTAACTACTGAAGAATTTAACCCGGCCCAGATAGGCCGGTTTACGCCCAGTAGTGATATCCTCAACAACACCCCTGCTAGTTGGGACCCACCTTGGTGGGAGGCTGACTTGTGGGCCTACTAAGTTGACGAGGACGGAGGGCTTTGTAAACTTAGTCAATATAAACGATTCTAGCTCCAGTGACCGTACGATATCCATCCAACGGCCGTAGTGCTTCTTCAACCTCTGGTCTTCTTGCTCCAGCCGCACAAAGCAGCGCCGGTCGTGCCGCATGCTCCTGCCTCCTGTGGCCGGCCGTGCTGCCGTGGAGGCCTCACCGCCCCCTACTATTCCCACCGCTGGCCAGGCCCTGCGGCAACGGCAGCCTCACACCGCAGCCAAACCAGTGAACCCTCGTACTACTCTCCGCGCGGGGTTCCACTGCCGCGTCTTCCCCGGCTCCCCGTTACCCCCTTCCTAGGCCTCGCCGTCGTCCACCGCCCTGGTGCTCTCGGCGCGGCGTGGTCAACGTGGTCAAGGACGACTTCCATGGGACGTGGACTGTACGTGGAGAGGATGACAGCTGGGTCCACGGCCGCAGCAAGGAAATGCCCTTTATTACGCGGAAAATAATGATTCCTCCACCTGACAGCTGGGACCAACCGGACGAGCCACTGTATTTCGTGAAAAAAAATGTTTCCCCCTTACTGCTGGGACCCACCAGCTACATCTTCGCACGCAAGGAAGTGCGTCCGGGCAAAAAAATGATTCGCCCCCCTGACTGCTGGGACCCACCAGCTACATCTTCGCAGGCAAGAAAGTGCCTGACAGTCGGGACCCACCTGGTCAAAGCGTATGTAGCGTTGTCATTCTGGTCGCGAACATGTACGTACATATATACTGGTGGATGTAGAGGCGTGCACGTGTCGTAGTAGAGGCGCGTACGTGTTGTAGTAGAGGCGCGCACGTAGCATGTACACGTACGTATAGCGGCCAGGGTGCAAGAGAGAAAATACGTCCACGTATGTGTACATACGGGCGGGGTCTCGAACACCTACTCGTGCATACATACGGCCAGGGCTCGTGTACATGGCTGGGTCGGAACTGAGAAACAGCATCGTCGTCGTGTTCATGGGGAGGAAACGGAATGAGTCGTGTTCATCGGGAGGCAACGGAACGCGTGGGATCCAACCGGCTGGGTCGAAACGGAATGCGTGCTCATGTTCATCGGGAGGGCTTGGACGGAACAGGCGATGGAAACGAGGCCTGGCGTACCGCTGAAAGTGCAACTATCCCTAGGTGGTTTTGGTAATTCATAACAACATATAGCTCATTGAGCTAATGCTATTCCAAGATGATTATTTCAGAAAAGCTCAATGATTGCATGGCATGGATGTGAAAGTGGAACCCTTAAAATGCTAAGGACAAAGGATTGGCTCAAGCTCAAAAGCTCAAGACTCTTCATTTTATATTTTAGTGATCCAAGATCACATTGAGTCCATAGGAAAAGCCAATACTATCAAGGAGGGATGAGGTGTTGCTTAATGAGCCTCTTGCTTCATGTGCTTAATTATATGCTCCAAAACCCTCAACTACTTTCCCATATCCACAAATGACCTAAACTCTAAGCCAAACTCGGTCCTACCGATTTTTCCTATCCGGCGCCACCGAGTTTCAATTGTCATTAGCCACTGCCAAACCCTAGAAATTCGGTCCGACCGATAAGGATCTCGGTCCCACCGAGATGGGGTTGCAAACTCTCTGTTTCCCTTTTGTAACTTTTCGGTCTCACCGAAAGAGCGAATCGGTCCCACCGAGATTGCAATGTAAACTCAGTGTTTCCCCTTTGTAACTTTTCGGTCTCACCGAGTTCCACTCGGTCTCACCGAAATAGCAAATCGGTCCCACCGAGTTTGCCTGACCAACTCTCTGGTTAGCTAATTACCAAACTCGGTCTCACCGAGTTTGTGTAATCGGTCTCACCGAGATTACATTATGCCCAAACCCTAACCGAATCGGTCCTACCGAGTTGCATGTCAGTCCCACCAAAATTCCTAATGGTCACTAGGTTTACCATTTTGGTCCGACCGAGTTTTCTGATTCGGTCCCACCGAGATTGGTAAATTGTGTGTAACGGTTGGATTTTGAGTGGAGGCTATATATACCCCTCCACCTCCTTCTCATTCGAAGACAGAGCCATCAGAACACACACACCATTCCTACTCATATGTTCTGAGAGAAAACCACCTACTCATGTGTTGAGACCAAGACATTCCATTCCTACCATATGAATCTTGATCTCTAGCCTTCCCAAGTTGCTTTCCACTCAAATCTTCTTTCTACCAAATCCAAATCCTATGAGAGAGAGTTGAGTGTTGGGGAGACTATCATTTGAAGCACAAGAGCAAGGAGTTCATTACCTACACACCATTTGTTACTTCTTGGAGAGTGGTGTCTCCTAGATTGGCTAGGTGTCACTTGGGAGCCTCCGACAAGATTGTGGAGTTGAACCAAGGAGTTTGTAAGGGCAAGGAGATCGCCTACTTCGTGAATGCTAGTGAGGCAAGTCCTTCGTGGGCGTTGGCCATGGTGGGATAGACAAGGTTGCTTCTTCGTGGACCCTTTGTGGGTGGTTGCTTCTTCGTGGACCCTTCGTGGGTGGAGCCCTTCGTGGACTCGCGCAACCGTTGCCCTTGGGAGGAGCCCTGTGTGGACTCGTGCAACCGTTACCCTTCGTGGGTTGAAGTCTCCATCAACGTGGATGTAGGATAGCACCACCTATCCGAACAACGGGAAAAACATCTGTGTCTCCAATTGCGTTTGAAATCTCCAAACCCTTCCCTTTATATTCTTGCAAGTTGCATGCTTTACTTTCCGCTGCCAATATACTCTTTGCATGCTTGCTTGAATTATGTGATGATTGCTTGACTTGTCCTAAAATAGCTAAAATCTGCCAAGAACTAAAATTGGGACAAGGTTAAGTTTTTATTTGGTCAAGTAGTCTAATCACCCCCCCTCTAGACATACTTTCAATCCTACAAGTGGTATCAGAGCTTTGGTCTCCATTTGCTTGATCTCCATAGCTTTTGGTGGTCATAGCCTTGGTTTCACAACCTAGGAGAGTATGGCATCTAGCGAGGGAAATTCTCACCGTAGAGGTCCTTACTTTGATGGTACTAATTTTGCTAGTTGGAAGCATAAAATGAAAATGCATATTCTTGGACATAACCCTGCCGTTTGGGCTATTGTGTGTGTTGGTTTGCAAGGTGACTTCTTTGATGGGAAAGAACCAAACCGTGAAGCTACCGTGGATGAGTTGAAGATGTTGCAATACAATGCTCAAGCCTGTGATATTCTCTTCAACGGATTGTGCCCCGAAGAATTCAACAAAATCAGCCGCCTTGAGAATGCAAAGGAAATTTGGGACACTTTGATTGATATGCACGAAGGTACCGACTCCGTCAAGGAATCCAAGTTGGATGTGCTTCAAAGCCAACTTGACAAGTTCAAGATGAAGGATGGTGAAGGTGTCGCTGAAATGTACTCTAGGCTTGCTCTCATCACAAATGAGATTGCCGGCTTAGGAAGTGAAGAGATGACCGATAAATTCATCATCAAGAAGATCCTAAGAGCCTTGGATGGAAAATATGATACCGTGTGCACATTGATCCAAATGATGCCCAATTACAAAGATCTCAAGCCAACGGAAGTGATTGGAAGAATTGTTGCTCATGAGATGTCACTTAAGGATAAAGAGGAACTTCACAACAAATCAAGTGGTGCCTACAAAGCCTCATGTGAAGCCCCTACATCATCAAGTGAGAAACAAGACTTCAATGAAGAATTGAGCTTAATGGTGAAGAACTTCAACAAGTTCTACAAGAGTAGAAGCAAAGATAGAAGCTCCAAGTCAAGGTCCTACAATGACAAAAGATCTTCTAGTCGAGAGCGAAACTGTTACAATTGTGGAAGACCCGGACACTATTCAAATGAGTGTACGGCTCCCTACAAGAAAAGAGAAGATTCTCCAAAAAGAAGAAGCAAAGGATCACCACCAAGAGAGAGAAGGAGTAGAGATGATCGTTATGAACGAAGATAATCACGGAGAAGCAAGGATTCAGAAAGGAAGGAAAAATCATCAAGGAGCTATACAAGACGAAGACATCAAGCTCATGTTGGTGAATGGGTATCCGGCTCCGACTCCGACAGCCACTCCGAGAGAAGTTATTACTCCGACTCCGAAGATACTCAAGATGAAGGTGTTGCCGGTCTAGCACTTGTGTCAACCAACTCCTACGACATATTTGACTCACCAAATGAAGGAATTGGAAGATGCTTCATGGCCAAAGGTCCTAAGGTAACACACCCCGAGTATGTTGATTTCAATAGTGATGAAGATGACTTGTTAGGTGATGATTTGCTTGGTGACAACTCTAGTGATGAATACTATGATGAAAGACCAATTAATCATGCTAAACAAGATAAAGCGAATGACAATGATAAGGAGAAGATTGAGGCTCTAACTGAAGAACTAAAAATTCTTAAGTTAGCTCATGACACTATCTTCGAAGATCACCAAGAACTATTAAGAGCTCATGAGAAACTACGCTTTGAAAAGCTCAATCTCGAGCAAGAGCATGAGTTCTTAAAGGCAATCAATGATGATCTCCGCAAGAAAAGTTCTTCTTACATTGCCAAGCGTTTACTCTTATCCACTTACATGCCTCAAGTCAAATCTAACAAGAAAGATTCTTCCTCTAGTAGTAACAATGATCATGCTAAATCCAATATTGTTGCTTCTAGTAGTTCTCTTGATTCCACTAATGATTCTCTTAGCCAAGTTACACTTGAGCAAGAAAATAGCTTATTGAAGGGAATTATAGAGAAAGGAGTGTACAAAAGCCTTGCCGGGAGTAAGCAATTCGAGGAAATTGTGCGCAAGCAAGGAATGCACCGGAAGAATCAAGGTGTTGGTTTTGAACGAAATTTCAATGCCAATGGAGTTGAATGGGAAGAAGATCAATACCCTAAGACGAAGTTTGTCCCTCAACAAGAGAAGTATACTTCTTTCAAGGGGACACAAGCTCAAGATGATCTTCCACCACAAGACTACGAGCAAAAAGGCAAGGACAAGCTTTAAGAGGAAATTGATGCATTTGAAGAAGCTCCAAAGACCTTAGTCAAGTGGATTCCCAAGACTACTTCAAGTTCCACTTCATCAAGTACGACTACAACTCCAAGGATTCCCATCAAGATGATGTGGATCCAAAAGAAGAAGAACTAGAGAGTTCTCGAGGGTGACTCCGCCAACATACTTCACTCTTATCATTTTGGCAAGAACAAGTGCAATCAACTGCCACATCTTGCACTAGTTCAAGGAGTCACAAACCCTCTTGTTGGTAAGACAAGGGACAAGGTAACCTAAAAAGCTTTCATGGACATCATCTTTTGTGTGCATCACTCTATGTCTATGGATATCCTTGTTTGTTCCTTGTGGGACTAACCCATGTAGGTATTGAAAGTGCAACTCACTCAAATGGATAGCTCCAAGAGATCTACATCAACATTGAGCATCCACATCTTCAATATCTACATAAAGTCATCATCGACAAAACCCAAGGTTAGTTCATCCCTCTTAGGGGGGATATCACATCTAGGGGGAGCTTTACTCTAAGACTTGAGCTAAAGCAACTCTAAAGATGTGAACAAAACAATGCTTTATGTAAAAGTGGCAACCCCACTTGAGCTTAAACGATGAGTATGACCTACGATCAAGTATTCTCACTTGACTCCTAAGTCAATATACTCATATATAGATGACCTAGTCATCGCAAATTGCTTGATAGATGCTAGAATTGGTTGTGCATGCTTTGCCACATATTTCATTTGCTATCTTATTGTGTGAGCATGTTGGTTGCATATTTTACTCATTCAAGGACATCCACTTGTTGTTTTGATTGTTTGGCTTTATCTTCTTTTGCCAAGTGGATGGACAAGAATGCCTAAGATCCTCCTCTAGCTATCTATGCTTTTCTCGTCTCAAACTCTATTCATGCTGCATCACAAAATTTGATCAAGTCAGATTCGAACCACTCTGTGTGAGGAGCGCTCGGAGTCCCCGATTCGTCATAGACTTAAACTTCCAAAACCTCTTTATGAATCTCAGTCTGACCGATACTCCATTTTGGTCCTACCGAGTTCATCAAGTTGATCTAGGTTTTCGATCTCGGTGCAACCGATTTGAACTTTTCGGTCACACCGAGTTGCAATAACTGCACACAGTTTTGCATCTCGGTGCCACCGAGTTGTTCCACTCGGTCACACCAACAGGGTCGGGCTATATATAGTGACGGGCAGAATTTTGGAAATTTCTCCGAAACCTCCTCGCCCGCGCGATAGCCTGCTCTGCCCCCGAGGTCTCCGGATCGTCTCCTCGCCGCCAGCAGCCTCCAGTCGCTGGTCTTCGCCACCGTCAATGGATTTCTGCCCCGCCGTTGCCACCGTAGCAAGTCCATGCCGAACTAGGGTATGGACTTGATCATTGTGCTATTCCTCAATCTGATTCCTAGCACATTGTGATCATCATGAATCTTGCCACGATTGATAAACTTCTATCCAGTCAAAACGCTCGTAGATTAGGTTTAATTCGAAAATTTTAGGGTTAGGTTTCCGCCAAAACCATCTCGGACCCACCGAGTTGAAAAAACTCAGTCCCACCGATCTGGCTTTGCCATTGCACAAGTTAAACTCGGTCTGACCGAGAATAACTTATCGGTGCGACCGATTTTGGAATTCTATGAAACCCTAGCAGTCTCGGTGCCACCGAACTGTGACTCGGTCTGACCGAGTTCACCAGTTCTGGTGCCAAAACTGCTTCGGTGTCACCGAGTTTGAAAATCGATAGATCCGAGATGCTTTCTATGGAAAACTAAAACTAAGTTTTTGAATTAATCTTGTGCAAAAATCTCTGCTTTTTGTGATGCTCATCCACTCAATCTCTTTTATAATCTATTCACAGGGTCAGCAGTCAGTTTGCAACATGTCTGACCAAAGTGACAGCCAGAACCTCTCAGAGCAGCAAGTTGTGATGAGTGAGGGCACTAGCCCCTCAAGTTCTTCTGATGATGGCAGCAGGAGCACACCCAGCAATCTTCCTAAGGCTGCCACACGTCAAAGGAAGAAGAGAACGTCTGATTCTGAGGATGAAGACTATGTGGCAGAGGAAGAGGCCACTTCCAAGAGGGTTGAGCCAGCTCAAGGCTCAAAGCCAGGCCTGAAAATCAAGAGGCCAGCAGGCAGGCAGCCAATGTCAAAGGCTAGATCCTGAACTGAGAAGCCTGCACCTGCTCCCATTGAGCCCATTGCTGCTGAGGGTAAGAAGAGGAAAGAGAGAGTAAAGAAGACTGTAGCCAAAGTGCTTGGGAGAGCCTCCATCATGGTAGAAGAGGAGGAGGAAGAAGAGGTTGCTGCACCAGCACCCAAGGCAGCCAAACTTATGGAAGATGCCATAAGGTCAGGGGGAGCTGCATCCAAGCCCAAGGAAGCTCCTAAGGCTGCATCTAAGCCTAAGACAGCTCCAAAGAGAAACACAAGGAGTATACCTGCTGCAGAAAAGAACAAGGCCCCAGTGCCTGAAGCTATTGAAGAAGAGGAAGAGAGTGTCCTTCGGAAGCTCAAGCCCAAGATCCCAGACCACAACGATGCTCATCCTGTGGCTGAGGACATGAAGCTCAGGAGAGACTCAGGGCTCAGGAAATGGAGAGAAGCAGATCCATATGCTTCTAGGAGAAGGACTGCCGTGGACTACAGATTTCACACAAAGGAGCAACAAGATTTCTATGAGACTGTTTTTCTTGACAAGAAGCCAATCGTTTCTGACATGAGATGGGTCGACTGGACCTATATCAAGGATGAGCAATCGCTCGGGTTCAGTTAGAGCCCAACGCCTCGCTCGGGTTCAGTTAGAGCCAACGCCTCGCACACACGCGCGTACATGTACGAGAGAAACACGCATCGCTCGGCCCCCGACCTCCCACCGTAACCGGGAACTCCCTGAAATTTTCCTCCCCCTCACTTCTACCACAGTTTTTTCCGTCATGGACGGCCCAAAGAATGTCATGCAGCTGCGTCTCCGGCCCGCTCAGGACGAAAAGCCCATTTTCGGTCATGATTTTTTGTCATAGAAGTAGGAGCCCACCACATCTATGATGATACTGGGTTTTGTCACAATTATCGTCATAGAAGTGTCATATGTATGACAGAAAAAAAGTTCATTCGACCCAAAATGTCACGGATGTGTCTTTTTTTTGTAGTGCTCCAAGTAAAGTTACCGATGGACAAAGACGAAAGAGGGGATTCCTTCCGGGGCATCCCCAACCTTAGGCTTTTGGTTGTCCTTGGATTTTACCTTGGGGTGCCTTGGGCATCCCCAAGCTTAGTCTCTTGCAACCCTTGTTCCATAATCCATCAAATCTTTACCCAAAACTTGAAAACTTCACAGCACAAAACTTAAAAGAAAATCTTCGTGAGCTTCGTTAGTAAAACAAAACAAACAACCAATTCAAGGTACTGTAATGAACTCATTATTTATTTATATTGGTGTTAAACCTACTGTATTCCAACTTTTCTATGGTTCATGAACTCTATTACTAGCCATAGATTCATCAAAATAAGCAAACAACACACGAAAAACAGAATCTGTCAAAAACAGAACAGTCTGTAGTAATCTGTAGGTTTCGAATACTTATGTAACCCCAAAAATTCTAAAATAAATTTCTGGAAGTGAGTAATTTATCTATTAATCATCTTCAAAAAGAATTAACTAAATAGAAATTTCCAGTAAAAAATGGCAGCAATTCTCGTGAGCGCTAAGGTTTCTGTTTTTTACAGCAAGATCAAAAAGACTTCCCCCAAGTCTTCCCAACGGTTCTACTTGGCACAAACACTAATTAAACACAAAAAATACAACCAAAACATAGGCTAGATAAATTATTTATTACTAAACAGGAACAAAAAGCAAGGAAAAAAATAAAATTGGGTTGCCTCCAAACAAGCGCTATAGTTTAACGCCCCTAGCTAGGCATGATGATTTCATTGGTGCTCACATAAAGGATAAGAATTGAAACATAAAGAGAGCATCATGAAGAATATGACTAGCATATTTAAGTCTAACACACTTCCTATGCATATGGATTTTGTGAGCAAACAACTTGTGGGAACAAGAATCAACTTGCATAGGAAGGTAAAACAAGCATAACTTCAAAACTTTAATCACATAGAGAGGAAACTTGATATTATTGCAACTCCTACAAGCATATATTCCTCCCTCATAATAAATTTCGGTAGAATCATGAATAAATTCAACAATATAACCATCACATAAGGCATTCTTTTCATTATCTATAAGCATAGTAAATTTACTACTCTCCACATAGGCAAAAAAATTCTCATTCAGAATAGTAGGAGTATCATAAGAAACTCGAATACTGCAAATTGTTTCCACATTAAAAAGTAATTGTCAGAACAAGGATAATCATAATCATGACAAGTTTTATGAATATAATCATCAGTACTTTTTATAGCATAAGTATCATCACAATAATCATCATAAGTAGCAACCTTGTTCTCATCATAATCAATTGAAACCTCTTCCAAAATAGTGGAATCATTACTAAATAAAGTCATGACCTCTCCAAATCCATTTTCATAATTGTCACAATAATATTCAACACCCTCCAAAATAGTGGGACCATTACTTCCTAAAGTTGACACTCTTCCAAACCCACTTTCATCAATATAAGCATCATAAATAGGAGGCATGCTATCATCATAGTAAATTTGCATATCAAAACTTGGGAGGTTAAACATATCATCTTCATAAAACATAGCATCCCCAAGATTGGGACAAACATTAATTTCACCAAATACATTCTCAAACAAGTCATTCTCATCAAACATATCATCCCCAAGCTTGGGCCTTTTCATATCATAAGCATAATCACTCTCATCATTAATAGTATGGATAGCACCAATAGTATAACAATTATCATCATCACAATGAGTAATAGGAGCAACATCATTTTGGAGGGGTACATTTTACCTTTGCTTCTCCATCTTTTCTTTTCCTTCTTCACATCATGTGTGGGTTTAATCTTCTTTTCGGAGCTCCTTATTAATGAGATTGGTTGAATAGGAGGCTCCTCCTCGTTACCTGATTCATCGTAAGAAATAATAGGAGAATATTGGGAAGTCTCTTCCCTTTCATTAGTATTCTCTTCATCTTCTATTTGTTTTCTTGTCTTTATGTAATTGGCGATATAAGGATTTTCAATGCAATTCACCGCACAATACATTAAAATTTCTTCTATGAAGATTAAATTTTGGAATACCCTCAGTTATAAATTTCATTTCTTCATACCCCAAAAGAAGACTAAGCTCTTTATGACGCTCAAGGGTAATCAAGTTATCACAATTTTTGGACACATTTTATCATGAAACAAATAGCATTGGAGCTTTAAATGATCATGTTCATTGCAAAGTTCACAAGGACGGTGATAAATATTGAATCTTTCAGCACAATCATCTGGCCTTTCTTGCAACCATTTAGTTTCCAAATACATATGCCTCTTGCAAAATCTATCTTCCCTATTTGGTGTGTACCTGCAAACTCTATGCACTCCACAAAAATTGACATGCTTATATGAGATATTTTCATCATGACTAGTGCAATCATCATTAGTACTATGGATATTCAAAGAGTTCATACTAACAACATTGCAATCATGCTCATCATTCAAAGATTTAGTGCCAAACATTTTAATGCATTCTTCTTCTAGCATTTTGGCACAATTATCGGAATCCTTATTTTCATGAAAGATATTAAAAAGACGAAGCAGATGAGGTACCCTAAATTCCATTTTTTAGTTTTCTTTAATAGAATAAACTAGTGAGAAAACAAGACACAAAAAGATTTGATTGCAAGATCTAAAGAAATACCTTCAAGCGCTAACCTCCTCGGCAACGGCGCTAGAAAAGAGCTTGATGTCTACTACACAACCTTCTTCTTATAGACTTTGTTGGGCCTCCAAGTGCAGAGGTTTGTAGGACAGTAGAAAATTTCCCTCAAGTGGATGACCTAAGGTTTATCAATCCGTGGGAGGCGTAGGATGAAGATGGTCTCTCTCAAACAACCCTGCAGCCAAATAACAAAGAGTCTCTTGTGTCCCCAACACACCCAATACAATGGTAAATTGTATAGGTGCACTAGTTCGGCGAAGAGATGGTGATACAAGTGCAATATGGATTGTAGATAATGGCTTTTGTAATCTGAAAATATAAAAAACAACAATGTAACTAATGATAAAAGTGAGCACAAACGGTATTGCAATGTGTTGAAACAAGGCCTAGGGTTCATACCTTCACTAGTGTAAGTTCTCTCAACAATAATAACATAATTGGATCATATAACTATCCCTCAACATGCAACAAAGAGTCACTCCAAAGTCACTAATAGCAGAGAACAAACAAAGAGATTATTGTAGGGTACGAAACCACCTCAAAGTTATTCTTTCTGATCGATCTATCATAGAGTTCATACTAGAATAACATCTTAAGACACAAATCAACCAAAACCCTAATGTCACCCAGATACTCCAATGTCACCTCAAGTATCTGTGGGTATAATTATACAATATGCATTACACAATCTCAGATTCATCTATTCAACCAACACAAAGAACTTCAAAGAGTTCCCCAAAGTTTCTACCGGAGAGTCAAGACGAAAACGTGTGCCAACCCCTATGCATAAGTTCACGAGGTCACAGAACTCGCAAGTTGATCACCAAAACATACATCAAGTGGATCACATGATATCCCATTGTCACCACAGATAAGCACGTGCAAGACATACATCAAGTGTTCTCAAATCATTAAAGACTCAATCCGATAAGATAATTTCAAATGAAAAACTCAATCCATTACAAGAGAGTTGAGGGGGAGAAACATCATAAGATCCAACTATAATAGCAAAGCTCGCGATACATCAAGATCATACCACCTCAAGAACACGAGAGAGAGAGAGAGATAGAGAGAGAGATCAAACACATAGCTACTAGTACATACCCTCGGCCCCGAGGGTGAACTACTCCCTCCTCGTCATGGAGAGCACCGGGATGATGAAGATGGCCACCGGAGAGGGATTCCCCCTCCGGCAGCGTGCCGGAACGGGTCTAGATTGGTTTTCTGTGGCTATGGAGGCTTCTGGCGGTGGAACTCCCGATCTAGGTTATTTTCTGCAGGTTTCTATATTTATAGGAATTTTTGGCGTCGGTCTCATGTCAAGAAGGTTCTCGAGTCGTCCATGAGGCAGGCCCACGCGCCTGGGGGGTGGGGGGCGGGGGCACCCCCACCCTCGTGGACGCCCCGGGACTCTTCTGCCCCAACTCTTTTACTCCGGGGTCTTCTTTTGGTCCATAAAAAATTGTCAAAATTTGACATGTCAATTGGATTCCGTTTGATATTCCTTTTTTGTAAAACTCAAAAACAAGGAAAATACAGAAACTGGCACTGGGCTCTAGGTTAATAGGTTAGTCCCAAAAATCATATAAAATAGCATATAAATGCGTATAAAACATCCAAGGTTGATAATATAATAGCATGGAACAATCAAAAATTATAGATACGTTGGAGACGTATCACTTGTGACGCCGGGGCATCGCCAAGCTTAGGATCTTCTTACTCCTTATTCCTTCATCCATCGTAAGATAACCCAAAACTTGACAACTTCAATCACACAAACTCAACAAAAGCCTTCGTGAGATCCGTTAGTATAAGAAAACAAATCACTACTATAAGTGCTGTAGTAAACCAATTCATATTTTATTATTGCATTATATCTATTGTATTCCAACTTTTCTATGGCAAAATCTCATCAAAGAAAACCATAGAATCTTCAAAACAAGCACACAACGCAAAGAAAATAGAATCTGTCAAAAACAGAACAGTCTAGAAATCTGGATATTTCAAATACTTCTGTAATTCCAAAAATTCTGAAAAATTAGGACGGCCTGGGAAATTTAAATATAAATCTAATGCAAAAGGAATTGGTATTTTATCTCTCTCTTGTTAAAAATTTAAATTATTTCCGCGAGCGCAAAAGTTTCTGTTTTTTCAGCAAGATCAAACAACTATCACCCAAGAAGATCCTAAAGGATTTACTTGGCAGAAACACAAACTAAAACACAAAAAACACAATCATAACAGTAGCATAATTGTGCTAACACTCAAGAACAGAAAGCAAAAAGCAAAAATAAATTTTATTCATTGGGCTGCCTCCCAACGAGCGCTATAGTTTTACGCCCTTAGCTAGGCATAAAGAAAGGATCTAAGTTTTGTCATCTTTGGTTCTAGATCCATAAGATTCCCTCATGATTGATTCATATGGTGGCGTAATTCTTGCTCTAGGGAAGTGTTCGATACCCCTCCTCAAAGGAAAATGGAACTTAATATTGCCCTCTTTCATATCAATCATGGCACCGATAGTGCGTAAAAACGGTCTACCAAGAATAATTGGACAAGATGGATTGCAATCAATATCAAGAACAATAAAATCTATGGGCATATAATTCATATTTTCAAGAATAATAACATCATTAATTCTTCCCATAGGCTTTTTAATAGTGGAATCCGCCAAGTGCAAAAATAAAGAACATTCTTCAATATCGCTAAGACCAGGCAAATCACATAAAGATTTCGGAATCGTAGAAACACTAACACCCAAGTCACACAAAGAAAAACACTCATAATTTTTAGTCTTGACTTTGATACTAGGTTCAAATTCATCATGCAATTTTCTAGGAATTTAAACTTCTAATTCCAATTTTCTTCTAAAGCTTTCATCATAGCATCAACAATATGTTTAGTAAAAGCTTTATTTTGTTCATAAGCATGGGGTGAATTTATCATGGATCGCAACAAAGAAATACAATCATTCAAATAGCAACTATCATAAATAAAGTCTTTGTAATCCAAAAGAGTGGGCACGTCACTAGTTAAAGTTTTGACCTCTTCAAACCCACTTTTATCAATTTTCTCAACAAGATTTTCACCTCCGAAATATTGGGACACCTTATAACTAAAGTTGACTCTTCTCCGGTCCCTTTTTCATCAATATTTACTTTACTAAAAAAGGAATCAATAGAAGGAACACCAATCATTCTAAGATCGTCATCACTTTTATGAGAGTAATCACTAGAAAATGCTTTTTCTAAAAATTCTCTTTTAGCTCTAAGCATATCGGTTCTTTTCTTACTATCATCCATAGAAACATAAAGATATTTAATTGATTCCTCAACCTTAGGCACACAAATTTTCATCTTGAGGTTTTCCACATCATGAGAAATTCTATCAACACTTCTAGACAAATCATCAATCTTATTCAACTTTTCTTCATGGTAGTGTTGAAAGATTTTTGTGTGTTTTTAAATTTTTTAATATTATTCTCAAGATCAGAGGTGTTCCTATTATTATTATAATAAGGATTTCCATAGGAATTACCATAATTATTAGAGGAATTACTAGGAAAAGGCCTAGGATTAAAATTACCTCTATAAGAATTGTTATTGAAATTGTTTCACGAGATAAAATTCACATCTATGGTATCACTATTTTCTTCAATCCAAGTCGAAAATGGCTTATCATTGAAATCAATAGGAGCACTTTTACTAGCAACCAATTTCATAAGAGCATCAAATTTTTCACTCAAAGAAGAAATATCTTCAACTGAATTAACTTTTTTACTAGTAGGAGCTCTTTCGGTATGCCATTGTGAATAATTTGCCATAATATTATCAAGAAATTTGGTGGCTTCACCAAAAGTAATTTCCATAAAAGTACCACCCGCGGCGGAATCTAAATGATTACGAGAAACAAAATTCATCCCCGCATAAATTTTTTGTATGATCATCCAAAGATCTAACCCATGAGTTGGGCAATCCCTTAGCATCATTTTCATCCTTAACCAAGATTGTGCAACATGCTCATGTTCAAGTTTCTTGAAATTCATGATCTTGGTTCTAAGGGAAATAATTTTTGCAGGCGGAAAATACTTAGTGATAAAGGCATCTTTGCACTTATTCCGAGAATCGATACTATTGCGAGGCAAATAAGAAAACCAATTTTTTGCAGAATCACGCAAAGAAAACGGAAATAATTTCATCTTCACAATATCATTGTCCACATCTTTTTTCTTTTGCATATCGCATAATTCCACAAAGGTATTGAGATGGGACACGACATCCTCATTAGGAGTACCAGAAAATTGATCTTTCACAACAAGATTCAGAAAAGCTGTATTAATATCACAAGACTCCGCACTAGTGGCGGGAGGAGCAGGTGGAGTGCCAATAAAATCATTGTTGTTGGTATTTGAGAAATCACACAACTTGGTGTTCTCTTGAGCAATGATGACTACACAACAAGATTGTAGCGACCCGACCTCAGACGGTCAAGCCTCTGTGTATCTGTGCCATCCCTGGATCGGTATGCTGGCACACACAGTACATCAATGTATATATCAAAGTGCAATCACATGTATAAATAATGTAAAACTGATATATACCTCATAAGTCTCAGCGGAAACAAACAATCGGACGTGGAGTCCCATCAACTCCATCGGCAGGTTGAGTGTAGACCGTAACCCTATGACGTAACTCTTACTCGTCGGAAAAAACATATCTGCAACATGAGACATTGCAGCCGTGTAGGTCAGTACATTGAATGTACCGGCAAGATCACTGTAAGAAAAACAGATGATAAACTATACTATATGCAATATGGCTTTGTGGCTCTGTATCTGAGTTTTGTTTGCATAAAAGCTGTTTTATTTTCCCTACATCAAAAGAATTATCCGAGGTCTGTACTACGGAGTTTTCTATCATGACATGGTTCCGCCAACCGATGTCTCATAGCCCAAATCATCATAAGTTACCCACAATTAATTTATCAGTCCGGTGTTGAGAGTTCCGAGATAGATCCAAGTCCAGAGGCTCAAATTGTCCGTAACCGGGGACACGGCTAATCGATTAGGTTTTAACCCTCTGCAGAGGTTTGTACAATTTACCCGCAAGATTCGATCCCTCTCTTTACATTCTCGCACTTCAGGGTGTTTGAGAATAAGATGACCAAAACATGGTCTTCCGAAGAGCTCCTCTGACCACTGTCCGGTGCTCATCCAATCCTACCATAGTTCTACATCTGCTAGCACCATCCCAGCCAGAGTCATCACTAAGGTCAACCAAGCCAGAGCCCATAGTGACTTGCGGTTGCATAGGTAAGCTTCCGGGCATGAAGTATTCTTCTGTCTCTTTGAGTCTGGGTGAAGCTTCCCGCAAGATGTCATGGCGCTTCTCCATGCATCCCGGCCAACCACTGGTTTCTCCAGGGTGCCCGTCAACCGTCCTTCACCTAGTAGTGTGTATTGAATTCTTGTCTCGAGTCTCAAAATCTTGAGGAGTCCAGAAGATGCAGTCCTTGCCGGTGTCATCATGAAGTTGTCTCCATTGACGTAGATTCCTCCTTCTTCACACCACTCTCATGCACTCATACCAAACCCCATCTACTATAGCGTAGCATTAAAACTATATAACGTCTCGGGCTTGATAACAGGGAGATGGGTTCCTACCTCATGCATTCTACTCAACTACAAGAAATCAATATCACTATTGGCGGGATTATTGAAAAGGTGCTACTACATGCAAATATAACATAGGTATGAAAAACATGGTCAAAGTGAACTTGCCTGGTATTACTTGATGAAGATAATATCGCTCTCGCAAAACTTGATAGCACTATACACAACTCTCCGATGAAAATCTATATAGTAAAACATAGTATTCGCATAAGCAAACATACTAGCAAGCAATTTCTAACACTCACAAACAAAATCAAAAAATAAAAATGCAATTCACAAAGAACAGAAAATAATAAACCAATGAAAACTACACAAGAAAACTACTAAAGAAAAATTCTAAGACATAACCCAAAATAGCTTTGTCCTAAGTAAAATTTATTAACAAAGAAAATACTGAAAATAAACAGAAAATAAAATATAAAACAACTAATTTTAACAGAAAGTATTTTTCATAAACTTTTAATAGCAAAAAGAAACAAATAAAAAGCTTTTATGAAACACTAACTATGACCTAAACAAGTTTTCATACAAAACTAAGTAAAATAAGTTTTAAAAATAAAAACAAAATTTTCTTTTGTTGACTAACAGAAACAAAACTAAAATTTTCAAGAGTGACAAAAAGAAATAATGTAAAACTAATAAAAACAATAAAGAAAAGACTAAAACAAAACTATAACTACAACAATACTGTTTTGCTAAAAACTTAATTTAAAATAAACTAAAAATAAATCACTATATTACTCTGGATAGACAAATCAACAACAAAACCGTAGCAAAAAGAATCAATCAAAAATATTTTATAAAACTCAAGATACGGCCAAATTAGTGATTTGAACAAATTTCATCAAACTCAAAATTTAAACTACTCACACTTTATATCTAAGGACACAAACAGAAACTTCAAGAAATTTTGAATCTAATGCAAAAAGAATCACTCAATTTGGATAAAGACACTAAAAGATATAAGCAATCTAAAATTGAAACTATTTCTGTTTTTTAAACAGAAACGAAAATAAACTAAAAAAAACTGGCAGGTACTACGCGTCGGGCTGCTATTGGGCCTAAGCAGTGGGCGATCCAACGCTAAACCACGCTCGGGTGATATATAACTATACCGTTAACGCACGTACAAATAAAGGAAAACCAGTGAACTGGTTTAGATATAAACCGAAACTAACTGTAAATAAACCGCACTAAAATCTGATCTAATAAAATAAAACCTAACCATACAGAGATCTAATCTAAGCCATTGAAAAAGGATCGGAGGGAGGATAAGCTCACCACGGCGGCGATGAACTCCGGCGAGGTGCTCCGGCTTCGGTGGTCGACAGGGACGGCGCTCCGGTCGTCGGTGAGCTCGGTGAACTCGTCAGGAGGATGCAGCGGACGAAGCCGATCACGGTTGTGGTCTCGGTGGAGCTCGGGGACGTCAGAGGAGGACGGTGGCGAGCTCGGGGCAGGGGTGACGTTCGGGTGGTCGGCGGCGGTGGTGTTCCCAGGGCGTAGGAGCTCGGGCGAGTCCTCGGGGAGGTGCGGTGGACGGGGTCGAGGCGATTGGTGGAGGTGGTGGGGCTCGGGGAAGACGGAGGGAGTGGCTATGGCGACAATGGCGCAGTGGCGGAGGCGGAGCTCCGGCGAGCAATAGGCGGCGAGGGAGAGAGGTTCGGGGCGTCTTTAGGGGCGGAACGGAGAGGAGAGGGGTATTTATAGAGGGGAGGGTGCTTGGAGGAGAGGGAAGCTCCGGAAGGAAAGGGGAGCAGCGGCGGATCCGGTCACCGGCGAGAAGGAAAGGGGCGCGGGGAGGAGGAAGGTGATCGCGCGAGACGCGCGAGCGGTCGGTGGTTCCCACCCACAGAGAGAGGAGGGGAAAGGAAAGAGGGATCGGGCGGGCGAATCCTACGGGATTCGGTCGCGGTTGCGCGCGGCTGGGCCGGCCCGTCTGGTGGGCCGCGGAAGAGAGAGAGGTAGCTGGGCCTGGGGTCTTCAGTCGTTTTAAAAAAAATGTTTTTCCTATTCTTTTTAAACACAGAACAAAAAGAAAGAAATAAACAAACTAAATAATAAATGTATATAGGCATATAATATATCAAAATGATCTCAAAAATAAACCCCACAACATGAACATTTTTACAAAGTGAAATAGAATACAAAAAATTCTAATAATTAAAAAAAGTACTTCTGATGCAATTAAAATTCAAAATAAAACTACTTTAAAATACCAAAATTATTTCAAACTTAATTTTCTCCATTTTTCTAATGTAGGGAATCATTTTACCCTATTTTCTATATATTTTAATTTTGGAGAAAATAATTTGAAATAAAACCAAATAACTCCAAATGGTTTTGAATTTAAAAAAAATCAAACCATCTTCAAACCTTTCTTCATACTTCCAACTCATATTTCATATGTTTTGAAGAAGTCATTTTATCTTCTCTCATGAAAATCATTGAGTTGCATAAAGTTTATAAATTTGAAATACCTTCAAAATGAAATTCAAAAATCTTTCGAAACCCTTTTTTGTTTCTGGAAGAAGTCATGTTTTCTTCACTCTAGGGTTGTGGATGATGAAATAAATTTGATTTTCATTGAGATCAAATGCAAGGATGAAAGTTTGGGAAGTCATTTCATTCCCTCTCATTCAACTTTCAAAAAGTTTCCAATTTCACTCAATTTCACACAATCAATCACTCACAGTCAAACAAATAATCAAAGTGATTTATTTAATATAACATTCCAAAATTTAGAATTTTGGGATGTTACAAAGATTGTACTCAAAAACAGATCCGGCAACAAAACGGCGAACGAAAAAGAGGGCGAATAAAATGGCAAATTTTTAAGAAGTGGGGGAGAGGAAAATGAGAGGCAAAAGGCAAATAATGTAAATTGCGAGGAGATGAGATTTGTGATTAGGAACTTGGTATATGTCGAAGATCCTCCCTGGCAACGACGCTAGAAATTCCTTTTGATAGCGGCTTGAAGCTACGTCGGTATTTCCCCAAAGAGGAAGGGATGATGCAGCACAACGACGGTAGGTATTTCCCTTAGATATGAAACCAAGGTTATCGAACCAGTAGAAGAACGAAGCAACACTACGTAAACAACACCTGCACACAAATAACAAATACTAACAACCCGACGTGTAAAAGGGGTTGTCCATCCCTTTTGAGTAACGGTGCCATAAATAGGCAAACAGATATGAGAGAGTTGTAAATATTGATAGATAAAACGCTAAATAAAATAAATTGCAGCAAGGTATTTTTCTGTTTTTGGTTTAATAGATCTGAAAATAAAAGGCAAATAAAATAGATCGCAAAGGAAAATTATATGAGAAGGAGACCCGGGGCTGTAGGTTTCACCAGTGGCTTCTCTCGAGAAAAATAGCAAATAGTGGGTAAACAAATTACTGTTGGGAAATTGCTATAACTTCAAATAATCATGACGATATCCAGGCAATGATTATTAGATAGGCATCACATCTAAGATTAGTATACCGACTCCTTCCTGCATCTACTACTATTACTCCACACATCGACCACTATCCAGCATGCATCTAGTGTATTAAGTTCATGGAGAAACGAAGTAATGCAATAAGATCGATGACATGATGTAGACAAGATATATTTATGTAGAAATAGACCCCATCGTTTTATCCTTAGTAGCAACGATACATGCATGTCAGTTCCCTTCTGTCACTGGGATGAAGCAACGTAAGATCGAACCCACTACAAAGCACCGCTTCCCATTGCAAGATAAATAGATCAAGTTGACCAAACAAAACTCAAATATCGAAGAAGAAATATGAGGCTATAAGCAATCATGCATATAAGAGATCAAAGAAACTCAAATAACTTTCATGGATAAAAAGAGATAGATCTGATCATAAACTCAAAGTTCATCGGATCCCAACAAACACACCGCAAAAGAGTTACATCATATGGATCTCCAAGATACCATTGTATTGATAATCAAACGAGAGAGAGGAAGCCATCTAGCTACTAAATACGGACCCGAGGGTCTAAAAAGAACTACTCACGCATCATCGGAGAGGCACCAATGGAAGTGGTGAACCCCTCCGTGATGGTGTCTAGATTGGATCCGGTGGTTCTGGACCCTATGGCGACCAGAATTGATTTTCGTCGACTCCCCTAGGGTTTCTGGAATATTGGTATATTTATAGAGCAAAGAGGAGGTCCGAGGGGCACCCGAGTTGGGCACAACCCACCAGGCACGCCTGGGCCCCCAGGCGCATCGTGGTGGGTTGTGCTCCCCTCGGAGAATCCCCCAGGCGCTTCTCCGGCCCATTGGGTGTCTTCTAGTCCTAAAAAAATCCACACAAAGTTTCGGTGCGTTTGGACTCCGTTTGGTATTGATTATCTGCGATGTAAAAAACATGCAAAAACAACAACCGGCACTTGGCACTATGTCAATAGGTTAGTACAAAAAAATGATATAAAATGATTATAAAACATCCAAGATTGATAATATAAGAACATGGAACAATCAAATATTATAGATACGTTGGAGATGTATCAGTATGAACCACGGAAAACTTGGAATATAGTAGATATTACACCAATATAAATGAACAATGAGTTCACAATAGTACGAAAAGTGGTGATTTATTTTCTTATACTAATGGAGCTCATGAGATTTTCTGTTGAGTTTTGTGTTGTGAAGTTTTCAAGTCTTGGGTAAGGATTTTATGGACTATGGAATAAGGAGTGGCAAGAGACTAAGCTTGGGGATTCCCAAGGCACCCAAGGTAATATTCAAGGACAACCAAGAGCCTAAGCTTGGGGATGCCCCGGAAGGCATCCCTTCTTTCGTCTTCATCTATCGGTAACTTTACTTGAGGCTATATTTTTATTCACCACATGATATGTGTTTTGCTTGGAGCATCTTGTATGATTTGAGTCTTGGCTTTTTAGTTTGACACAATCATCCTTGCTATACACACCTTTTGGGAGAGACACGCATGAATGGTGATTTATTAGAATACTCTATGTGCTTCACTTATATCTTTTGAGCTAGGCAATTTTCCTCTAGTGCTTCACTTATATCTTTTTAGAGAATGGTTGTGGTTTTATTTTATAGAAATTGATGAACTCTCATGCTTCACTTATATTATTTTGAAAGTATTTAAACATCATCGTAATTTGCTTTGGTTATAAATTTAGTCCTAATATCATAGGCATCCAAGAGGGATATAATCAAAACTTTCATATAAAGTGAATTGAATACTATGAGAAGTTTGACTCCTTATGACGGTTTTGAGATATGAAGATGGTGATATTAGAGTCATGCTAGTAAGTGATTGTGAATTTGAGAAATCCTTGTGTTAAAGTTTGTGATCCCCGTAGCATGCACGTATGGTGAACCGTTATGTGATGAAGTGGGAGCATGATTTATTTATGGATTGTCTTCCTTATTTGTGGTGGTCGGGGACGAGCGATGGTCTTTTCCTACCAATCTATCCCCCTAGGAGCATGCGTGTAGTACTTCATTTCGATAACTAATAGATTTTTGCAATAAGTATGTGAGTTCTTTATGGCTAATGTTGACTCCATGGATTATATGCACTATCACCCTTCCACCATTGCTAGCCTGTCTAGTACCGCAAAACTTTCACCGGTACCATAAACCCACCATATACCTTCCTCAAAACAGCCACCATACCTACCCATTATGGCATTTCCATAGCCATTCCGAGATATATTTCCATGCAACTTTCCACCATTCCGTTTATTATGACACACATCATCATTGTCATATTGCTTTGCATGATCATGTAGTTGACATCGTATTTGTGGCAAAGCCACCGTTCATAATTCTTTCATACATGTCAGTCTTGATTCGTTGCACATCCCAGTACACCTTGATGACCCACAAATATAGGGGATCTATGATAGTCCGTTCGATAAGTAAGAGTGTCGAACCCAATGAGGAGCAGAAGGAAATGACAAGCGTTGTTCAGCAAGGTATTCTCTGCAAGCACTGAAATTATCGGTAACAGATGGTTTTGTGATAAGATAAATCGTAACGGGTAACAAGTAAATAAAGTAACTAAGGTGTAGCAAGGTGGCCCAATCCTTTTTGTAACAAAGGACAAGCCTGGACAAACTCTTATATAAAGCGAAGCGCTCCCGAGGACACATCGGAAATATTGTCAAGTTAGTTTTCATCATGCTCATATGATTCACGTTCGTTACTTTGATAATTTGACATGTGGGTAGACCGGTGCTTCGGTGTTGCCCTTCCTTGGACAATAATCCCACTTATAATTAACCACTCTCGCAACCATAGCATGAAACATATGGATCCAAATCAGCCCCTTACGAAGCAACACATAAAATTGTGTTTAAGCTTCTGTCACTCTAGCAACCCATCATCTACTTATTACTTCCCAATTCCTTCCCCTAGGCCCCGATGTCTACCATGCAACTTTATTCTTGTAAAATCGTGTTGGGCCTCCAAGCGTAGAGTTTTGTAGGACAGTAGCAATTTTCCCTTAAGTGGGTGATCTAAGGTTTATTAATCCGTGGGAGGTGTAGGATGAAGATGGTCTCTCTCAAACAACCCTATAACCAAATACAAAAAATCTCTTGTGTCCCCAACACCCCCAATACAATGGCAAATTGTATAGGTGGACTAGTTCGGCGAAGAGATGGTGGTAAAAGTGTAATATTGATGGTAGAAATAAATTTTTATAATATGGATAAATAAAGATAGCAAGGTAGCAAATAGTAAACGGGCACAAAAACGGTATTGCAATGCTTGAAAATGAGGCCTAGGGTCCGTACTTTCACTAGTGCAATCTCTCAACAATGCTAATATAATTGGATCATGTAACCACCCCTCAAAGTGCGATGAAGAATCACTCCAAAGTTCCTATCTAGCGGAGAACATAAGAATAAATTGTTTGTAGGGTACGAAACCATCTCAAAGCTATTCTTTCCGTTTGATCTATTCAATAGTTCGCACTAAAATAACACAAAGCTATTTTTTCCATTCGATCGTACTAAAATAACATGAAAGAAAATTCATATTCATGATACTCAATCCAACACAAAGAACTTCAAAGAGTGCCCCAAGATTTCTACCGGAGAAACAAACACAAGAACGTGCATCAACCCCTATGCATAGATTACCCCAATGTAACCTCGGGAATCCGCGAGTTGATTGCCAAAACATATATCAAGTGAATCAGTACGATTCCCCATTATCACCATGAGTATTCAATTGCAAGACATATATCATGTGTTCTCAAATCCATAAAAGCATTCAATCCAACAACAATGAAATCTCAAAGGGAAAAACTCAATTCATCACAACAAGATAGAGATGGGAAAACACCGTATGATCCGACTGTATTAACAAAGCCCGTGATACATCAAGATCGTGACATCTCAAGAACACGAGAGAGAGAGAGATTAAACACATAGTTAATGGTACAAACCCTCAGCCCTGAGGGTGGACTACTCCCTCCTCATCGTGGTGGCCACCGGGATGATGAAGATGGCCATCGGATATGATTCTCCCCGCCGGTAGGGTGCCGGAACGGGGTCTAGATTGGTTTTCGGTGGCTATAGAGCCTTGCGGCAGTGGAACTTCTGATCTAGGTTAACCCCTGATGGTTTATCTATTTATAGGATTTTTTGGCGTTGGTTTCATGCTAAGACGGGCCTTGAGGTGAGCCAACCCACCGGGGCAAGCCAGGCCCACCAAGTGCGCCCTGGTGGGTTGTGCCCTCCTTGTGGCTCTTCTGGCCCCCCAAGAAGCTTCAGGGGTCTCTTTTGTTCCAAAAAAATCGTCAAAAAGTTTGAGCTCATTTGGAGAAGTTTCATTTCTGCACAAAAAACAACACCATGGTAGTTCTGCTGAAAACAGTGTCAGTCCGGGTTAGTTCCATGCAAATCATACCAAAACCATATAAAATTGTTGTAAACCTAGCATGCATACTTCATAAATTATAGATACGTTGGAGACATATCAGCATCCCCAAGTTGAATTCCTACTCGTCCTCGAGTAGGTAAATGCTAAAAGAAATAATTTATGGAGTGTGAATGCTAGCATAGGGCACAAGTTTGATCAATGATAATTTCATGCACTTTTCCTATCATCATAACAACAACTATTTCTTGTAAAACTTATCATGATAAAGTAGCAATTCAAAATGGAATATTTGTTGTGGAAAGCTACCTATCATATTCATCACATATTGTTTTCTTTTGACCATGGACATTTGGACTTTTATATGGTTCAAGGAAATAGTCTAGTTTTGACATGAGGACTTTAATACTCAAGCATACCAACAAGCAACCATGTCTTTCAAAATATCAACGCTAAAATAAGTTATCCCTAGCCCATCATGCTCAATCATTGATCCATTCATGAAAGACATTCGCATATTAACTACACCCAATGCTCAAGTACAATCATAGTGCCCCCTAGTTGGTGCTTTATAAGAGAAGATGGAGACTCAAATTAAAAATAAAAATTGCATAAAGTAAAAGGAAGGCACTTCGTGGAGGGAAGTAGGGATTTGTACAGGTTCTAGAGCTCAAAGCGAAAATTGAGAGATAAAAACATTTTGAGAGGCATACTTTTCCCACCAACGAAAACGTTCCATGCTAGATATATCGTAGGCGGTTCCCAAACAGAAAATAAAGTTTATTCCTTTTTACACCATACTTACACTTTCCATGGCTAACCGTATCCACAGGTGCCCTCCATACCAACACTTTCCAAGGAATTTATTATTTGAAAACATAAAGAAAATTCGTTTTTCATTTCGGGACTGGGCATCTCTAATACCTTTGCCTTACTCTCGTGCAATGACAAGTGAATAAACACTCATCGTGAGAATAGCACATCTAGCATGGAAAATATTGGCCACCCCTCTCCGCCTCGCGAGCAGTATGAGTACACAAAAGAGAAATTTATTTTGAAAATTAGAGATGTCGCATACAAATTTGCTTAGAACAATAAAAGAATACCGCATATAGGTAGGTATAGCAGACTCATGTAGCAAAATTGGCGTGAAGGATTTTGGATGCACAAGTAGTGATCATACTTAGTGCAAAATGAAGGCTAGCAAAAGATTGAGAAGCGACCAACCAAGAAACGAATAATCTCATAAGCGAGCATTGAGCATAATTATCACTGAATAATGCACCACAAGCAGGATGTAATTTCATTGCACAACTATTGACTTTCGTGCTTGCATAGGGAATCACAAACCTTAACACAAATAATTCTTACTAAAGTATAATTACTCATCAACATGACTCACATATGACATCATCATATCTCAAAACTATTACGAGGAATCAAGTTTATTTTGTCCAATGATCTTCATGAAATTTTTTATTATATCCTTTTTGGAGATCTATCACTTTGGAACTAATTTTCATGTATTGCTTTTGATAAGCTCAAATAAATATAAGTGAAGATCATGAGCATAAGATTTCTTTCTCTCAAATTAATTTAAGTGAAGCAAGAGAGAATTTCTTCAAAAATACTAAAGCACACCATGCTCAAAAAGATATAAGTGAAGCACTAGAGCAAATGACAAGCTACTCCAAAAAAGATATAAGTGAAGATCAAGAGAATAGTTAAGTAAATAGGTAGCTCTTTGAGGACTCTCTCTTACTCAAAAACTTCCTGATCTAAGTATTTTATTAAAACAGCAAGCAAAAACAAAATAAAATGACCTTCTAAGAATATCACACATCATGTGAAGAAGCAAAAACTTAGGCTCAACCGATACTAACCGATAATTGTTGAAGAAGAAAGGTGGGATGCCTACCGGGGAATCCCCAAGCTTAGATGCTTAAGACTTCTTGAAATATTATCTTGGGATGCCTTGGGCATACCCAAGCTTGAGCTTTTGTGTCTCCTTAATTCTTCTCATATCATGGTTTTCCTAAATCTCAAAAGCTTCATCCACACAAAACTCAACAAGAACTCGTGAGATATGTTAGTATAAACCAATGCAAAAACCTTATCATTCTCTATTGTAGAAAATCACTAAAATTATTATTCAACATTGCACACTAAATTCCTCTTCATATTTAATACTCATATCCTCAAATAGAATCATTAAGCAAGCAAACATATGCAAACAATGCAAACATAACAGCAATCTGCCAAAACAGTACAGTCTGTAAAGAATGCAAGAGTGTCAATAATTCTTGAACTCCAAAGATTATGAAAATTTACCACACTGTAGAAAATTTATCAGAGCTTATTTTTCAAAAAGTTTCAACATTTTATCACTTTCTTACTTTTCTAGGGAATTTTTGCAACTGCGGTAAACTTTGTGTTTTCAAACAGCAACATGTAGACTTGTAAAATAAGCATAGTAAAGGCTATCAATCCCACTTTTATTGAAATAAAAGATGCAAAAATTTATTCTAAATAACATAAATAAAATACTAACAAAATAAATTGATGCTCCAAGTAAAACACTTATCATGTGACGAATGAAAACATAGCTCCAAGTGAGGTTACTGATAATGTTGGAGACAAAAGAGGGGATGCCTCCCTATAACATCCCAAATTTTCAATTTGGAATGTTATACACTAGATCATCATGCATAACATATTTTCTTGCATCTTGGCCGATCCTAGAAATTTCACGCAACTCAAGGACCTCTGGAGAGAGTTGGAGATTTCGTTATTTTCATATTTGAGAGTTTCTCAAATTTTGAAAAGAGGATCGTTTGATTTATTTGTTTTATCTTCAATAAATTTTCCGGTGTCAAAATATGAGAGAGGGAATAATATGACTTTCCCAAAATTTAGGAAAATGAAGATTTAATAAATAGATCAATTTTTTGTTTGCCGGAGTTTTATTTGCATTTCATTTGGATAGGGAAAAATGCGCGTTTTTGAAAATTGCATTTTAGGTCCGGAGAAAGTTCATTTTGTTCGGCTCATTTTTAGGAGTCGGGGAAAATTTACTTTAGATTTTTCGGAGTTCGTTTAGATCTCTTTTTGTTTTTTTTTCTCTGCGCGCGGAAACTTTTTATAAAAAAAAAACAAAAAAAAAACTGGAGCAGGCCGGCCAGGCCAAGGCCCAGCCGGGCCGAAGGCCACCGCGCCCCAGGCCACCGCGCGCCTAGCGCCAGGCGCCAGGGAGCTGGCGCCGCCGCCTCTTGCTCTACGAATCCTTTTAGGATTCTAGGGTAGCCCTTGCCCCTTTTTCCTTTGTTTCGTTATTCCTAGTCCTACTCCGTTTATTCTTTCCTATTCCTAGTCTAATTCCTTGCCCTCTACCCCAAGTAAACCCCTCCCCTCCCCAATATAAATACCCAAGCACCCCCCCCTCTAAATCATCAAACCCAAAGCCTAGAGCTACACCACACCCCGCGCCGCGCCGCCCTAAGCCGTCGCCCGCGCCCTGCATCACCGCCGCCGCCGCACCTTGCCCACGCCGCCGCCCTACGCCCACGCCGCCGGAGCCCCTCACCGGAGACCTCGCCGGTGGTAGCCCCGCGCTACATCTATTCTTTTTCTCGGATCGTTTTCTTCTAATCGTTTCGATTCTTTTCTTCTCTAAACCGTTCCGGTTTTCTAGATTGGTTTTTCGTTCGGTTTTTCTTCTCCGAAACCCTAGATCGGATTCGTTTTCTTCTCGGATCTAGTTGTCTTTGGACCGTTCGCCAGACCGTTCGTCCTAACGAACGTGATCACCGGATTTTTCTAGGTTAACGACGTCCGTTCGTTTAACCGTTCTTCTTTTTCTTTTCGTCGGATTTATTCCGCGATCGCGATCTTAGACCCGATCTTCTTTCTAGTCTTTCTTTTCGCTCGTTTATCGGAATCAGGTGATTCAAGCGCCTGGAGTTTCGTCTCGAAACCGCCGTTCCGTCTAATCAACTTGAACAAGCTTTTGCCCCGATAAAAATTTGACCTAGTTTCAACTTGCTAGAACCGAGTTGGTTTCTTTCGCCGTTTGTTTTCCGTTTCTTTGTTCGGTTCGTTCTTTCTTTGCAACCGGAGTTCTTAAGTTGAACTATCTGGTTCGTTCTCTTGTTGGAGTTTTACCTGTGCATTAGATGAGTACTTATTGTGTGCTTGTTTGTCTGCGATAGATTACCCGGATTGCGCCGCTTGTTACTTCGAAACCCTAGGACTCGCGGATCATCAACAAGGCAAGTAACACTTTGATCATACCTTTTCTACAACCCATGTTTTATTGCATTAGATCAATCCTCAAACATTGCATGATTAGGATCTAATTAAATTGTGGGATGGGAAGTAGATGAGGTAGTACCTATTACCTGTATTACTATGAAACCTTTGGGAGTTACTTCTACGTTTGCTTATTATTATGCCATGCTATGCTAGTAGACGTGGATTGGGTGAGTGATATCCATGACAGATGTGAGTTGATAATTTTAATGGTTTATTTAAGGTGGCAACATAAAGACACATCTGGGTGGATTGAGGCACCTGATGTCTATCAGGACTTGCCTGTTTTTTTTGGACCGCCACCCAGGCTCAAAGGGATCATAAGATCTTTCATGCTAGAAACTTCCGTGTGCAGTCACAAGCCATTATGGGCTCTGGCATAGTTGACTAAGTTGTGCGAACCCTTACGGGGTGGACTAGCAGATGTAGGGGTTGTAGGTGGTACGGTCTACCCCACATGTAAGGTGCTAGCGCTTCTGAAAGATTGTGTCTCGGTCATCTGTCTTCTCAAACACCATGTAGTGCGAGAAACCAAACGGAGGCGATCGAGTCTTGTGGGGAAACGTGCGCAAACCTCTGCAGAGTGCACAAACTAATCATGATTAGCCGTGTCCCCGGTTATGG
Source organism: Triticum urartu (assembly GCF_056163025.1). Classification (NCBI taxonomy): domain Eukaryota; kingdom Viridiplantae; phylum Streptophyta; class Magnoliopsida; order Poales; family Poaceae; genus Triticum; species Triticum urartu. Next base: position 545,554,058 of record NC_141879.1, on the reverse strand, counting down.
ACAACTTGAGTATCTAGTACTTGAATATCATTGTGAATCTCAACATGTTACTTCTAATTAATGCTGTTGGGTTTTAATTGTACTTTTAATTGGGATTGAGAATGCTGTCAACCATTCTCAATGTTTCACAACCACCATGATAGTTAAATAAATTTATTCCTTTGCAGTAGGGAAAAACTGGCTTTACGCAAAACTGTAACCATAGATCTTTCCACCAGCCATATATGCATATAGTATAGCTGTTTCATTCCATTACTCTCTATGTGTTACATTGCCAGCATATTCCATGTGTTGACCCGTTTTCGGGCTGCAACGTTAATTTTGCAGACTTTTCAGACGACGATTTAGGTGCGTTTAGGTCGTGGCCCTATACTCAGTGATGCCGCTGGAGTTGATGGACCCATTTATCTTTCGAGTCTTCCGCTGTTATCGATATTATATGGCCTTAAGCCATATTCAGTGTAATAAGTTCTTTTTGAGCCATCGATGTAATAAGTGTGTGATTGCAACTCTGCTATAAAACCTCGATGTACTATGTGGTGTCAGCATTACTGATCCAGGGATGACACCGTAGCACAGTAGACGTGATCCATTCAGGTCAGGTCGCTACAGAGATGGTATCAGAGCACACGCTGACTGTAGGACACGACCACTAAGTTAAAGCCATAGATCACTATTCTCTCCTCATTTTCTAACTCCTCATCTTTTCTACTCTATTAGGATGACGAACGTGAAGATTAAGTACGCTCAACCGGATGAAGGCACACCATTTGGATTTCACCTGAAGGAAGTCACCAAGTACCTGAACATTGGATTACCAAGCTTCACGGGAACCTTCAACGCCACTCTGCCTGAAGAGGAGCGCTGGAAGATTCAAGCTCACGTTCCGGGAAGGACATTCGCGCCAATCACGAAGCCCATAGATAGTGTTTTCAATGCACCAACCTGGAGTCTGGGAAGGAGCATGGCAGCCCATATCACCATAGGACGCATTGGAGAAGTTTATCAAGAAGACCTCAAGGACACTATCTACCAGATTTGCGGACGCCGAGATGAACAATGGGAGTTAGTCACCACCAAGAAGGATAGATCCATTGCAGCATTCATCCAGGAGTTAAACCAGCACATTCGACGCCACGAGAACCAGATGTGCAATGATATGATGGAGTTGAAGAATGCGAAGGCAAGGATCATCGATCTAGAAGGAGAACTGAAGTCTACACGCAAGCACTACATGGACGAGATCGTAGCTCTAGCAAGGCACAATAACGATCTTAAGCAGGAGATTGAAGAACTCAAGAGGAAGTTAGCATCCCAGGAGGAAGACAAGTACGTCGCATGTCCGGACAACTACATCATCATCGACGACACCGATTCGGATCCAAGTGAACCCGACTTCGAAGACGAAGCTGGAGCAGATATCATGGAGTCTTCCACCGGTTCAAATTTCTAGATGACCACCAGATAGTAGTAGTATTCCCCCATGTAAAACATTATAGTCGAGCACTTTTGCGATAGTTTTAGACCGTTTGTAAGCCCTTGTTTGATTGATTGAAGTGATTTTGTGTGCATTTGCTCATGTGCATATGGGTAGTGTTTTCCCTTTAGACCCCTCTATTCTTATCTCTCATCTTTTCTAAACCCTCAAGATGCCTCCGAGACGTGACAATGGATTTCCACCGGAGCTCACTCAGTTGATCCAGCAGCAGAATCAATTGATGCAGATGTTAGTCCAGAACCAGCAGAACAACAACAACAACCCACCACCACCACCACCTGTTGACCACTTAGCCCGTTTTCTTAGGCTGAATCCGCCGGTGTTTTCCAGTAGCACCGAGCCGATAGTAGCAGACGATTGGCTCCGCAAGATAGGAAGGGAGTTGACCACTGCAGGATGCACGGATGGTGAGAAAGTGAAGTTTGCCGCTCACCAGCTAGACGGACCCGCGGCAGCATGGTGGGAGAATTTCACAGCCACTTACCCAGTTGACACTGTCACATGGGATCAGTTTCAGCAAGCTTTCCGCACTGCCCATGTTTCAGCAGGAGCTATGGCCATAAAGAAGCGTGAGTTTCGCAACTTACGCCAAGGAGGAAGGACTGTTGGCCAGTATGTGGAGGAGTTTAGTAAGCTAGCCCGTTATGCCCCAGATGACATTGCTACGGATGCAGCTAAGCAGGAGAAGTTTCTGGAAGGACTGAATGATGAACTAAGCATGAAGTTGATGGTAGCAAGTTTCAACAACTACCAGGAGTTGGTAGATCGTGCCATCATGATTGAAGGGAAGCAACAGCAGATGGAGAACCGTAAGAGGAAGTATGGACGGGGGAAGTATAACTCTGAAGCCCAGCAGAAGCCCCGTTTTACCCCTAAACCAGGATTTCGGTTTCAGCATACCCATGGAGGAGGTAGCTCGCACAACCATAATGGCCACAAAAATGGTAATGGGAATGGAGGAAGCAACGGCCAGAACCGTACCACCCCATCGACCCCAACCAAGAGAGATCTGAGTAATGTCACTTGTTTCAAGTGTTCGAAGACCGGACATTATGCCAATGAATGTCCTGAAGGCCAGAATGGAAATGGCAATGGAAGCTCTGGGAAGAAGCCGAACCCTTTCCATAGGGGACAAGTGAACCACGTTAATGTGGAGGAGGTTGAAGATCAACCGGATGCAGTAATCGGTAAGTTTTTGGTTAAGTCATTTACTGCACTCGTTCTTTTTGACACTGGTGCATCGCATTCATACATATCAAGGGGATTCGTGGATAAGTATAACCTGCCAACCCAAGCCCTTAGGTCACCCATGTTAGTAAGCTCACCAGGAGCAGAGTTTATGGCTACACGATGGTGTGATCGGTTACCATTAAGGATTGGTAACTATGTGTTTCCCTCAGACCTAATAGTATTGGAATCTCAAGGATTGGATGTGATATTAGGCATGGATTGGTTATCAAAGTATGAAGGGAATATTGAGTGTGCTAGTAAGTCAATTTTGCTTACTACACCAGAAGGGAGAAGGATCAAGTATGTATCCCGGCATGTACCAAAAAGGACACAAGTGAATTGCCTAACAGGAGTTGTGCAAGAAGAAGTACCAGTGGTAAAGGATTTTCCTGATGTATTTCCTGAGGAATTGCCAGGCATGCCACCGGATAGAGACATTGAGTTTTTGATTGAGTTATTGCCAGGCACAGGCCCAATATCGAAGCGACCATATAGGATGCCAGCAAAGGATTTGGTGGAAATTAAGAATCAGATTAAGGAGTTATTGGATAAAGGTTACATTCGCCCAAGTTCTTCACCTTGGGGATCACCCGTACTTCTAGTGGAAAAGAAGGATGGATCATTAAGGATGGTTGTAGATTATCGAGGATTGAATGAAGTAACCATCAAGAGCAAGTACCCACTGCCGATGATTAATGATCTGTTTGATCGTTTGCAAGGAGCTAAAGTGTTTTCCAAGATCAATTTGCGATCAGGGTACCACCAATTGAAGATTCGAGAGCAGGACATACCTAAGACAGCATTCACCACAAGATATGGATTGTATGAGTATACCGTTATGTCATTTGGATTGACTAACGCGCCTGCCTATTTTATGAACCTGATGAACAAAGTGTTTATGGAGTTTTTGGATAAGTTCGTCGTAGTGTTCATTGATGACATCCTGGTTTATTCAAAGAATGAAGAGGAACATAAGGAACATTTGCGTTTGGTTTTGGAGAAACTAAGGGAACATCAGTTATACGCCAAATTCAGCAAATGTGAGTTTTGGTTGAAGGAAGTAGGATTCCTCGGACACGTTATACCCGGAGAAGGTATAGCAGTTGACCCCACAAAGGTTGAGACCGTAACCGAATGGGAAGCACCAACAACAGTTGGAGAGATCCGGAGTTTTCTTGGACTCGCAGGATACTACCGGAGATTCATTGAGAACTTTTCAAAGATTGCGAAGCCTATGACGGAGTTGTTGAAGAAGGATACTAAGTTCAAATGGACTGAGGAGTGTGAGGCTAGTTTTCAGGAGTTGAAGAAACGATTGGTTACCTCACCAGTGTTGATATTGCCAGATCAGACCAAGGATTATGAGGTGTATTGCGACGCTTCACGTCGAGGACTTGGAGCAGTGCTTATGCAGGAAGGGAGAGTTGTTTCGTATGCTTCACGGCAACTGAAGCCTCATGAGTTGAATTATGCCACGCATGATTTGGAGTTAGCAGTCGTAGTGCATGCATTGAAGACGTGGAGACATTTCCTCATTGGAAATCATTGTGAGGTGTACACGGATCATAAGAGTTTGAAGTACATTTTCACGCAGAAGGAGTTGAACCTCAGACAAAGGAGATGGTTGGAGCTCATCAAGGATTATGACATGAGATTGCATTACCATCCCGGAAAAGCTAATGTAGTAGCTGACGCATTGAGCCGTAAGAGCCATGTCAATACGATAATGACAGGGAAAATACCCAAGGAGTTAGCAGAAAACCTTCGTGAGCTATGTTTGGAAATAGTTCCGAGAGGCTATGTAGCCGCATTGGAGATTCAATCAACATTGATGGATAAGATCAGAGAAGCTCAGAAATCTGACAAAGAGATTGCTCCTATAAAGGAGAAACTTAGTAAAGGAAAAGCAAAGGGATTTCGTGAGGATGAGCACGATACCCTATGGTTTCAGGACCGTGTTTATGTGCCCAATGACCCGGAGATCAGGAAGTTGATTTTGCAGGTGGCACATGATTCACCGTATTCGATTCACCCAGGGAATACCAAGATGTATTTGGATTTGAAGGAAACATTCTGGTGGACCGGAATGAAGAAGGATATTGCAGCATACATAGCAGTTTGTGACGTATGTTAGAGAGTAAAGGCAGAGCATCAGAAGCCAGCAGGATTGTTACAACCATTGCCGATACCCGAATGGAAGTGGGATAAGATAGGCATGGATTTTATCACAGGACTACCCAGGACGAAAGCAGGCTATGACTCGATATGGGTAGTAGTTGATCGTTTGACGAAGGTAGCACATTTCATCCTAGTCATGTATATCCTAATCATTTGTTTGCATGGAGTCCCGAGGAGTATCGTATCAGATACCAGTTTCGTTCCATGACAACAGTTACGAAGTTGGAGACCGTCAATTCTTTGGACCAGATTTGATTAAGGAGTCTGAACGGAAGGTTAAGTTGATTCGCGATAGGCTCAAGGTAGCCCAGTCCAGGCAGAAGAGCTACGCAGATTCTAAACGCAAGGAGATAGTTTACGAAACCGGAGACAGAGTTTATCTCCGAGTATCCCCACTTCGAGGAGTTAAGCGCTTTGGAGTTAAGGGAAAATTAGCACCGCGTTTCGTTGGACCGTTTAAGATCTTGAAACGTATGGGAGAAGTCGCGTATAAGTTGGAATTACCAGAGGGACTGTCAGGAGTTCATGATGTATTCCATGTTTCTCAGCTGAAGAGATGTCACGCCGAGATGGCGGAGATACCGCTAAGAGATACCGTGCCACTTGATGCAATTCAGTTGAAGGACGACTTAACATATGAGAAGAAGCCAGTCAAGATTCTCGATTATGCCAGCAGAGTTACCCGCAGCAAGGTTATCAAGTTTTGCAAAGTTCAGTGGAACCACCATTCAGAGGATGAAGCCACCTGGGAGAGAGAAGAAGATTTGCTCAAGGATCACCCTCACCTATTTTCTAGCCAACCCGAATCTCGAGGGCGAGATTCATCTTAAGGGGGGTAGGTTTGTAACATCCCAAATTTTCAATTTGGAATGTTATACACTAGATCATCATGCATAACATATTTTCTTGCATCTTGGCCGATCCTAGAAATTTCACGCAACTCAAGGACCTCCGGAGAGAGTTGGAGATTTCGTTATTTTCATATTTGAGAGTTTCTCAAATTTTGAAAAGAGGATCGTTTGATTTATTTGTTTTATCTTCAATAAATTTTCCGGTGTCAAAATATGAGAGAGGGAATAATATGACTTTACCAAAATTTAGGAAAATGAAGATTTAATAAATAGATCAATTTTTTGTTTGCCGGAGTTTTATTTGCATTTTATTTGGATAGGGAAAAATGCGCGTTTTCGAAAATTGCATTTTAGGTCCGGAGAAAGTTCATTTTGTTCGGCTCATTTTTAGGAGTCGGGGAAAATTTACTTTAGATTTTTCGGAGTTCGTTTAGATCTCTTTTTGTTTTTTTCTCTGCGCGCGGAAACTTTTTATAAAAAAAAACAAAAAAAACTGGAGTAGGCCGGCCAGGCCATGGCCCAGCCGGGCCGAAGGCCACCGCGCCCCAGGCCACCGCGCGCCTAGCTCCAGCCGCCAGGGAGCCGGCGCCGCCGCCTCTTGCTCTACGAATCCTTTTAGGATTCTAGGGTAGCCCTTGCCCCTTTTTCCTTTGTTTCGTTATTCCTAGTCCTACTCCGTTTATTCTTTACTATTCCTAGTCTATTTCCTTGCCCTCTACCCCAAGTAAACCCCTCCCCTCCCCAATATAAATACCCAAGCACCCCCCCCTCTAAATCATCAAACCCAAAGCCTAGAGCTACACCACACCCCGCGCCGCGCCGCCCTAAGCCGTCGCCCGCGCCCTGCGTCAGCGCCGCCGCCGCACCTTGCCCACGCCGCCGCCCTACGCCCACGCCGCCGGAGCCCCTCACCGGACACCTCGCCGGAGGTAGCCCCGCGCTACATCTATTCTTTTTCTCGGATCGTTTTCTTCTAATCGTTCCGATTCTTTTCTTCTCTAAACCGTTTCGGTTTTTTAGATCGGTTTTTCGTTCGGTTTTTCTTCTCCGAAACCCTAGATCGGATTCGTTTTCTTCGCGGATCTAGTTGTCTTTGGACCGTTCGCCGGACCGTTCGTCCTAACGAACGTGATCACTGGATTTTTCTAGGTTAACGATGTCCGTTCGTTTAACCGTTCTTCTTTTTCTTTCATCGGATTTATTCCGCGATCGCGATCTTAGACCCGATCTTCTTTCTAGTCTTTTTTTGCTCGTTTATCGGAATCAGGTGATTCAAGCGCCTGGAGTTTCGTCTCGAAACCACCGTTCCGTCTAATCAACTTGAACAAGCTTTTTCCCCGATAAAAATTTGACCTAATTTCAACTTGCTAGAACCGAGTTGTTTTCTTCCGCCGTTTGTTTTCCGTTTCTTTGTTCGGTTCGTTCTTTCTTTGCAACCGGAGTTCTTAAGTTGAACTATCTGGTTCGTTCTCTTGTTCGAGTTTTACCTGTGCATTAGATGAGTACTTATTGTGTGCTTGTTTGTCTGCGATAGATTACCCGGATTGCGCCGCTTGTTACTTCGAAACCCTAGGACTCGCGGATCATCAGCAAGGCAAGTAACACTTTGATCATACCTTTTCTACAACCCATGTTTTATTGCATTAGATCAATCCTCAAACATTGCATGGTTAGGATCTAATTAAATTGTGGGATGGGAAGTAGATGAGGTAGTACCTATTACCTGTATTACTATGAAACCTTTGGGAGTTACTTCTACGTTTGCTTATTATTATGCCATGCTATGCTAGTAGACGTGGATTGGGTGAGTGATATCCATGACAGATGTGAGTTGATAATTTTAATGGTTTATTTAAGGTGGCAACATAAAGACACATCTGGGTGGATTGAGGCACCTGATGTCTATCAGGACTTGCCTGTTTTTTTTGGACCGCCACCCAGGCTCAAAGGGATCATAAGATCTTTCATGCTAGAAACTTCCGTGTGCAGCCACAAGCCATTATGGGCTCTGGCATAGTTGACTAAGTTGTGCGAACTCTTACGGGGTGGACTAGCAGATGTAGGGGTTGTAGGTGGTACGGTCTACCCCACATGTAAGGTGCTAGCGCTTCTGAAAGACTGTGTCTCGGTCATCCGTCATCTCAAACACCATGTAGTGCGAGAAACGAAACGGAGGCGATCGAGTCTTGTGGGGAAACGTGCGCAAACCTCTGCAGAGTGTACAAACTAATCATGATTAGCGTGTCCCCGGTTATGGACAACTTAAGTATCTAGTACTTGAATATCATTGTGAATCTCAACATGTTACTTCTAATTAATGCTGTTGGGTTTTAATTGTACTTTTAATTGGGATTGAGAATGCTGTCAACCATTCTCAATGTTTCACAACCACCATGATAGTTAAATAAATTTATTCCTTTGCAGTAGGGAAAAACTGGCTTTACGCAAAACTGTAACCATAGAGCTTTCCACCAGCCATATATGCATATAGTATAGCTGTTTCATTCCATTACTCTCTATGTGTTACATTGCCAGCATATTCCATGTGCTGACCCGTTTTCGGGCTGCAACGTTAATGTTGCAGACTTTTCAGACAACGATTGAGGTGCGTTTAGGTCGTGGCCCTATACTCAGTGATGCCGCTGGAGTTGATGGACCCATTTATCTTTCGAGTCTTCCGCTGTTATCGATATTATATGGCCTTAAGCCATATTCAGTGTAATAAGTTCTTTTTGAGCCATCGATGTAATAAGTGTGTGATTGCAACTCTGCTATAAAACCTCGATGTACTGTGTGGTGTCAGCATTACTAATCCAGGGATGACACCGTAGCACAGTAGACGTGATCCATTCGGGTCAGGTCGCTACACTTTCGGGGCATCCCCAAGCTTAGTTGCTTGGATCTTCCTTGAATATTACCTTAGGGTGCCTTGGGAATCCCCAATTTTGGGTATTTTCATTCCTTATTCTCCTCATATCGACATCTCACCCAAAACTTGAAAACTTCAATCACAAAAAACTTAATGAAACTTCGTGAGATAGGTTAATATGACAAAGAGCAAACTGTTTCACTTTGGTCCTATCAAAGACAAGATTCATAATTGTTTCCACACAATTCCTACTATAGCATATCATAACCACAATTTATATTGAGCTATATAATCCATAGAAATTAGAAAACAAGCAAACTATGCATTGAAAACAGAATTTGTAAAAACAGAACAACCTGTAATAATCTGTACTCCACCATACTTCTGCTACTCCAAAAATTCTGAAAAATTAGAAAAACCTGGGTAATTTGTGTATTAATCTTGTTCAAAAAGAATCAGCATTTTATCTCGCTTATGTTAAAAATGAGAATTGTTTTCCTGAGCGCAAAAGTTTCTGTTTTTCAGCAAGATCAAATCAACTATCACCGTAAGCCATCCCAAAGGTCTTACTTGGCACTTTATTGAAATGAAAGCAATAAAACATGATTACTATAGTACCCTAATCATGTGAGCACACAAAAACAGTAGGTAAAATTTTTGGGCTGTCTCCCAACAAGCGCTTTTCTTTAATGCCTTTTTAGCTAGGGATGATGATTTCAATGATGCTCATATAGAAGATAAGAATTGAAACATAATGGGAGCATCATGAAGCATATGACTTGCAAATTTAAGTCTAACCCACTTCCTATGCATAGGGATTTTGTGAGAAAATAGATTATGGGAGCAAGAATCAACTAGCATAGGAAGGCAAAACAAGTGACTTCATAACTTTCAACATAAAGAGAGGAAACTTGATATTATTGCAATTCCTACAAGCATTTGTTCCTCCCTCATAATAATTTTCAGTGGCATCATGAATGAATTCAACAATATAACCATCACATAAAGCATTATTTTCATGATACATAAGCATAGAAATTTTGTTACTCTCCACATAAGCAAATTTATTCTCATCAATAGTAGTGGGAGCAAACTCAACAAAGTAACTATCATGTGATTGAAAATTGAAATCATGATGACAAGTTTCATGATTATCATTATTCTTTATAACATACATGTCATCACCATAATCATCATAAATAGCAATTTGTTGTCATAGTCAATTGCATCCTCTTCCAAAATGGTGAATTCATCACTAAATAAAGTCGTGACCTCTCCAAATCCACTTTCATCATTATAATCATCAAAAATAGGAGGCATGCAATCATTATAACAAATTTGCACATCAAATCTTGGGGGACTAAAAATATCATCTTCATCAAACATAGCATCCCCAAGCTTATGGCTTTGCACATCATTAGCATCATGGATATTTAAAGAATTCATACTAACAACATTGCAATCATGCTCATCATTTATACCAAACATTCTATTGAATTCTTCTTCTATCAATTGAGCACAATTTTCCGAACCATCATTTTCAAGAAAGATATTATAAAGATGATCAATAATACGATGCAACCTCAATTCCATTTTTTGTAATTTTCTTTTTATAAACAAACTAGTGATAAAACAAGAAACTAAAAGATTTGATTGCAAGATCTAAAGATATACCTTCAAGCACTCACTTCCCTGGCAACGGTGCCAGAAAAGAGCTTCGTTGAAAGGATGTGAGTGCCGCTTTCCTGACCTCCCCGGCAACGACGCTAGAAAAGAGCTTGATGTCTACGACGCAACTTTATTATTATAGACTCATGATGGGCCTCCAAGCGTAGAGTTTTGTAGGACAATAGCAGTTTTACCTCAAATGGCTGACCTAAGGTTTATCAATCTGTGGGAGGTGTAGGATAAAGATGCATGGTCTCTCTCAAACAACCCTGCAACCAAATACAAGAAATCTCTTGTGTCCCGAACACACCCAATACAATGGCAAATTGTATAGGTGCACTAGTTCAGCGAAGAGATGGTGATAAAAGTGTAATATTGATAGTAGAAATATATTTTTATAATCTGGATAAATAAAAACAGCAAGGTAGCAAATAGTAAATGGGCACAAAAACGGTGTTGCAATGCTTGAAAATGAGGCCTAGGGTCCGTACTTTCGCTAGTGCAATCTCTCAATAATGCTAATATAATTGGATCTTGTAACCACCCCTCAAAATGCGATGAAGAATCACTCCAAAGTACCTATCTAGCGGAGAACATAAGAATAAATTGTTTGTAAGGTACGAAACCACCACAAAGCTATTCTTTCCGTTCAATCTATTCAAGAGTTCGTACTAAAATAACACAAAGCTATTCTTTCCGTTCGATCTATCCTAGAGTTCATACTAAAATAACACCAAAGCAATTTCATATTCATAATACTCAATCCAACACAAAGAACTTCAAAGAGTGCCCTAAGATTTATACCAGAGAAACAAAGACAAGAACGTGCATCAACCCTTATGCATAGATTACCCCAATGTCACCTCGGGAATCCGTGAGTTGAGTGCCAAAACATATATCAAGTGAATCAATACGATACACCATTATCACCACAAGTATTCAATTGCAATACATATATCAAGTGTTCTCAAATCCATAAAAGTATTCAATCTGATAACAACAAAATCTCAAAGGGAAAAACTCAAATCATCACAACAAGATAGAGAGGGGAAAACACCATATGATCCGACTATATTAACAAAGCCCGCGATACATTAAGATCGTGACATCTCAAGAACATGACAGAGAGAGAGAGAGAGAGATTAAACACATAGTTACTGGTACAAACCCTCATCCCCGAGGGTGAACTACTCCCTCCACATCGTGGTGGCCGCCGGGATGATGAAGATGGCCATCGGAGATGATTCCCCCCTCTAGTAGGGTGCCAGAACAGGGTCTAGATTGGCTTTCGGTGGCTACAGATCCTTGTAGTGGCGAAACTTTTGATATAGGTTAACCCCTGATGGTTTCTCTATTTACAAGATTTTTTAGTGTTGGTTTCATGCTAAGATGGGCCTTGAGGTGAGCACAACCCACCGGGGCAAGCCAGGCCTAGGCATGCCCTGGTGGGTTGTGCCCTCCTCGTGGCTCTTCTAGCCCTCCCAAGAAGCTTCGGGGGTCTCTTTTGTTCCAAAAAAATCGTCAAAAAGTTTTAACTCATTTGGAGAACTTTCATTTCTGCACAAAAAAACAACACCATGGTAGTTCTGCTGAAAACAGCGTCAGTCCGGGTTAGTTCCATGCAAATCATACAAAAACCATGTAAAATTGATTTTTTGAAAGTTGAACAGTAGGAAAGGATCCTAGTGCACATATATTAAAGAAAAACTCAAACAGTTACATGTACAATGTGGGGGGCATGTAAAATTGTTGTAAACATGGCATGCATACTTCATAGATTGTAGATACATTGGAGACGTATCAGGCCCAAATAATGGTGAAGTTTCATGTAGTTGACGTTCACTTAGCACCACTGGAGGAGAGACAACATACATCTCATCAAAATATGAAACGAATACCAAATTCAAATGATTGCTTATAACAAGACTTCTCCCATGTCCTCAGGAACAAACATAAATACTCACAAAACATATTTATGATCAAGATCAAAGGAGTATTAATTATCATTAAGGATCTGAAAATATAATCTTCCACCGTATAAACACTACTAGCAACCCACAGATACCAATCTGAGGTTTTGGGACCAATATCGAATACAAGAGGAACTAGGGTTTGAAAGGAGATGGTGGTGGTGAAGATGTTGATGGAGATTGACCCCCTCTCGATGAGAGGATCGTTGGTGATGACGATGGCTTTGATTTCCCCTTCCCGGAGGGATGTTTCCCCGGCAGAACAGCTCCGCCGGAGCCCTAGTTTGGTTCTGCCTAGGTTCCGCCTCGAGACGGCGGTGCTTCGCCCCAAAAGTTGCATTTTGATTTTTTCCAGGTCAAAACACACCATATAGCCAAAGATGGGCATCGGAGACCTGCCAGGGGGCACACAAGGACGGGGGGCACCCATGGGGTAGGGCATGCCCTCTGGTACTTTCTTCGCCCAATATTTTTTTATATTCCAAAAACAAGCTCCGTGAAGTTTCATGACTTTTGGAGTTGTGCAGAATAGGTCTCTAATATTTGCACCTTTTCTAGTCGAGAATTCTAGTTGTCGACATTCTCCCTCTTCATGTAAACCTTATAAAATAAAAGAGAAAAGGCATAAGTATTGTGATATAATGTGTAATAACATCTCATAATGCAATTAATATTGATATAAAAGCATGATGCAAAATGGATGTATCAACTCCCCCAAGCTTAGAACACGCTTGTCCTCAAGCGAAAGCCGATATCGAAAAATATGTCCACAACTTTAGAGATAGAGGCGTCGATAAAATAAAATACGAACATGAGGGCATCATGATCATCTTATGACAACAACATATATTGTCATGTAATTTCTTATGCTAAAGTAACAATTCATTCACAAAGTAAAGTATGAATTAGAAACTTAATTCATTAAAAACTAACAAACTATGATCTGAGTCATTGAAGCAATTGCAATTTATCATAACATGGTTTAAGGGATGTTTGGAAGGACAAGTAGTATCTCTACTTGGTGCAAGTAATTTGGCTAGCATGGGAGGGAAAGGCAGGCTCAACATGTTGGATGATCCATGACAATATAACTTCTATTCGGATACAAGAAAACATAACCTATTATGTTGTCTTCCTTGTCTAACATCAACTTTTTAGCAAGTCATATTTTAATGAGTGCTCACAATTACAAAAGATTTCCAAGATACACTACAGGAATCAGGCACTTTGCCATCTGCCATGGCTGACGGCAAAGGCATGCCTGGCGGACAGCAAAGGCCTTTGCCGTCCCCTAGCAGACGGCAACAGGTTCGGTTGAATAGGCTACGGCGAAGGGCTCTTTGCCGTCTACTAGCGAACGGCAAAGATGAAACAGTCTTTGCCGTGCGCCAGCAGACGGCAAAGAGCCTGGACGGCACACGTGGCAGGTTAGGCCCGTTAGGGGGTTAACGGTGCGCTTTTCTACCTGCTGGCTGACGGCAAAGGTGCAATGGTCTTTGTCGTCCGCGAGCAGACGACAAAGTAACCAAATAGGCCAGCCAGTGCCCCCAGGTTGCACAGGTAGCTGCCACGTGGCAGCTTTGCCGTCTGCTAGCTGACGGCAAAGAGCATGTATAACCCCTGTTTTTTCTGTTTTTTCTTAAATTAATTCAATTTCAACACGCAAATTTCACAGCAGACATATGACATATCCAACAAACAAGTTGCATCATACATACATAACCAACACATAGTTCCATCCATACATATTACAATAGTTTCACATTGTTCATCCAACACCTATCTATCCATCCATATAACAAGTTCCACATTGTTCATCTATACAAAAGAAAAGTAGAAAGGGAAAAGAAGTACTCCATCCATGCAAGCTTCCGTGAAGTAAATGAAATCTGGAAATGGGAAACAAGAAAGTTAGAAGAAGAAGACTAGAAGAAGAATAAGAAAGAGAAAATGAAGAAGAAGAAGAAGAAAAAGAAGTAAGCATACTTAGGTAAAATGGAGCTAACCTAGCTAATTATGCCATTTTGGAGTGAACTAAGCATATTATGCCATTTTTGATATAAAGCAACTAATTAAGTATAGGTCATTATTGAGCTAACCTAGGTAACTAAGCATATTAGAGCTAACTTAGGTCATTTTGGAGAAGAAGAATAAGAATAAGAATAAGAAGACTAGAAGAAGAAGAAGGTTTTTACCCTTTTCCTTTTCCTTCTCATTCTTCTTTATTTTTCTTCTCTTTCTTCTTCTATTCTTTCTTTTTCTCCTCTTCCTTGTTTTTCTTCTTCTTATTGCTTATTTGTGTCATTTTAGAGCTTACACAGTAATTATGCCATTTTTAGCTAACTAAGCTAATTGTGTCAATTTGGAGGAAAATAAGGTAAGTATAGGTCATTTTTGTGCTAACATAAGTAATTATGCCATTTTTGAGCTAACGTTGGTAAAATGGATCATTTTGGAGCTAACCTAGGTAAACTTGGTCATTTTGGAGCTAACCTAGGTAAAATGGATCATATTAGAGCTAACCTAGGTAAAATGGGTCATTTTGGAGCTAACTTCAATAATTATGCCATTTTTGAGAGAAGTAAGCTAAGTATAGGTCTTTATTGAGCAAACCTAGGTAACTAAGCATATTAGAGATAACTTAGCATATTAGAGCTAACTTAGGTCATTTCGGAGGAAACAAAGCTAAGTATATATCATTTTGGAGATCTGACATACCTGACATAGTTCACTCCTTCTTCTCCTTCTCGTTCATCATCTTGATGCGCTTAGAGCGGCGAGGCAGTGTGATGTACTCTTCTACCACAATTGGCATGGTCATGTCGCCCGGCTGTGGGATCGCTGGCGCCAGCACCATCGCGAGGTCATTGTCAGGCACAACCACCATCGCGAGGCCATCTTCAGGCAACACCATCGCTAGGTCATCTCTCAGCCACCACCATCTCTTGCCCATCGTCAGCCACCAGCAACGCTTGTCCATCGTCAGCCACCACCATCGTGAGGTCATTGTCAGACAGAATAGGCTGCACCTCCTCATCTCCACTCTGCTCCTCTTCTTCCCCACTCCATTCCGGATCATCCTCGTTGTTGCATTCGCTGTAGCCAGACTCGCTGCTGCTTTTGCTATAGCTAGAGTCGCTGCCGCTGCTACGATGCCTGACCAAATGCAACAAAGTTTTTTAACAATCAGTGTGAGACAAAGCCAAATGGAGAGGAAGAAGAGGCAGAGCGTATTGGCATCATCGTCGTCCTGGTAGCGCATGCGACACATAGTCATGTTGAACACCTTCACGGTGAGCATAGCGTCGCCCTCGTACCTGAAGACAAGGAAGTACCCGCACCTCAGGTCGTAGGCACGGACGAACTGCTCCCAGCCATGACACAGGTACATGTGGTCGTTCTTGATCACAACCTCCACGTCCCAAAGCCTACGAAGTGCGTTGACGGCATGTCGTAGCTTCACATTCTTTGGCCAATGGCCGTCCACATCTCCATAAAAGTGTCAGGCCGCCTCTGCAAAGTGGGCCAAGGAGTGATGTAGCAAACAGCAGGGTTATGATAAAGAGATGGGTGAAGGGGAGATCTCTCCTTTTATATACCTTCCTCTTGGAGGAATTCTCAAGTATGATCGTGAAGAACTCGAAACCTTCCAACTCGTACTCAGGTGTGGCAGAGCGTAGCCTATGGTGGCGGCCTCCCCCCATCTCTGATAAGCAGCAGAAGATAATCAACTACAATTAATTAATTTGGTAGGTTAGTTGGCAATAGTTGGAACAAAGCCATGTTTTTAGACATGAAAGAAAACTGAGAAAAAAAGCAATGCACTTGTGCTCAACAACATCAACAACACTTAATTAATTTCGTAGGTTAGTTGGCAATGGCAACTGGCTCCCTTCAAAACTAGGGATTTTTTAGACATGAAAGAAAACTAAAAATGTTGAAAAAGAGAACATAGTAATATAAAAAACAGAGCATATGTTAGGTGGCTCTAGGTTGACATATGATACGTCTCCATCATATCTACTTTTCCAAACACTTTTGCCCATGTTTTCGACCCTAACTTGCATGATTTGAATGGAACTAACCCGGACTGATGCTGTTTTTAGCAGAATTGCCATCATGTCATTTTTGTGCAGAAATAAAAGTTCTCGGAATGACCTGAAAATCAACGGAGAATATTTTTCGAATATATAAAAAATACTGGTGAAAGAATCAAGGCCAGGGGGCCCACACCCTGTCCATGAGGGTGGGGGCACGCCTACCACCCCTGGGCACGCCCCCTGCCTCATGGGCCCGCTGGTGCTCCACCGACCTCAATTCCAACTCTATATATTCACGTTCGGGGAGAAAAACCCAGAGAGAAGGATTCATCACGTTTTACGATACGAAGCCACTGCCAAGCCCTAATCTCTCTCGGGAGGGCTGGTCTGGAGACTGTTCGGGGCTCCGGAGAGGGGAATCCGTCAGCATCGTCATCATCAACCTTCCTCCATCACCAATTTCATGTTGCTCACCGCCATGCGTGAGTAATTCCATTGTAGGCTTGCTGGACGGTGATGGGTTGGATGAGATTTATCATGTAATCTAGTTAGTTTTGTTAGGGTTTCATCCCTAATATCCATTATGTTCTGAGATTGATGTTGCTATGACTTTGTTATGCTTAATGCTTGTCACTAGGGCCCGAGTGCCATTATTTTAGATCTGAACCTATTATGTTTTCATGAATATATGTGAGTTCTTGATCCTATCTTGCAAGTCAATAGTCACCTATTATGTGTTATGATCTATTAACCCCGAAGTGACAATAATCGGGATACTTACCGGTGATGACCGTAGTTTGAGGAGTTCATGTATTCACTAAGTGTTAATGCTTTGGTCCGGTACTCTATTAAAAGGAGGCCTTAATATCCCTTAGTTTCCAATAGGACCCCGCTGCCACGGGAGGGAAGGACAAAAGATGTCATGCATGTTCTTTTCCATAAACACGTATGACTATATTCGGAATACATGCCTACATTACATTGATGAACTGGAGCGAGTTCTCTGTCACCCTATGTTATAAATGTTGCATGAGGAATCGCATCCGACATAATTATCCATCACTGATCCAATGCCTACAAGCTTTTCACATATTGATCTTTGCTTATTTACTTTACCGTTGCCACTATTAGAATCACTTCAATTTTGCTACTGTTATGTTTGCCACCGTTGCCACTACTTCCATATTACTTTGCTAGTAAATACTTTGCTATAGATATTAAGTCTTTCAGGTGCGGTTGAATTGACAACTCAACTGTTAATACTTGAGAATATTCTTTGGCTCCCCTTGTGTCGAATCAATAAATTTGGGTTGAATATTGTACCCCCGAAAACTGTTGCGATCCCCTATACTTCTGGGTTATCAAGACTATTTTCTGGCGCCGTTGCCAGGGAGCATAGCTCTATTCTTTGAGTCACTTGGGATTTATATCTGCTGATCACTATGAAGAACTTGAAAGATAAGAGAACCAAGATTTTTCCCTCAACTACGAGGGGAGGTAAGGAACTGCCATCTAGCTTTGCACTTGATTCACCTTCAGTTTTGAGTAAACTTGCGACCCCTACTCCTACTATTCATTCTGATATGTCGCATGTTATTGATGATGCCACTTCTGCTTTGCATGATACTTATGATGAAACTACTTCAATGTTTGATAATACTGTGCCACTAGGTGAATTTCTTGATGAACAGCTTGCTAGGGCTAGAGAGAATGAAATTATTGAAACTAATAATATTGATGAAAGTGATGATGAACATTCTCCCCCTAGATATGAATTGCTTGTTGTGCCTGAGGGTTATGTTATGGATGAAGAAATTGCTAGAGACTTTTTAACTTGCAATGCTAGATATGATCTTAAGAAATTATTAGTTAAGCTGAAAGAAAAATCCTTGAATGCTAGAATGAAATATGACCCTGCTTTGGCTACTTCACCTATTTGTATTTCCGATAAGGATTATGATTTCTCTGTATATCCTGAGATAATTAATTTGGTAGAATCTGATCCTTTCTATGGCTATGTATCTGAAACTGTTGTGGCACATCTTACTAAATTAAATGATATAGCCACCCTATTCACTAATGATGAGAAAACTCACTACTATTATATCCTTAAGTTATTTCCGTTCTCATTAAAGGGTGATGCTAAAACATGGTTTAGTTCTCTTGATCCTGGTTGTGTGCGTAGTCCCCAGGATATGATTTATTACTTCTCTGCTAAATATTTCCCCGCTCATAAGAAACAAGCTGCCTGGGGGAGGCTTCTCCAATTACTTAATGCTTTACCTGATCATCCTCTCAGGAAAAATGAAATTCTTGATATCTTTTATAATGGACCAACTGATGCTTCCAGAGACCACCTGGATAATTGTGCTGGTTGTGTTTTCAGGGAAAGAACAGTTGATCAAGCTGAATTGCTATTGAATAATATGTTGACTAATGAAAATGACTGGACACTTCCTGAATCTACTCCTAAGACAACTCCAAAGAAAGGGGGTATTCTATTTCTCAGTCCTGAAGATATGCAAGAGGCAAAGAAATCTATGAAAGAAAAAGGTATTAAAGCTGAAGATGTTAAGAATTTACCACCTATTGAAGAAATACATGGTCTTGATAACCCGACACAGGTAGTAAGGTAAATTCTCTCTATAGATTTGAGGAAGGTGATATTCCTCATAATAAGTCTGCCAGCCAATGCTTAGATGAGTTTGATAATTTTATTATTAAACAAGAAAACTTCAATGCTTATGTTGGTAGACAATTGAAACGTAATGCTTATATGATTGAACACTTTAGTGTTTATATGTCTAGAGTTAAAGGTGAACTTCAACTTATTAGTAAACATGCTTCTATGGTTACCACTCAAGTAGAACAAGTGCTTATAGCTCAGAATGATTTGCTCAATGAATTAAATAATAAGAAAAATGATAATGTTGTTAGAGTTATGACTAGAGGGGGTAAAATGACTCAGGAACCTTTGTATCCTGAGCACCACCCTAAGAGAATTGAGCATGCTTATCAGAGAACTAATGTTGATGCACTTAGTTCTTCTAAGAAGAAGAAAAAGAAAAATGATAGGACTTTCATGCTTCCAGTGAACCTGTGGTTGACACACCTAAGAATCCCAAGGATATTTCTATTTGTAATGCTGAAACACAATCTAGTAATGAACATGAACCTAGTGATAATGTTAATGATGATGTTCATGTTGATGCTCAACCTAGCAATGACAATGATGTAGAGATTGAACCAGCTGTTGATCTTGATAACCCACAATCAAAGAATCAACTTTATGATAAGAGAGACTTTGTTGCTAGGAAGCACGGGAAAGAAAGAGAACCATGGGTTCAGAAGCCAATGCCTTTTCCTCCTAAACCATCCAAGAAAAAGGATGATGAGGATTTTGAGCGCTTTGCTGAAATGATTAGACCTATTTTTTGCATATGCGTTTGACTGATATGCTTAAAATGAACCCTTATGCTAAGTACATGAAGGATATTGTTACTAAGAAAAGAAAGATACCGGAAGCTGAAATTTCCACCATGCTTGCTAATTACACTTTTAAAGGTGGAATACCAAAGAAACTAGGAGATCCAGGAGTACCAACTATACCATGATCCATTAAGAGAAACTATGTTAAAACTGCTTTATGTGATCTCAGAGCCGGTGTTAGTGTTATGCCTCTCTCTTTATATCGTAGACTTGATTTGAATAAGTTGACACCTACTGAAATATATTTGCAAATGGCTGAGAAATCAATTGCTATACCTGTCGGTATTTGTGAGGATGTGCCTGTTGTGGTTGCAAATGTTACTATTTTAATGGACTTTGTTATTCTTGATATTCCCGAGGATGATAGTATGTCTATTACTCTTGGTAGACCCTTTTTGAATACTTCAAGGGCTGTTATTGATTGCAACAAAGGCAATGTCACTTTACATGTTAATGGTAATGAGCATACGATACACTTTCCGAGGAAACAACCTCAAGTCCATAGTATCAATTCTATTGGAAAAACTCCAACAATTACTATTAGAGGTTTTGAATTTCCTCTTCCTACTATCAAGAAGAAATATGATATTCTTATTATTGGGGATGTGCATATCCCCGTTGAGGTAACCTAGTGTTATTAGAAAATTCTCCGGTTTCACGCGATTCGAAATGAGTTTGTTAACAAGACTTGATCAACCTTGTTAGTGGATTCCTTTTGATGAGCATGAGATAGATGAAGTTAGAAAGCACAACTCTCTGTACCCTCCTTTTACTATCTATTATTTAGATTTAATAAAGCAAAAATAGTATTTTCTGTCTGTTTTCTGTATTATCCTTGCAATAAAAAATACCCCGAAAATAAAAGTTCTCCAAATGCCCCAAAAATGAAATATGATTTTTTGGAGAATATTTAAGAATTATTGGCACAGAGAACACACCAGAGGGGGCAACCACCTGGCCACGAGGGTGCAGGGCACGCCCTACCCCCTGGGGTGCGCCCCCTGCCTCATGGGCCTCTCGTGGCCCCCGTCCACTTATTCTTGCACCCACACACTCCTTCCTCCAGAAAAAATCACCACACAGCTCAAACCCGTGTTCTAGCTCGTTTTGCTGCCATTTTCGATCTCCTTGCTAAAAGCTTCATTCACAAAACTGCTTTGGGGGATTGTTTTTCGGTATGTGACTCCTCCAATGGTCCAATTAGTTTTTGTTCTAGTGCTTTATTTATTGCAAATTTTTGCTGCTTAGGTGACACTGTTCTTGAGCTTTCATGTCAAATTTATATGGTCCCAAGTAGTTTTAATGCATGATATAGTCTCTAGGCACTTGTAGGAGTAGTTGCTATCAATTTTGTTGAGTTTGGTTCACTTTTATTTTGAGTTACTAAAAATTTCAGAAATTTTTCAGAGGAAAATGATGAAGAGATTGTTGAGGGGCTCTTCGAGCCGGAGCTCGAAGGATAAGCAAAGTGAAGAGAATAAGAAGCCCAAATATAATCTCCCTCGCACTGCAGAGGTTCGGCCGTGTGAATGGACTTGTGATGAATTCTTGAGAGCAGCCGGGATTCATGATGACTTTTATTATTTGGCTGAGAATGCGGGCCTCATCGACTTCCTCCATGACTAGCTCGAATAGCACATACCTTGTTTTGCCGGAGGCCGTTCATGCATACCGAAGCCTGACATCAGCTCCAGAGCCTGAGCCGAAGTCGGAGCCACCACTTGATCCTCACCGTCAGTCTGTTTATCAGTGGGATCCGGATGAGATCGCCAACCAGTGGCACCCTGAGGACACTCCTCCGTACACTTGAGAGAGGGCCGCTTTGAGCCGTGGCCATAGACCAACCTAGGCTAAAAGCCTACGCTTGGGGGAGTACGTATTTCTCACCAACATTACATTCATGTTCACACACTCATTCTAGTTGCTAGTGCTCATACTTTTTTATTGTATCATCCATGCTAGTTTAATTTATTTTTAAGCTTTCTTCTTGCATGTTTCAAAAACCTTAAGGAAAACAAAAAAATTAGTTGTAGCTTTTAGCTAAGTTTACTTTCCATGCCTGTAGTAGTAATAAATAAAAGAAAACCCAAAAAGATTTCTCATTCGTCTTTTGCTTGTTGGGAGCTTTCCCGTGTAAATAGTTTTATTTCTTTTCTTGTTCTTTGGGGGTCGAGAGGAGAAGACCATGATGAAAACGTTGAGTGGCTCTTATATGCATTATTGTTGATCTAACAAAGATCCCATATTACCTTGTCTTCTCCCTTGAATTGAATGCTTGCAGATTCCAGCTTAGTCCAATGCACGCGCACTATTATTATCATCCACACCGTTCGGTTGTGCAAGTGAAAGGCAATAATGATGATATATGATGAACTGATTGAGATGAGAGAAGCTGGTATGAACTCGATCTATCTTGTTTTTGTAAATATGATTAGTTCATCGTTCCTGATTTAGCCTATTAAGAATGAAACATGTTTGCAATGACAATTAGAGATTATAGTTGTTCATGCCATGCTTAATTTGCTACGAGTTTATAATGGTTTACCTTGCGTGCCAACATGCTATTAAAATGGTTGTGATGTGGTATGATAGGGTGGTATCCTCCTTTGAACGATTCGAGTGGCTTGACTTGGCACATGTTCATGCATGTAGTTGAAACAAAATCAACATAGCCTCCACAATATTTATGTTCATGGTGAATTATATCCTACTCATTCTTGCATTCAGTGTTGATTAATTTTAATGCATGTTCATGACTGTCGTCACTTTCTAGCTGGTCTCTTCCTAGTCTCTTTCTAGCCTTCACTTGTACTAAGAGGGAATACTGCTTGTGCATCCAACTCCATAAACCCCAAAAGTTATTCCATATGAGTCCACCATACCTTCCTATATGCGGTATCTACCTGTCGTTCCAAGTAAATTTGTATGAGCCAAACTCTAAACCTTCAACTGAAATTCTATTTTGTATGCTCGAATAGCTCATGTATCAACTAGGCCTTTCTATATCTTCCATGCTAGGCGGGTTATTCTCAAGAGGAGTGGACTCCACTCCTCACTCACGAGAAAATGGCTGGTAACCAGGATGCCCAGTCCCATGCTCAAATCAAAATAATTGCAAACAAAACACCCCCAGGATTGTTGTTAGTTGGAGGCACCCGTTGTTTCGGACAAGCCATGGATTGATGTTTGTTGGTGGTAGGGGGAGTATAAACTTTACCATTCTACTTGGGAACCGCCTATAATGTGTGTAGCATGGAAGATATCAAGAACTCTCGGTTGTTATGTTGACAATGAAAGTATACCACTCAAAATATTATTTATCTCTAATTCAAAATCGAGCTCTGGCACCTCTACAAATCCCTGCTTCCCTCTGAGAAGGGTCTATATATTTAATTTTATGTTGAATCATCATCCTCTTATTAAAAAGCACCAGTTGGAGAGCACCCCTGTCATTTGCATGTATTATTAGTTTACATTGAGTATTACTCTGACTGGATCTCTTTTACCATGAATTACAATTTCTAGTCAGCCCTTGATCTTCAAAGGTGCTCTGTATTTATGTTTTGCGGTCTCAGAAAGGGCTAGCGAGATACCATCTTGTTATATCATATTATGATTGTTTCGATAAAGTGTTGTCATCCGAGATTTACAATTATTGCTCGCTAGTTGATTATGTCATTGATATGAGTAAACATGAGACCTAAATGTTATTGTGAATATGGCTAGTTCATAATCTTTGCTGAAAACTTGAATGCTGGCTTTACATATTTACAACAACAAGAGCAAATAGAGTTTGTAAAAGTTTTTCTTTATCACTTTCAGTTTGTCAACTAAATTGCTTGAGGACAAGCAAAGGTTTAAGCTTGGGGGAGTTGATACTTCTCCATTGTATCTACTTTTCCAAACACTTTTGCCCTTGTTTTGGACCCTAACTTGCATGATTTCAATGGAACAAACCCGGACCGACGTTGTTTTCAGCAGAATTGCCATCATGTTATTCTTGTGCAGAAATAAAAGTTCTCTGAATGATCAGAAAATCAATGGAGAATATTTTTGGAATATATAAAAAATACTGGCGAAACAATCAAGGCCAGGGGCCCACACCCTGTCCACGAGGGTGGGGGGCGCGCCCCCTGCCTCGTGGGCCCCCTGGTGCTCCACCGACCTCAACTCCAACTCTATATATTCACGTTCGGGGAGAAAAAACACAGAGATAATGATTCATCGTGTTTTACGATACGGAGCCGCCGCCAAGCCCTAATCTCTCTCGGGAGGGCTGATATGGAGTCCGTTCGGGGCTCCGGAGAGGGGAATCCATTGCCATCGTCATCATCAACCTTCCTCCATCACCAATTTCATGATGCTCACCGCCGTGCGTGAATAATTCCAACGTAGGCTTGCTGGACGATGATGGGTTGGATGATATTTATCATGTAATCGAGTTAGTTTTGTTAGGGTTTGATCCCTAGTATCCATTATGTTCTGAGATTGATGTTGCTATGACTTTGCTATGCTTAATGCTTGTCACTAGGGCCCGAGTGCCATGATTTCAGATCTGAACCTATTATGTTTTCATGAATATATGTGAGTTCTTGATCCTATCTTGCAAGTCTATTGTCACCTATTAGGTGTTATGACCTGTTAACCCCGAAGTGACAATAATTGGGATAATTACCGGTGATGACCGTAATTTGAGGAGTTCATGTATTCACTAAGTGTTAATGCTTTGGTCCGGTACTCTACTAAAAGGAGGCCTTAATATCCCTTAGTTTCCAATAGGACCCCGCTGCCACGGGAGGGTAGGACAAAAGATGGCATTCAAGTTCTTTTCCATAAGCACGTATGACTATATTCGGAATACATGCGTACATTACATTGATGAACTGGAGCTAGTTCTATGTCACCCTATGTTATAACTGTTGCATGAGGAATCGCATCCGACATAATTATCCATCACTGATCCAATTCCTACAATCTTTTCACATATTGATCTTTGCTTAGTTACTTTACCGTTGCCACTGTTACAATCACTACAATATTGCCACTGTTACATTTTCCACCGTTACTGCTACTTCCATGTTAGTTTGCTACTAAATACTTTGCTGCAGATATTAAGTCTTTCAGGTGCAATTGAATTGACAACTCAACTGTTAATACTTGATAATATTCTTTGGCTCCCCTTGTGTCGAATCAATAAATTTGGGTTGAATACTGTACCATCGAAAACTGTTGTGATCCCCTATACTTGTGGGTTATCAAGACTATTTTCTGGCGCCGTTGCTAGGGTGCATAGCTCTATTCTTTGAGTCACTTGGGATTTATATCTGCTGATCACTATGAAGAACTTGAAATATAAAAGAACCAAGATTTTTCCCTCAACTACAAGGGGAGGTAAGGAACTGCCATCTAGCCATGCGCTTGATTCACCTTCAATTTTGAGTAAATTTGTGACCCCTACTCCTGCTATTCATTCTAATATGTCGCATGTTATTGATGATGCCACTTCTTCTTTGCATGATACTTATGATGAAACTACTTCTATGCTTGATATACTGTGCCACTAGGTGAATTTCTTGATGAACAACTTGCTAGGGCTAGAGAGAATGAAATTATTGAAACTAATAATATTGATGAAAGTGATGATGAACATTCTCCCCCTAGATATGAATTACCTGTTGTGCCTGAGGGTTATGTTATGGATCAAGAAACTGCTATAGACTTTTTAGCTTGCAATGATAGATATGATCTTAAGAAATTATTAGTTAAGCTGAAAGAAAAATCCGTGAATGCTAGAATGAAATATGACCCTGCTTTTTCTACTTCACCCATCTATATTTCCGATAAGGATTATGATTTCTCTGTAGATACTGAGATAATTACTTTGGTTGAATCTCATCCTTTCTATGGCTATGAATCTAAAACAGTTGTGGCACATCATACTAAATTAAATGATATAGCCACCCTATTCACTAATGATGAGAAAACTCACTACTATTATATACTTAAGTTATTTCCGTTCTCATTAAAGGGTGATGCTAACACTTGGTTTAATTCTCTTGATCCTGTTGTGTGCGTAGTCCCCAAGATATGATTTATTAGTTCTCTGCTAAATATTTCCCCGCTCATAAGAAACAACCTAGATTAATGGAAATATATAATTTTGTGCAAATTGAAGAAGAGATTCTCCCACAAGCTTGGGGGAGGCTTCTCCAATTACTTAATGCTTTGCCTGATCATCCTCTCAAGAAAAATGAAATACTTGATATCTTTTATAATGGACTAATTGATGCTTCTGGAGACCACCTGGATAGTTGTGCTGGTTGTGTTTTCAGGGAAAGAACATTTGATCAAGATCAATTGCTATTGAATAATATGTTGACTAATGAAATGACTGGACACTTCCTGAACCAACTCCTAAGCCAACTCCGAAGAAAAGGGGTATTCTATTTCTCAGTCCTGAAGATATGCAAGAGGCAAAGAAATCTATGAAAGAAAAAGGTATTAAAGATGAAGATGTTAAGAATTTAGCACCTATTGAAGAAATACATGGTCTTGGTAACCGGACATAGGTAGTGAAGGTGATATTTCTCGTAACAAGTCTGCCAGCCAATGCTTAGATGAGTTTGATAATTTTATTGTTAAACAAGAAAACTTCAATGGTTATGTTGGTAGGCAATTGAAACGTAATGCTTATATGATTGGACACTTGAGTGATTATATCTCTAGAGTGAAAGGTGAACTTAAACTTATATGTAAACATGCTTCTAGGGTTACCACTCAAGTAGAACAAGTGCTTAAAGCTCAGAATGATTTGCTCAATGAATTAAATAATAAGAAAAATGAGAATGATGTTAGACTTATGACTACAGGGGGTAAAATGACTCAGGAACCTTTGTATCCTGAGGGCCACCCTAAGAGAATTGAGCAAGATTCACAAAGAACTAATGTTGATGCACCTAGTTCTTCTAACAAGAAGAAAAAGAAAAATGATAGGACTTTCCATGCTTCTAGTGAACCTATGGTTGACACTCCTGAGAATCCCATTGAAATTTTTATTTCTAATGCTGAAACACAATATGGTAATGAACATGAACCTAGTGATAATGTTAATGACGATGTTCATGTTGATGCTCAACCTAGCAATGACAATGATGTAGAGATTGAACCAGCTATTGATCTTGATAACCCACAATCAAAGAATCAATGTTATGATAAGAGAGACTTTGTTTCTAGGAAGCACGGTAAAGAAAGAGAACCATGGGTTCAGAAGCCGATGCCTTTTCCTCCTAAACCATCCGAGAAAAAGGACGATGAAGATTTTGAGCGCTTTGCTGAAATGATTAGACCTATCTTTTTGCATATGCGTTTGACTGATATGCTTAAAATGAACCCTTATGTTAAGTACATGAAGGATATTGTTACTAATAAAAGAATGATACCGGAAGCTCAAATTTCCACCATGCTTGCTAATTACACTTTTAAAGGTGGAATACCAAAGAAACTAGGAGATCCAGGAGTACCAACTATACCATGCTCCATTAAGAGAAGATATGTTAAAACTGCTTTATGTGATCTCAGAGCCGATGTTAGTGTTATGCCTCTCTCTTTATATCATAGACTTGATTTGAATAAGTTGACACCTACTGAAATATATTTGCAAATGGCTAATAAATCAATTGCTATCACTACAAAAAAATACACTTCCGTGATGATACGTGTTTGTCACAGTAGGTCGCTTTTTTTGTCATGCATGTACATCCATGACAAATTTATGACAGAATAAAGATAGTATTACCTGTGCTGTCGTAGAAGTGTTCCATGACATTACCAAAATTATCATCACGGAAGTTTCCACTACCATGATGATAAATCGTGCGTCATAGAAGTGTTTTCGTCAAGGGTGACCGACACGTGGCATCCACCATAACGGAACGCCGTTAAGCTATCGGGTCGGGTTTTGGATCCGATAACCCGTTAACAGCCCCGACCAATGGGGATTTTCCACGTGTAAAATCATCATTGGCTAGAGGAAACATGTGTCGGCTCATCGTCGGGACAGATGTCATCCACTCACTGGATAGAAGGCGCCTATGATACGTCAACACGTGGCACGACCCAACAAGTTTAAATGGGCCGACCCAACTAAAGCCCACAAGATTTTGCGGACCATAATGTGCCGGCCCTGCTAAAGGCCCACGAGATTTTGCAGACCATAATGGGCTGGCCCAGCTAAAGGCCCACAAGATTTCGCGGGCCATAATGGGCCAGCCCAAGTACAGGCCCACAAGATTTTTGTGTGCCATAATAGGCCGGCCCAGGTAAAGGCCCACAATATTCTTGCGGATCTTAATGGGCCGGCCCAGCTAAAGGCCCACGAGATTTCACCGACATTGATGGGTCGGCCCAGCTGTAGGCCCACAAGATTTTGAGGACCCTAGTAGGCCGGCCCGTTAACTGGCTGCCATGTTTTGGGCCAAATGCCGGCCCATATTTGATACGGTCTATTAGTGGCCTGCCATGCTCCGGGCCTAATAGTGGCCCATATGAGATCCGGCCCGTTAAAAGCCTACCATGTTCTGGGCCAAATTACAGCCCAGATCAGTTCCGGCCCTTTAAGAGGTTTTGGGCCTAATTATGGCCCATATCAGATTCGGCCCGTCAACTGGAGACTATGCTTTTGGGCCCACTTGCTAAAGGCCCACTTAGTAATTCGACCTGATATTAGTTTTGGCCTATTAAGGGCCCATTTAACATTTCGGCCCTATATTAATTTCAACCTGTTAAAAGCCCGTCATATAGTTGGGCCTAACTACGGCCCGGTTTGCATCCGGCCTGCTTGCAGCCGATATCTGATTGGGCCAAACAAGGACCGAGACAATTTTTCGGCCTATTAAAAGCCTGAGATTTGATTCGCACAATCATGGGCCGGGGTTCATTTCGGGCTGCTGCCGACGCGTGAGCTGATCGGCACGTTTCAGGCCCAACCTACATCGTGATTGCATGACGGCCCGAGTATGTACCGTAATTTTACGGTTTGGCCGGTTTACTGCGAAGACAGGATATATATACAGTAAAATAACTGCAACATCGTGAATAAGAAAAAACCTATACTATACAATAAAGAAATTAGGGCATATTACATCCACTAGGCATCAAAGTTCGCCACTATGATAATAAAGCACAAGCAGACAGCAGATTACATACATTGGGCATCAAAGATCACCACCAGTGCAAATAAATACGCTGACAAAATAATATACAAAAGCGACAGCAGTTCAATAGAGTTTAAGAAAGGTTTGCCCTGCTAGGGAGCTATAGTGCAAGCAGCTGAGCAAGATGATGAGACTGCGCTTGTTCAAATCTTATATCTTCCTCACTCTGAAAGATAAACAAGCAAACAGATGACATGTTTTGCACATAAAAGTATCACTGCTGACAATTCATCACATTTCTTACTGACGAATAAAGTGACATAGTTTAAATTTGCATTAACACAATATGGTATTGTTCAGGTCAAGACATGGCAGGAAATGACATTGTGAAGGAGTTGGCAGCTTCACGACACCACTGGATTACAGATCAAGAACTCATAAGTATCAATGGTTAGTGTGCTGTTAATTTATACCATTTCAGATTGGCAAATAAAGAGACGGTTTAAATAATAGTAGAATGATATGACATTTTTCATAGTTAAGACATTCAAGAATATGACATTGTGATGTAGTGGGTAGGTTCACCACACCACTGGATTACAGATGAAGAACAGAAGCATACATGCAGTGCAAAAGAAGATCACTTGCTCTGTATAGTTTAATTTACATGGTATGAAGAAGGAACTTGGTTGTACAACTAAAAACTTAAATTGAGAAAGGACGAACTTTTGTTTATGAACTACATATAATAAACTTTAAACAAGCAATTTGATGCAAACACCCAAAATAAACAGCTGTTGCAGTCATGCCTAACCAAATATATACAACAAAGTTTGAAGGCTTGAGATGGACAAACTTACATTATTGGTGAAGACAGGCTCTATAAAGGCCTTGTCCATGCTGATGGGGGGGGGGGCAATTCAAGAAGTTTACCACAGAATCTTCTTCAAAAGCATTGCCTTTATTCTACATTTTGTTAAGACTAAATATAGATGTGATAATATACGAAAAAATGGAGAATATTTAAGATAAGATGAAGAGTGATGCTACATAACCAAGTAGCTATAAATGTAAGTGCAGCGATACAGGCAAAAGGTACAGCCAAGAGCAATGCACAGCTAAACTTCTTCAGTACCAACCTTATGGTAAGAGTAAATATAGATCTGATGTGTAGAAAATGGAGGTCAAAGGAAAATAAGCTGCAGAGTGATGGTACATGAACAACTACCTGTCATTATAAGTACACTGATAAAGGATAGCATGTACTTACAAGAACAATGCAGAGCTAAAAAAACATTGGCATTGGATATATTCTACACTAATGTAACCATTCATACAGATCAGATAATTTGGAGCGAACAATTGATAAGCAAGCTATCATGCATACTGCTGTCACATAATGAACCAGGTATGTATGCAAGTACAGTGATATAGGACAACAGGTACTAACAAGAGCAAAGCAGCGGGCAGCATATTTGAGATATCCTGTCGTTCTTGTCAAACCGGAATTCTTCTTCGAGCAGATTTCCTGCAAAAAAGATCCGTAAGGCACATGCGGAAAAGTAGAAGTTCAAATTGTCATGTGATTTCATAGACAGTACCTCATCCTGGGAACGAGACTAGTGCATAACAAGGTTTTCCCATTCAATGTCTTCTAAATTTAGCACAGGAGACTTCACGAGAAATTCGTTTATAGACTTGCCATCAAAGTGTGATTTCCTCAGGTAACACTGATACTGCTGCAATGCTTCCTTGAAAAGCACAAGCAAGCTTTGCTCGTCATGACTATCCAGATTGACCCTCGCCTAGTTACAACAATGTAATGTAAATCATTGATGTGTTCAATCAGTAGAAAACTGGAAAATAATAGCCATGAATAATAGCACTTACACGTAAGTTGGACGGGAAGATGTGAAAATGGTGTTTGTCTTCACAATAATCTTCCCATGATGGGAATATATGCACGTAGTCCCTAACAACATTGAAAGCATTGTCTTTTAAACTAGGAATAAATGGAATGGGGTTCCAATCTGCAGGAATTGGCCGTCTCTGCAGTTGGGATAGGTCTTCGGCCGGTGGACTTGTTGTACTTTTTACTGGAGTGGGATTTTTCTGTGGTACAGTTGGTGCTATGGCAAATGAAATCGGTATACCTTTTGCTGGAGTGCAGGTCCTGTGTGGTGGGGCTAGTGGTGTGGCCAGTGAAGTATGGGTACAGTCTGTTGGAGTCGGTCCTATGTTTTGTGTCACTGGTTGTACAGCCAATATAAGTGGGGTGTTGTCTGATTTCTCTGGCACCACCATGTTTTTCAAGGACTTTGCTGGTGCTCCTTCAGGTTCGGCAATCACCCTCTTCCTTTTTGATGTGTGATGCACAAGAACAACATTTGAGTGGGAAAACATGGTATGATGATAGATGGAATATGTATTGATAATGGATGGGCATGGCATCTCGACATATATGATGAGTAAACTAAGCAGATGGCAGTGCAACAAAGTAGAAGAAATGCAAGACAACATATGCAAGATACCCACAATCAATAAAACATTGCCAAATTAGAACAGACATCTTGATGGGTGAACAGGACAGGCCATCTGCCTTTGACTCCTCGAGGTTAGAATAGTCATTAGGATGATATTCTGAACAAGAATCAATAGGTGGGGAGCGTATGAGTTTCATTGCATCCAGAATGGCACTCAATGCCTTGGTGCCAATTTTGTAAGTCATTGCAGTGTTTAGCTTCAAGAGTGGACTGCTGCTAGTGCGACACAAAGCAGCTACACAGATCATAGTGTAGATATAATGGGAAAACCTTAAGCATCAGAGTAAAATCAGCAAAGTTGAACTTGCTGGAATATATGTGCTAGTATTGCCAGTACGGCTATAAAGGCTTCGGATACCAGCTCTCTTCAAGTGAAGGTGCGGTACTGTTAATATCAATGTAACTCTCAAAGGCGACACAGCTCACCGCATTTCCTTGCTATTCTTATAGGATTCAAGTGAGCAGGCCACTACAAATCCTATTCCTATGTTTACAAGATCCTACGAATCAAAGAGGCTCAAAGTGTCCATCACAACCGACCGTATAGACCCCTACACTGCAAATGTCCCTGCTCATCTTCAGTACAAGGAACATACTGTACTACTATCATACTCCCTCCGTTCCAAAATATAAGTCTTGGTAGAGATTTCCACTATGGATCACATACAGATGTATCCAGGTACATTTTAGAGTGTAGATTCACTCATTTTTCTCCATATGTAGTACATGGTGGAATCTATACAAAGACTTGTAATTAGGAACGGAGAGAGTACATATTAAAGAAGAACGGAAGAGGAACATGGTAAGGAAGAGCAAGCAAATTTTGGATAGTAAAATGTCGGTTGCGCAGTGCCCACAAATGATTAACCAGAGCGCATTAAGAATGCAACTCCTAGCTGTCTCTCGACCATTTCAGGCGGTTGGATGAAGATCCTATGTCTCCTAACCCTTCTTCTTCCTTGTCTCTGATTCTTCCCATACAGAACACCGCACGGGTCGCCCGCCGGACCACCGGCCCCCACCGCCTGTGTTCCTCCGCCACCCCCACCCCAACCCCCACCCGCGTCGAGTTTTATTCGTTCGGCGAGGCCCCACAACCACCCGAGCCCCTTCGATCGCACTGGCGAACTCCGGCGAGCTCTGAAAAATCGACTGACCCAATTTTGAAATTTAGTCTACTGTGATTTAACTAGTGTGGAATATAAAAGGGGAAAACCATAAGCATTGCGAGTATGGTGTTGAGCGTGCCATGGCGGATCTGAAGGTGCAAACCGGACAAAGGAAACTTCGCAACCAAGAAAACAAATCAGAGTAAAGCAGTGGCGATCTATTTTCTTGCTGCGATAAATAAGTTGAGCAGATACGAAAGAGTACCGCCTCTGGTGCCACACCGTGTAGGCATCTACTGAGAATTTGACGGTGCTGCAGTAGCGATGGCTGTAGGCAGCGTGGAAGCAGATCTAGGAGGGTAGACGGTGGCGGCGGGGTGCGGTGGATGAGACGGTCGTAGGAGCGGCGCCGGCAAGGTGGACGACGGCGGGGATGAAGCGAGAGGACGGGATGCAAGGATCCCGGTCCGAAGCCGTGGATGAGAGAGGTCGATCTCTTGTAATGGATGGCGGCGTCGGGGTATCAGATCCGGCATGCTGGAGGAGGACGGCGGTGGATGGGGTGGCGGACGGCGGCGGACGGAGGAGGGTGGGGTGGAGAGGGTGTTTTGGTGCCCACGAAGAACGAATGGGGAAAAGGGAGGTAGAGAGGAAGGGGGAACCATGTATTCAGGGCGCGCTTGTCTCAAATGCAAGAAAATTTACAAACTTAGCCCCCGTTTCAAATTTCTACTACATCACAGCAACACTAATCGGTCGGGGATAGGACGGTAATCTCGCATACACCGAATATTTGCCGACGAGAGTTTGTTTTTGGCGCCCACCGTGTATGAATATGAATCGGGGAGGGAGTCGATTTCGGCCAAGGACACACTGTGTTTTGGCGCCCACCGTGTATGAATCCGGGTGAGAGGCGGTTACGTCACGTTTGGGTGAAATTACAAACCTACCCCTATCGAAACCTATAGAAATCCAGCATACAGGCTTTCGTGGCAGGGATAGGCAGTAGTGATTTCCATCTCGCAGATTTTGGTTTCGGGCGGTTACTGCGACTTTCCCCACTTCGTTCAAATTTTGCAGAGTGCACATTTACCATGCCAACTCAATTTGAATCCCGTTTGTATTCTATTTTTTTCGGGCAGGATCCATTTTCAATTGGAATTACATTCTATATACATCATTTTTTATATATATACTTTCAAAAGCACAACAAAGAATTCTGCTCCTTTATATGTATAATATGAATTACATATACAACGATCTTGAAATCTTAAGGTTGAATTCGAAATTTTTTAACCAAATTATGTTCTACTAAAATGTATGGATCACTAATATCTACATATTAAATAACATAGATGTGCGTGAATTCATATGAGTATGCATGTTTGATAGATCAATTTTCGTTCGAGTATGGATTACATGTATCATCATCTCGAATTCAAATATTTTAATCCCTTTTTTGTTCACTCCTTTCACGCCTGAGGGAGTCTTGGATTAGGGGGTGTTTGGATAGCCGGACTATATCTTCAGCCGGACTCCTGGACTATGAAGATACAAGATTGAAGACTTCGTCCCGTGTCCGGAAGGGACTTTCCTTGGCATGGAAGGCAAGCTTGGTGATACGGATATATAGATCTCCTACCATTGTAACCGACTTTGTGTAAGCCTAACCCTCTCCGGTGTCTATATAAACCAGAGGGTTTTAGTCCGTAGGACAACATACAGAACAACAATCATACCATAGGTTAGCTTCTAGGGTTTAGCCTCTCTGATCTCGTGGTAGATCTACTCTTGTACTACCCATATCATCAATATTAATCAAGCAGGACGTAGGGTTTTACCTCCATCGAGAGGGCCCGAACCTGGGTAAAACTTTGTGTCCCTTGCCTCCTGTTACCATCCGGCCTAGACGCACAGTTCGGGACCCCCTACCCGAGATCCGCCGGTTTTGACACCGACATTGGTGCTTTCATTGAGAGTTCCTCTATGTCGTCGCTGTCAGGCTTGATGGCTCCTACGATCACCAATGGCGATGCAGTCCAGGGTGAGACCTTCCTCCCCGGACAGATCTTCGTCTTCGGTGGCTTCGCACTACGGGCCAATTCACTTGGCCATCTGGAGCAGATCGAAAGCTATGCCCCTGGCCATCAGGTCAGATTTGGAAGTTTAAACTACACGGCTGACATCCGCGGGGACTTGATCTTCGCTGCATTCGAGCCACTGCCGAGCGCGCCGCACTGTCACGACGAGCATGATCTAGCTCTGCCGCCGAACAGTGCCCTGGAGGCCGCACCCACATCGGCTTCGACCATTAATTCGGAGCCAACTGCGCCAATCGAGGATGGGTGGTTGGACGCCGCCTCGGGGGCTGCGGCGATCGAGCCGAACACCAGCCCTGCACTCTGTGAGACTCGTGACTCCAAGGAGCCAGACTCCTCTCCGAACTCCGAACCCTCCGCGCCCCTGCCAATCGAATCCGATTGGGCGCCGATCATGGAGTTCACTGCCGCGGACATCTTTCAGCACTCGCCTTTCGGCGATATTCTGAAGACACTAAAGTCTCTCTCTTTATCAGGAGAGCCCTGGCCGGACTACGGTTAGCGGGGTTGGGGTACGGATGATGAAGAAATTCAAAGCCCACCCACCACCCACTTTGTAGCCACTGTCGATGATTTAACCGACATGCTCGACTTCGACTCCGAAGACATCGACGGTATGGACGCCGATGAAGGAGACGATGAAGAACCAGCGCCTATCAGGCCCTGGAAAGCCACCTCGTCATATGACATATACATGGTGGACACCCCAAAAGAAGGAGATGGCGATGGAACAGCGGAGGATGACCCCTCCAAGAAATAGCCTAAGCGCCGGCGTCAGCGGCGCCGCTCAAAATCCCGCCAAACAAATACGGTGATTCCAGCACGGGAGATAATAATACTCCGGAAAGTGCCGAAGAAAACCCCCTCCAGCAAGATTTAGCACAGGAGGATGGAGAAACCAGCCCTCATGAGAGCGCGGCAGACAGAGAGGTCGAGGACGATAATTATATGGCTCCCTCCGAAGACGAGGCAAGCCTCGACGACGACGAATTCGTCGTGCCAGAGGATCCCGTCGAGCAAGAGCGTTTTCAAAGCAGGCTTATGGCCACGGTAAGAAGCCTCAAGAAAAAATGGCAACAGCTTAGAGCTGATCAACATTTGCTAGTCGACAGATGGACTGAAGTCCTTGCGGCCGAAGAGCATAAACTCGAACGCCCCTCCAAGAGCTACCCAAAGCGCAGGTTGCTACCCCAATTAGAGGAGGAAGCACTCGATGCGGCTGACCGGCCACCTCGTGGCCGCGACAGAGAGGCCTCTCGGCCCTCCACTCAAGCCGCACCCCGTACCAAGGCACGGGAATATGCGTCAGACTTACGTGATATGTTGGAGGACAAGGCAAGGCAAACAAGATCGATCTACGGATCACGTGGGCGCCCCATGGCTCGAGACGGTAACCGTCACGCCGGCCACAAATTCAGCAGGGCCGAACACAGTAGACAAAGCTCATTGGAGCTACGTCATGATATAGCCCAGTACAGAGGCGCCGCACACCCACTATGCTTCACAGACGAAATAATGGATCATCAAATCCCCGAGGGTTTCAATCCCGTAAATATCGAATCATATGATGGCACAACAGATCCTGCGGTATGGATCGAGGATTATCTCCTTCAGATCCACATGGCCCGGGGAGATGATTTCCACGCCATCAAATACCTCCCACTCAAGCTTAAAGGACCAGCTCGGCATTGGCTTAATAGCTTGCCAACATGATCAATCAGTTGTTGGGAGGACCTGGAAGCTGCATTCCTCGACAATTTCCAGGGCACTTATGTGCGAGCCCCAGACGCCGATGACCTAAGTCACATAATTCAGCAGCCAGAGGAATCGGCCAGGCAATTCTGGACACGGTTCCTAACAAAGAAAAATCAAATAGTCGACTGTCCGGACGCTGAGGCCCTAGCAGCCTTCAAGCACAATATCCATGACGAGTGGCTTGCCCGGCACCTTGGATAGGAAAAGCCGAAGTCTATGGCAGCACTCACGACACTCATGATCCGCTTTTGCGTGGGAGAAGACATCTGGCTTGCTCGTAGCAACAATATGACCAAGAACCCTGGTAATTCGGATACCAGGGACAGTAGTGGCAGGTCGTGTCGCAACAAGCAGAAGCGCCGCATTAACGGCGACAATGCTGAGGATACGGCAGTTAATGCCGGATTCAGAGGCTCTAAATCCGGTCAGCGGAAAAAGCCATTCAAAAGGAATCCTAGGGGCCCGTCCAGTTTGGGCCGAATACTCGACCGCTTGTGCTAGATACATGGCACCCCCGAAAAGCCGGCCAAACACACCAACATCGATTGTTGGGTGTTCAAGCAGGCATGCAAGTTAAACGCCGAAAATGAAGACAAGGGGCTGCATAGCGATGACGACGAGGAGCCCCGGCCGCCGAACAACAGTGGAAAGAAGGGTTTTCCCCCACAAGTGCGGACGGTGAACATGATATATGCAACCCACATCGCCAAAAGGGAGCGGAAGCGCGCGTTAAGGGACGTATACGCGGTAGAGCCAGTCGCCCCAAAGTTCAACCCATGGTCCTCCTGCCCGATCACCTTTGATCGAAGGGACCATCCCACTAGCATCCGTCATGGCGGATTTGCCGCATTGTTTCTAGACCCAATTATTGACGGATTTCATCTCACTAGAGTCCTTATGGACGGCGGCAGTAGCCTGAACCTGCTTTACCAGGATACAGTGCGGAAAATGGGCATAGATCCCTCGAGGATTAAGCCCACCAAAACGACCTTTAAAGGCGTAATACCAGGTGTAGAGGCCAACTGTACAGGTTCAGTCACACTTGAAGTGGTCTTCGGATCTCCGGATAACTTCTGAAGCGAGGAGTTAATTCGACATCATCCCGTTCCGCAGTGGTTATCATGCACTGCTCGGGCGAACCGCATTCGCCAAGTTCAATGCGGTACCGCACTACGCATACCTTAATCTCAAGATGCCAGGCCCTCGAGGAGTAATTACGGTCAATGGAAACACCGAACGCTCCCTTCGAATGGAGGAGCACACGACGACCCTTGCAGCGGAAGTACAAAGCGGCCTCTCCAGGCAGTTTTCCAGTCCGGCCACTAAATGACCGGACACCATCAAGCGCGCCCGAATTAACCTACAACAAGACCGCCTGGCACAATCCGAGCGGGCGTAGCAATGCGGCCCCAACCCCAACCCTCGCAAAAAGGCGACGCTAGTACTTCGCGTACATAACTATGCTCTAGAGGTACCATGGGTACAGGGGGAGGGGCACCATCACGGCACGCCCGAAACACGGCGTAAACCGCACCAGGGGCTGCCGGTCTTTTAATTTTCTCTTACTTTCAGGACTGCACACTTCGAAAGGCCTGTTCGGCAGTTCAATTGCCGCACAAACGATGCAAGAACCAGGGAAGCAGACAAGCCGCGCCGCATTACGTAACTCCCAGGTGGTCTCTATCATGAGCAGTATACCTGTTTCGCATACTATTCCGCAGCTTGCCCCTGGAACGGACATGTTACATAGTCCAGCCTTTTGCTTATCGCATTATTTATATCGTTCTGCTTTGATCGCAGCCCTCTTTAATAAACAGTGCATAGCTTTTGTCTATTTTTGCATTACTCTTTTTTTATATGTATATATGTTCCTTAACGACATATTGCACCCGTACACGTTGGTACAGCCAAAATATGCCAGGGGCTTTAATACCCCTCAATATGGTGTGAGAAGCCCGAACACTTTAACAAGTGCGGCACCCCAAACTTATAGCATTATATGCATCGGCTCCTAATCATGTCTTGGGTCAATAGTTGGGTTTGCCCGGCTCCTATGTTTTGGTGCCTTACGTTCCGCTATATCGGCTAAGGTAGCACTAGGAGAACCACTGTCATTGTGCCCCAGTTGAGCTGGGTCGAGCACCTCAGTGGAGAAAGCTAAAACTGACTGTCATGATGAAGCGAGAGCTGGTCGCTGTTCGAGAGGTTTTTCGAGTCCCTAAAGACTTATGCCGCTTAGAGCGAGGAGTCGGCTCTGTCCGGCCAAGGCGTGGATAGCGCCCCGAACTCGGTCTTCCGAATACCAGGGGCTTCGCTGAAATTTAAAATTATAGAATTCTATGGCTAAGTGAGAGTGTTTACGCATTATAGTCCGATTGCCTTGTTCGTTGGGCTGAGCGCCTCCCTCGAAGGACTCAAACATGGGAAAAAGAGCGCTCAGATTTATCCCCGAACACCCAAGCACTAACGGCACGGGGGCAGAAGCCGACGACTCGCCATCGCTCAGAATTGATAAATAGCCGCATAGAAGGTAATATTTTAAATTCCAACAGCATTGCTTAGCGCATATGAACAAGTTTTCAGCGCACAGGACAAAACGAGCGAGTTTTACTCAAAAAATACATCCTTGGAACATTCATCCGCCACAAGGTAGGCACCCTTCAGAACATCCTTATAGTAATTCTCGGGCTTGCGATGCTCCTTCCCCGGCGGTGGCCCGTCCTTCACAAGCTTCTCAGCATCCAGCTTGCCCCAGTGCACCTTAGCACGGGCAAGGGCCCTACGGGCACCTTCAATGCAGACGGAGCGCTTGATGACTTCGAGCCTTGGACAGGCCTCCACCAGCCGCCGCACCAGCCTGAAATAGCTCCCAAGCAGAGCCTGTCCAGGCCACAGCCGAACTAGGAGGCCCTTCATGGCCTGTTCGGCCACCTTGTGGAGCTCCACCAGTTGCTTCAGCTGGTCGCTCAGGGGCACGGGGTGTCCGGCCTCAGCATACCGAGACCAGAACACCTTCTCTGTCGAGCTGCCCTCCTCGGCTTGATAGAATGCGGCGGCATCGGACACACTCCGGGGAAGATCTGCGAATGCTCCTGGAGAGCTCCGGATTTGGGTAAGTAACAAGTAACTCACGTTTATGTGTTTGCTTTGCATAAAGAATGCCTTAACCGCCGCTACCTTCTTCACCTCATCCAACTCCTGGAGGGTCTTCTGGGATTCGGCATTGGCAGACTTGGCATTTTCAATAGCCGCCGCGAGCTCGGACGCTCGCATCTTTGAGTCAAGCTCCAAACTCTCATGTTTTTTCATGAGAACCTGGAGCTCTTGCCGCACCTTGCCAACCTGGGCCTCATACTTCTCCCGCTCGGTGCGCTCCGTGGCCGCCTTCTTCTCGGCCTCGAGCAGCTCTTGCTTAAGGGTCGCCACCTCAGACGTGGCCCCTACAATAGCCACGATAGTCCTGTCATTTTTTGCAATTGCCCCTTTTTATATATATTTAAACAAGGTATTTCTTACCTTCATTGTCCTCGAGCTGCTTCTTGGCACGCCCGAGCTCTTGCTCAGCCCGCTCGAGGTTCTGCTTTAGCGTGTCCACTTCCGCAGTCAGTGCGGCGGACGCAAGCAAAGAAGCCGGCATACGCATATTGACTCCTTTTTGTTAGACTCCTGCGAATTTTATTTGATCATCTATTCGGCTTTTCTTCCCGAATGCCAAACAGAGCATCAAGGGCTACTGTCTATGCGGTAATATTATTTACACATTCTTTACTTACCTCAAAGCCTGTTAAAAGGCTAGTACAAGCTTCAGTCAGTCCGCTCTTGGCGGACTGAACCTTCTGGACCACCGCACTCATAATGGTGCGGTGCTCCTAGTCGATGGAGGCGCCTTGGAGTGCCTCCAACATATTGTCCGGCGCCTCCGGTTGGACGGGGGTCACCGGCACGGTGGGCTTGCTCCTCTTGGAAGGAGGTCCCCCGCCGGACTCTGGAAACTTTGAAGGTTCCGGAGCGGTGTCCGGCCTAGAGCCGGACTTGGAGCCCTGGGGGGTTTCATCCCCTTTACTCCTGGAGTCCGGGAGGTCGCCTTGCGGTGCCTCCAGGACCACCTCCTCCCGTCTTGGAACCTGTTGGGACAACACTTCGGTGTCGTCCGTAGGGCGGGGGGAGGAAGCCATCGGAAGCGAGTGCACATCCGACGAGTGCAGTGAGCCGCTCGACGACGCGTCGAGCCAGTCTTTGGGTGGGCTGCATAAACATATTCGACATAAGGGAAAGCTGTGCAATAAACGAATACTGTGAATTACTCTGGTATCCGGATACTTATGATTTTTCCAGGGGCTTGGCCCTGGCGGCCACTCCTCTCCGCCGTCGTCGGCGTCGGTGGAGTAGTCCGGAGGAAGGGTTTTCCCCTTCTTGGACCCTCCGGCCTCCCTAGAGAGGGCGGCCTTCCTTTTCTTCTCTCCTCCCGCTGGAGGGGGAGAGGTCTCTTCTTCTTCCTCCTCGTCTTCACGGGAGGAATGCGCCTCGGAACCATCGGATGATGGATCCGACACCTCCTGGCGCCGGGCACTCTTTCGAGTCCCTGTGGCCTTCTTCGCGGCCTTCTTCTCCGGCACCACATAGGGTGCCGGAACCAGCAGCTTCGCCAAGCGAGCGTCCGTTGGGCCTTCGGGCAAAGGGGTCGGACAGTTGATCTATCCTGACGTCACCTACCAATCCTGTCAAAGATAAGGGAGCTTAGATCCCGCATGGAGTCAAACTATGAAAAACTGATACCCTGTAAAAGGAAAAAACAGTTTACCGCATGAGCGTGATACCGCGTACTGAATCCGCGATCCTCGGTAGCGGATGCGGGGGCCTCAGCGCCCTTGAAAAGCACCTTCCAGGCATCTTCGTACGTCGTGTCGAAGAGCCTGCTTAGAGTTTGGTGCCGCGCCGGGTCGAACTCCCACAGGCTGAAAGCCCGTTGTTGACACGGGAGGATCAGGCGGATGAGCATAACCTGGACTACGTTGACAAGCTTGAGCTTCTTGTCCACCAGGGTTTGGATGCATGTTTGGAGTCCGGTCAGCTCTCCTTTTTTATCCCACGACAGGCTGGTCTCCTTCCAGGAGGTGAGCCGCATAGGGGGTCCGGATCGAAACTCGGGGGATGCGGCCCATTCGGGGTCGCGCGGCTCAGTGATGTAAAACCACCCCGATTGCCACCCCTTCAGGGTCTCCACAAAGGAGCCCTCGAGCCATAAGACGTTGGCCATCTTGCCCACCATGGCGCCTCCGCACTCCGCCTGGTTGCTGCGCACCACCTTCGGCTTGACATTGAAAGTCTTGAGCCATAGGCCGAAATGGGGGCGGATGCGGAGGAAAGCCTCGCACACGACGATAAACGCCGAGATGTTGAGGACAAAGTTCGGGGCCATATCGTGGAAATCCAGGCTGTAGTAGAACATGAGCCCCCAGACAAATGGGTGGAGAGGGAAGCCCAGTCCGCGGAGGAAATGGGGAAGGAACACCACCCTCTCATGGGGCCTAGGGGTGGGGATGAGCTGCCTCTTTTCGGGAAGCCGGTACGCGATGTCGTTAGACATGTATCCGGCCTTCCTCAGCTTTTTGATGTGTCCCTCTGTGACGGAGGAGACCATCCACTTGCCTCCCGCTCCAGACATGGCTGGAGAAGGTTGAGGTGGGAGTGCGGACTTGGGCGCTGGAGCTCGAGTGCGCGAGAATGGATAGGCAAAGGAGGAAGAAGGCGTAGGTGAAAAGGTGGATCCTTATCCCCTTATATGGATGGACGCAACTACGTGTCCCCACCAGCCTGGTAAAACTCGCTTATCTCCAAGTGCCATAATCAATGGCGCGGTTGGGTTACCCACGCCCGTATTGATGAGAATCCCGGAATAAGGGGACATGATCTCTGCTTTGAGAAGACGTGCCAAGGAAACCGCCTCGCATGACGCGCTGAGGTGGGATAATGAAACGACTCGGATAAAGGCTTGGCCGTGGTGTGTCACGCTACGGAATATGTCAGCAGATTAGATTGGTGTAAATATTATTCTCTCTATGGCAATATGTGGAAACTTATTTTGTAGAGCCGGACACTATCTTTGTGTTCAAAATCTTCTATGAAGTACTTGGAGGAGGAACCCGCCTTGCAATGCCGAAGACAATCTGCGCGCCGGACTCGTCGTCATTGAAGC
This sequence comes from Triticum urartu, assembly GCF_056163025.1. Lineage (NCBI taxonomy): Eukaryota > Viridiplantae > Streptophyta > Magnoliopsida > Poales > Poaceae > Triticum > Triticum urartu. The sequence continues at coordinate 545,511,411 of NC_141879.1, read as the reverse complement.
CTGGTTCAGGGGCTACTGAGGGAGTCCTGGATTAGGGGGTGTTCGGATAGCTGGACTATACCTTCAGCCGGACTCCTGGACTATGAAGATACAATATTGAAGACTTCGTCCCGTGTCCGGAAGGGACTTTCCTTGGCGTGGAAGGCAAGCTTGGCGATACGGATATATAGATCTCCTACCATTGTAACCGACTTTGTGTAACCCTAACCCTCTCCGGTGTCTATATAAACCGGAGGGTTTTAGTCCGTAGGACAACATACAGAACAATAATCATACCATAGGCTAGCTTCTAGGGTTTAGCCTCTCTGATCTCGTGGTAGATCTACTCTTGTACTACCCATGTCATCAATATTAATCAAGCGGGATGTAGGGTTTTACCTCCATCGAGATGGCCCGAACCTGGGTAAAACTTCGTGTCCCTTGCCACCTATTACCATCCGGCCTAGACGCACAGTTCGGGACCCCCTACCCGAGATCCGCCGGTTTTGACACCGACAACGCCCATCTCTCTCGTATGCATGCTCCTTCAGGTAGCTATCACTCTCTTTTCTCCAGCTCAACCGCACGCTCACTTCAAGTTGCTCCTATCCTCGCAAACATGGTCTCTCGACGTCTCCCCTGAGAAGTGTCACACTCTCCCTATCATTATAAATTACACGGTTTTCATTATCTCTCACGTCTCTACTGTTCTCTGGTATCACTCGGTACCTAAGCTTTCTTTTTCACCGCCAAACACACAGTCTCCACTCGTCTTTCACTTTGTCTTTCTCTCTATGGGATTCTCTCACACACTCTATATGTCTCTACATGTGACTCATACCACTAAAATTACTCTCTTTATCTCTCCTGTAGACACAACATTTATTGTGGTCTCCTTTTCGTCTCCATCCCAGACTGACATTATTCATTTCTTTACCGATCAGACAACCCCGACTACCGTCTCCTCTCTCTCACACACAGACACACACGCACAACTCCTACCACTAAAATGTGAATGGAAAACGAGATTTTGTTATACCCAAACAAAAAAGGACTGGAGGAAGTGATTGCTCTGACACGGACGCGACCTCTCATAGCGCAGGCATTGAACCGGCGCGCCAGCCAAGAGGGCCGCACTCGTTGCGAGCCCGGCTGAGCACGCCTCCTCGCCACGTGCAACCAGCTTAAGACTGCCCCGCCTGCCTTCATTGAATCCGCGTGTGTGCCGACAACACGTCCTTCCATGAGCTGGCAGGCATTTTAGAACACAAAAATGACTACAATATAATTAATTTACGCATGGTCTTGACTTGTTGTGCTCGCACTGGTAGCAGGAACTAGTAGAGGATTTTCTTTATTTATAACTCTCCTCACATTTTTATGGCTTTGAAGTGAATCATGGTTGTGGACATTATGTATGAATGTGCAGATATCTGTGAACATGAGTTTGATGTGGAAGTTGAACTTGGAATGTCGGGCTTGCGCGTGAACTATACCATGTCCAATGCTTCGTCTGTTATTGTTTGGAAAGTAGTTGCTGTTATTACATGACCCGAAAAAACATTTTGTGCCACATCAGTAGATGCACGGACATCACAACAGGCATGCTGACCGGATAAACATTTGAACCTAACTATTATGAAGGAAATTTTGTATTGACAACAGTTTTAGATAGCAGGAGACACCTAGCCTGCTCTGCCTCTGCTAGCTTATTTCTGGCTTCTTCCAACTCTTCTTTGGCTTGGGTGAAGAGAGCATCTGATTGCTCTTTTCGCTTCTTCAGGAAATCAGCTACATTCTCAAGGGCTGTTGCACGCTTTCTTTCAGCCTTTATTAAAGCCACGAGGACACGAACAGTTGACGACTCCACCTGGCTTGTGTGTAATCCAGCATCATCTGGGAATTTGCACCTTGTGTCTAATCCAGCATCATTAGGGAACTGGCACCTTGTGTGTAATCTAGCCTCATTTTGGAAACATGATCTCGAGGTTGACCATACTTCCCTCCTCACAGGAACTGCATCCTGACATTAAGTTACTTCTTTTTTAGATCAATACTCAGAGCAACCTAGATCCATTTAGTAGAAGCCGGATAAACAGAACTCGGAGAAGTGAATTCAAAAGGAATAAATAAATAAAAACAGACTACAAGGTGAAAACACCCACTTCCTACATCAAGCTAAAAACGAAAGCATTAGGACGATTAAGACTCTTCTTATTACACATCGAAGAACACCACACTTAAGAGAAATAGAAGCTACAATATATACACATCGAAGAACACGAGGCTACACGAAAGTAATTGAAAGGTGTTACTTACCAAAGCTCGTTTTACAGGTTTGGTGCAGCTCCTCTTTAACTTGCCACGCTCCTTGAAGATGTCCCGAATATCCCGTGTTTGATCTTCATTGCTCCTCTGCATGTTCGCACTCGTGGCTTTAAAATCTCAACATGGCAAGAAAAATATACTACTAGTAATACTCGCGCATCTTGTGGGCAACATTAAAGCACTCGTCTGCCATGCTAGAGCATATTCAACAAGATAAACTACTCATACAAATGCATCTTGATGTGTGCAACACATGGGCATTTTGCTAGTTCTAAAAACCTTTCCATCATTTGCCAGACTACTGGTTGCAGATGAAAAACCTACCCAAGCACAGCGTGATACAAGAGCAACACACAATTACAAGCTGATATTCTGTTGGACAATGGAGGCTATAACCAATTACTTTTATGGGAACAATAGCACCCAGGAAATTTGAAGGGTAGGTATGAACAAAATTGGAGCTGCACATGTACTGCTAAGTGATTCAATACACACATTACCAATCGAGGAGGAGAACGATGGTCGCGGCGGCCTCTGTGAGTCATGGTCGGCAATGGCAGTCAGTTCATTGTCCACAATGCTGGTACTTCTGCGCTTGGCGTTAGCTTCCGGGAAGCAGATAGGAGACCGTGGAAGACGATGCTGGGGAAGAGGCTCCGTGTACAACGACGACGGTGGACCGGCTCCAGTGCAGCATACGAGGTCGTCGATTAGGCAGATGCGCTGTGGTGGACGAGTGTGCCGATGTAAAGGGGAGGAGCACGAAGGCCGCGGTGCCGTGGAGAAGTCTATTTTGCGGTGGGGATAGAAATTGGGGATTATTCAGGTGTACTACTCTGGGTGCCGGGGTGGGGTTGGCTGGGTAGGGTGAACCTGAAGTTATGAAAACAGCCCCCTACCAAGCGACATCCGTAGGCCTGTTCCGAAGCTCGAATCAGGGTTGCGGGAGATTTTCCCGCAGACCTCAAAATTTTGTGACACTGGACCCCCCGTGTGGCGTGTTGAGTGATTCGGCTAAGCAACTAGTGAGTAGTAGTAGTAAACTCTGCATATTAGGTTTGACCAAAGTCAAACTTCCTAAAGTTTGACCAAGTTTATAGAAAAATATAAACATTTACCATAAAAAATATGTATGATGTGAAAGTACATTCAATAATGAATCTAATGGTATTTATCTGTTATTGTATATGTTAATATTTTTTGTTATAAGCTTTCTGAGAGTTTACAAAACTTGACTTTGACCAATGGTAATACGCGGACTTAAATAAAAACAGAGGGAGTACACATTTGTTTTCTTAGTTTGTAGTGAACTAATCATTTGTTTAAATTGTGAAATAAATATATTAGTCTACTGACTTCGAATGTAATGGTCTATACAATTCAATAGTTACAATCATTGTCAAATCCCAAGATGTATACAAGGTCTATAGCACTTCACAACATGCTCAAACTCACATAATCCCAGTCAAATGAGAATCTAAATGCATTTCATAGTTATTACTTTGTAGGATGCAACAAGAACAACCATAACTCTACATCAGCCATTATAGAAGCAACATTTTGACATATCCCAATGTGTGAATCGAACGTGTAGAGAGAGCTTTTGAAGATGGAGCAGATAGGGCGGGAAAGATTGTATGTATGTGGATGAGAGGGTAGGAGACAAACCTAACGAGACAAAGAGAGAGAGAGAGATAGAGAGAGAAAGAGAGAGGAAGAAGTTAGGTCTGTGAGAAAGATGCATACATGAGATGCGTGTGCATCTGGATTCTGTATACGTGGAAGGAGAACAGACAAAATGTTTGATGAGAGAAGCAGGAAAAACATGGACGAGAGGGGAAGGATCTCGTGGGTTGAGGGATTGACAATTTTGTGCGGGGGAGAGAGGGATTGGTAATTTTATGCAGGAGAGAGAGAGGGTGGGGGAGGAGTCAGTCAGCCGTTGTCACATCACCCTACTTCCAAATGACCACGCATTCTCTAGCGCCGTGTGGTCGCCGTCTTTGATCTGCTCATTGCCCTCTTTGAAGATTGAGGTGTTGTGCATGTTGGGGTGCAAAGAAGCACAAGCGAGAGTGGTCGCTGTATAACCTTGGATGGGGATGAATTGTGTGCTCGGGGGAGTGTGTGTGTGTTGTGCTGCGTGTGTCTCTGTGTGTGTGTGTGCGTGTGTGTGTGTGTCAGATATTGAGAGAAAACAAACCTAAGGAGAGAAATGGGTATTCAGGAAGAGATTGTGCGGGCCTTGAGGTGGGCAGGGGCCGGGTGAGGGTGTCAAAATGTGCGCGTTGATGCATGTGTTGCATGCGACCGTGCAAGGGACGGACGAATCGAGAGAGATGGTTGTTGTGTTACGGATGCTCCTCTCTCTGTCTCTCTCCCTCTCTCTCTCACACACACACACAAGTAAACTAGAAGACCGTTCTCTCATGTATACACAACATATCGGCATCTGTCTATGTCTCACTCATGCACGATCATTTGCACACTCACACCTCTCTATGTCTGTATCACACGCACACCGTCTCCACATTGCCCTTCCGCCACAACACACACATGGACACATACACATGTTCTCTCTCAGTCACACACACAAAATCAGTATTAAAAAAACTAGGGCGCACCTAAAACGTCCAGATCCAAATGAACACGAACTGGAGCTAAATTCAAATATATGGAAATATTGCAGCATCAAGAACTTTCATAGGAAAAAAAGTTGAGTAATATTCGAGGATTGTTTTCACACACAAAAAGGTTCAGTGGATGTCCTTCGAGCACGACACGGTGACGCACCATTCGATCGACCGCGCGACCGCGGTTCACGTGCTTGCACAGGATTCCGTATCGTGGCCGTGGTACTAAGGCTGGTCACAATGGGCAAGAACATAAGCTAGTAACTAATAAAAGCGCTGCTAAGTCTAATGTTTATGTGTACTAGTACGGTTTTCTTTTAAGTTTGACCAACCTTATATATAAAACTAAAGTAAGCTCCCACACGCGCACTCATCAATATGCCGCCGCTGCCATTGCGCATGCCGACGCCCACCTGCTCTGGCAACAATTTCTCACCCATCACCGCCGTGTCACCGCCATCCCTGTGCCATGAAGCCGAAGGCTCGCCCGCTCACGTCGTCTGCAATCCCTCCTCGCGATGCCGCCGCGCTGCCAAGCACGCGGGCAGCTGGTGGAGCCGCGTCTATGCACGCAGCGTATGAAGAGGAGGACGAGCACATGCTCCAGCACGCCGGCGAGGAGGAACTAGCGTGTCATTGTCGTCTCCGTCCGCGCGGAGGAGGCGCGCATGGTGGCTATCGCGGCGGAAGCTGGTCGCGCACGCGTCGAGCCCGCAAACCGGGTGCGGACGCGGAATCTACCTTCGAGACCTTGAATGCTACGTGGATCCTGCAATCTGAAGGAGCAATTTGGGCCAGTCGACACATGTGAGCCGTTTGATGCAACATGGATGGCTAGAAGGGCTTCTTCCACCTCTTCTGCCATCTTCTTCCTTCGCTCCGTCGAACTTCTTTCACAAATCGACTGACCCAAATTATACTACTAGTATGAACGTATTAAGTACAGTAGGAACACGAAGATACGAGCAGTAGTACCAACTGCAAGAAGAACAGTAGTAAGACATAGTACTAGTACTACTGTACGTACTAAAGAGTTCAAATAACGAGAAAGAACATAAACATAGGGGCTGTTTGGTTCCTAGCCACACATTGCCAGACTTTGCCACACCTAACCTTAGGCAAGTTTGACCAAGTTAGGTAGGTGTTTGGTTCTAGCCACATTTGAGACAAGGAATTTTTTATGAGCAGTGAACCCCACATGTCATAGACACAAAAAGTGTGGCAAGATTCCCTTAGGCAAGCCAAAGTATGGCTAACAATTTGAGCAACTCAAGTAAGGCAAGTGTGACAAATGTGGCAAAAATCATGTGGCAACATATGGCAAAGATAGTCACAATCCAAACAGCCCCATAGTTCTACTTGGGCCTCAGCACAACACACCCTTGAAAATAAACTATTAAGCAACTAGTCCGCTTGACACTTCAGTAGAACCAGCATGAGCGACGGCACTACCACCTACTTGGAGTCCGAGTCCACGTCCTCGACTTCGTCCTCGTCCCTCTTCCTCTTCCTCTTCGCCGACGCTTCTTTGCTTGAACCGGGCACTGGGCTCTGCTTCTTCATCCAACCCTTGTAGATATTTAAACAAAGCTAGGCATCCATTGCTGCGTACAGGATGTTATCTTCATCTAATGTCTTCGACTCCCATGCGTGATGAAACTCGTGATGAGGTTTCTTTAGTTTAGTGTACGAAGGATCAATCATGGCTGCTGCCAGGGTGAGCATTGAAGGTTGAGAGGAGGACACCAGGCTTGCCTTCTGGAGATCGAAGGGCTGGCCTACAACGATACCTATCCGACGCAGGATGTCACTATCGTTCTTAAAGCCTACAGTAACGAATTTCACTCTTTTGTCATGGAGGAAGTTCTTAAAATCCTGGCACTCAACGTCAGCATGGCATATGTGGTAGACCAAGCAAACGTTATGTAGGTAAACCTGGATCACGTCAGGCTTCTTCCTCTCTTCGTCCTGTAGATCCTTCTCTCGTCCCAGGACTGTGGTGTACTCAACATCTAGCCCAGCGACCCACTCATCCGGTGAACTGTTGAACATGCGTAGGAAGCGAGCAAGCCATGCTTTCACCGTCTCGGATCCACGTGTGTAGATGATGATGAAATGATCACCAGTGATGGCTCTAACCTGGTACTCAGCGGCGACCATGGAGATTTGGGAGGCCATGGATTTTGGAGGAGGGTTAGGAGAAGTTGAACTGTAGTACCCCGCAAAAAAAACTAGGAGCGAACTAATGTGAAAGGACGGGACGATTGGCAGCGAACTGTTGTAAGGTAGAAGACGGGGATGAGTAGGGCGTGCGAACGGCATGAGGTTGCTGGCTTGCCAGGTGGATAAACGGCTGCAAGCCCCCAAAGAGTTCTCGAGAACTATGCGGGACCCACCACTACAAAAAAATACACATCCATGATGATACGTGTTTGTCATAGTAGGTCGCTTTTTTGTCATGCATGTACATCCATGACAAATTTATGACAGAATCAAGATAGTCATACCTATGCTGTCATAGAAGTGTTCCATGACATTACCAAAATTATCATCACGGAAGTGTCCACTTCCATGATGATAAATCGCGCGTCATAGAAGTGCTTTCATCAAGGGTGACCGACACGTGGCATCCATCGTAACGGAATGCCGTTAAGCTATCGGGTCGGGTTTTGGATCCGATAACCCATTAATAGCCCCGACCAATGGGAAATTTCCACGTGTAAAATCATCACTGGCTGGAGGAAACACGTGTCAGCTCATCGTTGGCACAGATGTCAACCACTCATTGGACGGACGGTGCCTATGATACGTCGACACGTGGCACGGCCCAACAGAGGCCCATTCCTGTGAAAAGGCCGGCCCGTTTGACTTGGTCAAAAGCTGGCAGGCCGGCCCATGGAAAGCCTGTTAACGGCATGTTCGAATATAGCCCATTTACAGCCCGCTAACCCAAGGCCCGTTACGCCCTATCCGAATTAGGCCCAGTAGCGTCATCTAGGCCATCCAATATGATTCCAGCCCGTTTTCACTTCTGGCCCATGTATGGCCCATGACGTCTTTCGGCCCATATGAGGCCCTATGTAACTCTTGGCCTACTAACGACCCGTGGTGAAACTGGCCCGTAATGAACAGTGTATCACTTTACACCCATTAACGGCACGTGGTGAAACTGGCCCGTAATGAACAGTGTATCACTTTATACCCATTAACGGCCCGTTATTCCGTTGGGCCGTTTCCAGCCCATGTTATCTTTCGGCCTTCTCAGAGCCCATTTATTCTTGGGCTCATTTCCAGCATTCGTTTACTTACGGCCCGTTACTGTCATTTTCTGCTTGTGGGCCAAATTCAGCCCGTGGTTACTGTCGGCCCGTTTGTGGTCTGTTAATACGTTGGGCCGTTTTCATAGCGTCATCAAATATGGCCTATTAACCACGGCCCGTTATGGTCGGCCCATGAACGGACGATTCCAACTCTAGCTCGTTTACGGCCATAATGCGGCCTGTTATTGGCCCATGTTTGGCCATCGATCATACTACCCGTATAAGGCCCATTGATGATACGGCCCGTAGAAGCAAACAAATAAACAAGAAAACAAGGAAATAACTAAGCAAGCAACTTACGCTAGGCTATCACGGCTATCACACATATTACATCCACTGGGCACCGAAGTTCGCCACCAGTGCAAATAAACGTGCCGACAAAAGAATATACAAAACTGAGAGCACTTCAGAAGGCACTAGGCCTGGCCTGGTCGGGCCCCCCCAAACAACTTAAGAAGCTGAGTAGACCTCAGTTGTGTCAACGATTGATGCATCAACACTAGATTTAAGGCATGATGGTGCGCACAGCAGTCCTCTGACATCTTCATTGCATCTTTGACTTCAATTCGGAGCTGAGCTGAAGCAAGCCTTTCCGCTTTAAGTCGAGACCGAAGAAGTCGAACTGATTGAGGCAGCGACTGCACAGAGGTTGTCTCACACCTGCTGGTGAGTAGCTTCAACTCACTATCTTCATCAAGACAAGACCTTGGGGTCATCTCGCTGTCCTCAAGATGGTTTGGCTCACTATCTTCCCTAAAGTTCTGCCTGGCATAAGAGATACGAGTCTGAAAGAGAACAAAGAGACACGTAACAGGTTTCACAATTATATAAGCAAATAAATGGATCTGTTCTGCATAAGGAACATGTTTTTACAACTACAATTTGAAACTGGTAGTTGTTGCAAACATCCAATCAGATGTAAACAGCAAAGCAAACAACAGTGGAGGAAATGATGCCTATCCAAATCTATACTAGAATAAAGTTTGAAGGCTTGAGAAGGATGAATTTACATTACATGTTAACACGGGCTGGATAAAGCCCTTCTCCATGTTGATGGAAGGATAATTCAATAAATTCCCCAAAGAAAATTCTTTATAAGCGTTGCCATTATTCTACATTTTGCAAAGAGTAAATATAGATCAAATAATATTGGAAGAAATAGAGGATAATGAAGCTCAGGTGCAGACTGATGATACATAATCAAATAGCAATTAATTAAGTACATCGTTACAAGGCAAAAGGGAGAGAGGCACTAACAAGAGCAATGCAGAGCCCATTATTGTTTTGAGATCGTATGATCCTTTGAGCAAGGAGATTCATCTGAAATTAGTTTTCATACAAGAGAGAAGGTAAGGCACAAGCAGAAATTTAGGAGTTCAAATTTTGAATTGATATCACAGACAGTACCTGACGCTGGGCTCCCAGCAGTTCTAATAGGGGTTTGGCCACTGGAGTAGGGGTAAAGTGCGGTACAGTTGGGCCTGTGTTTTCTGTGGCTGCTGATCTATCTGATTTAACAGGTATCACTACCTTTTCCAAATACCTAGTTTGTACTCCTTGACCACCTGCACTCACCCTCTTCCTTTTGGACACCTATTACGAAAGAACAACATTTGACTGGAAAAACATAGTGTGACGACACATGGAATAGGTACAGAAAATGGATAGGTATGGCATATACTCATATATGATGCTTAAACTAAGTAGATGGTGTAACAAAGTAGAAGTAATGCAAGAGGTCAGAAGCAAAATATGTGCGACCAATACAACTTTGAAAAGTTAGAGCAAGCACCTTGATAGGTGAATAAGATAGGCCATCCTCCACCATGCCAAGTTTGTTAGGCAGTGGATCATTCCGCAATATTCCTCTCGTGTGCCCATTCTCATATTCATTTTGATAATGTTCAATATCTGACATGCATGAAAACATAAAAACAAGTGAGATTTTCTTTGTAATGCAGAAGTGATTCTAATCCAATACTCCCTCCCTGTAAACCCCTTTGTGCTATCTCTGCAATAGTTTTAAAAGATGCCATGCATGCTGTAATTTGTTGTGTGCATTAATATAATGTGGCCTACTACTCAAAATATGAGAGCTCCAGAAGTGATGACACTTCGTAGATGATAGCTTCAACATATAGTAAAGAAGAACAAGTCAACCTGACCTGACAGATTCAAAATATACTAAGGGAGAACAACTCGACCTGACCAGTCGACCGCAAGAGAAGAGTATCATCTTAAAGAAGAGCAGAAGAGCAAGCAGATTGAAGATATTACAAGTCTTTTAATACAATGTCGGTTGGCCACCCATGATGAACCAGAGCGCACAGAGAAATACTATTCTTTCTGGTCTCTCCATATGTCGCTCACATGCATTTCGAAACTAAAGTAGGAACATTTAGCTAATCAATTAAACATCTCTCAGTTTTACTAATATCAGCAATAATATCAGATATGAATTTGTACAACTAAGCTTGTTTAGCTCGATGGGTGGAGCAGTGCTATTACGACACGAACCACGTAGGCTGATTGTGGTCATCATAAAATGGGGAAAACATAGGCATGATGAGTACAGTGTTAGCCGTGGCAGTGGGATGGCAGATCTGAAGCTACAAACTGCGCAAAGGGTAGTTAGCAACCGATGTTTGCTTTGAAATGACAACTAAGATTTGGTATGGACAAGAAAGCAGGGTCAACAAGTGACAAAGAAATGCAATTATGATGTCTCTCTATATGTCGTGACATGCATTTGGAAACTCAAGTGGGACCTTTAGCTAACCAATTAAATGTGTCGGTTAACTAATATCAGTATCATATCACAATCATATTTGAACAACTAAGCTTTCGAATTCTGAGTGTTGTGTTGTTTACCTTGAAGGGTGGAGTAATGCTAGTATGACAAAAAGCACCTACGCAGATCATAGTAGAGTAGATAAAAGGGGAAAACCCTAAGCATCAAGAGAAAAATCAGGAAAGTGGAACTAGCTGGACCAGTGGGTGGCGCACATGCTTTTCGAAAAGAATATAGGAACATTTGGTGACCAATTAAACATGCTCTGTTTTAGTGATATGAGCATCATATCAGATTCGTATTTCAACACGTAAGCTCTGGGTTGAGGTCTTGAGGAGCAGTGCTAGCATGGCACGAAGCACCTACGATGATGGTAGTGAATATAAAGGGGGGAAACCATAAGCTTTACGAGTATAGTGCCCGTGCCATGGCGGATCTGAAGGTGCAAACCGGACAAAGCTACTTTGCAACCAATGTTTGCTTTCAACTAGCCACTATGATTTGGTACGGACAAGAAAAGTACAATAAACAAATTACGATCTATTTTCCGGGTGAGATCAATAACTTAAGCACATATGGAAGAGTACCACCTCTCTTGCGACACCATGTAGGCCTATGCTGATACGTTGAGGGTGCTACGGGTGCGATGGCTGTCGGCGGCGGGGAAGAATACTTTAGACGGCAGACGGCCGGGTCGGGGGATATATCATGTTGCCAGGGACGAGGTGGTCGTAGGAGCGGCAACAACAAGGTGGACGATGGCACCGATGAAGCGAGAGGAGGCGATGAAAGGATGCTGGTCCAGCTCCGTGGATGAGAGACGTCCATCTCTTGAAGTGGACGACGGGGTAGGGGTAGCGGCTCCGGCAAGGTGGAGGATGGGGTAGCGGACGGAGGAAGATGGCCGCAGTGCGGAGGTTGTCATGCCGCCGATGGTGTATGAATGGGGAAATGGAGGGGAGGGGGGATCTCAAACTTTGGGACACGCTTCTCTGGAATGGGGGAAAGTTACGAACTTATCCCCTGTTTAAAATTTCGGACATCGCGTTGGTTGGGGATAGGACGGTAATCTCGCATCTCCCAAATATTTGCTGGTAACTATTTCGGGCAAGGAGAGGGTGTTTTGCCGCCCACGGTTGGTGCCCACGGTGTATGAACGAGGCTGACATGTAGGGCGGTTGTGTCACGTCTGATGGTAGTTATACATCTGCCCCTATTTAAAATATAAGCCTACATCGATTTCGGACGAGGAGAGTTTGTTTTGCCGCCAACGTGTATGAATGGGAAAATGGAGGAAGATACACATGTCTTTCGGACGAGCTTGAATCAAATGTGTTTTCCACCCACGTTTGGCGCCCATTGTGTCTGAATGGGCTCAGAGGCCGTCGTGTCACATCTGATTGAAGTTACTAGTCTACCCCTATCGACAGTAGTGTAAATCATGTCGATAAGGATGTCAAGTGTCAGGGGTAGACAGTAATTTCCATCTCGCAAACACTTGCTTCGAGGAGCCCACAAATTATAGTGGGTGTTTAGCTGCTTCGTTCAAAACTTGGGAGAATTAGCATTCACGTTTGCCCTGGGACCTGGCAAACTAAATTCAAATCCAATTTGTATTCGATTACGAATATCCACAGATAATTATACATTTTGTTATTTATTTCTTCAAAACCACAACACAGATTTATTCCACCTTTATATATGATTATGATTTAGAAATGCTGTGATCTTCGAATTCAGTAGGTTGGATACACTCTGAGTCAAACAGTTATTTCATCCAATACAATATGCTCACATGACAAACAGTTCACCTTATGTCAATCATACAAGTTCTGAGGATTGCCTCGACTAAAAAATTCGGATCATTACAACACATGGACAACATAGGGGGTCTTAAAACATAATCCATTCAGAGACATGACACAACATGCAAGTACAATAATCTAATGAAAATTTGAACTGATATCTAAAGAAGAACCGGGATTATCTTGGGCTTCAGATAGCAGAAACAACAGGACCTCCTCCGTGTTAAAATGCAACATTCTTACTTCCTCCAATTCTTGGGTTGCTTGCATAATGTGTGCCGCTAATTCCGTAATTTCTAGCCTGAAGATAAATATTACCTCATTCATGGAGGCCACACCATCTCTTTCTGCCTCTAGTAGAGCCTCAAGCACTATAATATCTGTGCTCAGACTGCTCTCCGGCGGTGTTGCCTCTAAACTGCTACCATCTGGTAACATGGATGGCGCACTACTTCCACAAATAGATTCTGGGGTTGTACATTGTGTCCTAGTGTGAACGGCATCCTGAAAGGTTTCCGCTGGACATCAGTAAGAGATAGTTATCGTATGATCCAGGCAGTAAGCTTACATGGTAAACGACGGACGGATTATTGCCGATCATGGCAAACTATATTTAAATGGTTCGAAGCAGCATCAGCCGAAAAAAAATTAAAATGGTAAGATGAAACTACGGATGTAAGTGGCGAATAAACGAAATCCGCCAGTCCCATCTAGTTAGTTTCTGCTACCTCCCTAGTTCATTTTCCTCAAAAAAACTCTTTTGAACTATCATACCACTAGTGGACTTTAATCGGGATTAAACCGGACCTAGTTGACATCCCTAGTTGAAAGGGAGTGTACAACCGCTATATTTAAGTTGGCAAGGCATCTAAGCAGTTGAAATAATCTGAGAAAGCACTTAACAGTGTGGCCTCATATAAACTACGAAGACAGTCATGTGATGAAGTTGAGAGGAAAATTTAAGGACTCAAATGAAATAGGCATGCATTTCTTTATGATAGTACAGCAGGCACTGCTGACATATTGGCCAAGTCAGGTATAGCGTAACAACAAATAAGCATTCGAATCAAGCAATACAGCAAAGCAGACAACTGAACTATTTGTAATTCGGTAGGATTACACGTTGAGGGCACAAGCCAAGAAAGCAGCCCACTCGCATTACATTTCACATGTACTAAAACACACTGGCTTACCATATGTTGCTGTGAAGCCTGGCTACTGTTGCAATGTTCTTTGAAGATATCGTCAGCATCCCGTGGTTGCAAATCTAGTTGCTGTAGTTTATTCTGCACCATCTATTTAGGTAAAATTAATTTTAATCGCATGCATTGGTCCAAATTGATCATCAATGGTTCATCTAAACTAATGAAAGAAGGGTGTGTGCATACACGACAATACTCCCTCCGATTCTTTTTACTTTGCGTATAACTTTTTCTCAGTTTTCTCGTATTAGTCCGCGCGTTCCCGATTCCTAGCGCTGGTTTCCTTTTGTGCCCCGCCCCATCCGCCTCTTCCCCAATTAATTGGCAAATTAGTCCATAAAAATTAAACCAGTGCCCTCCTTGGTATGCGGGTCAAGAGTTATGGGCAGAGTAAATAGAATCGCAGGGAGTATATCTGCTTCCCTCTATTTTTATGCTTGTTCGAGGTGCCAGCCCCAAAAGAACAAATATTTTGTTTTGCTTGATGGGGTTGGCAGCTCCATAATTAATAGAAGCATCAAATTAGTCATGCAACTTGGGAAGATCAAGAACACACAAACAAGTAATGAACAGAGGCTCGGAGCAGTGATGTAATAGCTAGCATCAGAAAATGTAGGGTAAAATGAACAAAAAGCAGCGGAACCACATGCTAGTTTGCTGATGTGTAATTAAGCATAGAGAACATTAAGCAGTCTGATGGAACCAACAGGTGGCATCAGAACAAAACTAAAGCATATTAACTATATGTGCACTGGTATATAATTTAGCACATGTAACATGTTCACTGCCAGAAGTATGGCCCTACAGTTGTGTCACAGCCCTAGAATTCTGCTTTGTAATTAGTTGCATCAGTGAGTGGCATCCGTGCATCATGTTTAAATTCCTTTTAAATGTGAATTGGGGAAAGTGGAAAACCTCAGAGATCATTTCTAAAAATGATCAACATTAAAAATTGCTTCAAACAAACCCAAGAAAATGTTCCTGTTAAGCTATAAAAATATTGGCAAGAAGTAAAACTCAAACCAATATTTTTGGAGTCTCAGGGATATTTATTTTGGGCCTTTGAAATTAAATCAATAAGTATTTGACTTTTGGATTATATTCATTTTATATAGAATATATTTCAAAAGGCCCTGAAATTATTTATGTGCCTTTGGAAAAGTCCATAATGGCAACATACAGATATTCAGAAGATTTTGCCCTGTTTTGATTTACTTTTGAATTTGAATTAGTGGCAAAATAATTAAAACAAAACAGAAAAACAGAAAATAGAAAAGACAGAGCAGATCTTACCTGTAGCTTACCTGGCAGCCCAGCTAGCCCAGCTCGCTAGCCCAGCCCACCAGGCCCGTTGCGAGTCATCTCCTAGTGCCTGCCAGGAGGATGACATCGTGTCGCCCGCGCACGCACCCGAGGATTCCACCTCCTGCTTCGTGCTGGAGGCCTCCCCTTTGAACCTATCTGCGCATGGAGACGCCCGCGACCCCCTGGAGCCTCCCGCTCACTCTCTCGAGCTCCTCTCCCCTCTCTCCCGAAACCCCCTGCCCCTCCTCTGCTCTCTTCCCGCAAAGCCACCGTCGCCGCCGCTCGCTGTTCCCGTGGCCGGAGCCACCTCCTCGCCCTCCACCCGAGTCCAGAAGCTCCGTCTCGTCTACCTTGTCCACTCTGTCGACTCATGCGACGTCGGACGCCTCGAAGCGCCGCCCCCGACGCCTTCTTCTTCCTCAGTCCGCCGAGATCGCCGGCGACCATGTGCCCTCCTCGACGTGTCCTCGAGCCCACAGTCCCTCTTCGCCGCCTCCCTATGAGCTAGTACGCCTCCTCCCGTGCTCGCCCCCTCTGTTCCTGTCCGCTAACCGTAGCCCCGCCATGGCCGAATCTCACTTCAGCTCGAGCTCGTCGCCGACGTTACTCCGGCGACCTGTTGGTCACACAACTGTGTCCAATGGATTCATGAGCACCCGTAGAGCCCGTAGCTGCAAACCGCTGGCCATTCCACGCATTGTGGCGTTGAGTCCGTCGATGTCCGAGCTCCAGCCGCCGCCGTTGCAACAGGCCATCCCCGACGGCCCCGCGGCCTCCCCTAGATGCGCACGGGCCTGGGCTTCCTCCTGGTGCCCTCGCCCGCCATCCTCGTGTCCTGCCGTGTGGGCTCCACCGTGACTTGAAGTCGCCGGTGACTAATCACCGATAGTGCTGACATGGCAAGTCATTAGCCACTAATGACGCCCTAATTAACCCCCTAGAGCCACTGCCATGTGGGCCCCTGTACCTGTTTAGGTTAGTTTTATTTTCTGTTTAGTTTAGTTCATAAACAGTGGGACCCACCCGTCAGCATTGACTCTGCTGACGTGGCCGTTGACCAGGCCCACCAGTCAGCGACACTAACCAGCCCTATGTCACTGACGTGTGGACCCCACACGTCAGGTTTGACCTGGGGCAACCCTGTTGACCTACTGACGCCAGCATGACGCAATGCTGACGCAGTTAATCATTTTCTGGATTTAAAATAATTCAGAAATTCCAGAAAATGCCCAAAACTTCTAAAATTCATAGAAATTAAACCGTAACTCCAAATGAAATAAGTTATATATGAAAAATGATCAAAAAAATCCAAAAAATCTGATTATGGCATTATCATGCATGTTTGAACAACTTATGCCTGCTGATCAGGTCAAATCAAATAAGTGTCATTTAAATAATCACATATGGAGTGGAACTTGAGTCTTTGGTTCAAACCAACTTCATTTAATCTGGTTTTAGTTGCATTAGATCAAATCACAACATATTGACATGTCATGATCATGCATCATAATGTGCATTGCATTGATTGTATTCTTTCTGTGTTGGCCGATGATTGTTCCCCCCTCGGTAGACGTATGTTTCGACGATGTGATCAATGACACCGATGAAGAGTTATACTATCTTCAGAAGTGCCAGGCAAGCAAAATTCCCTTGTTCATTCCGATACAATCGCACTCTCTCGCTCCTGCTCTCTTTTACTGCATTAGGACAACAACGATTCATCTGTTACTTGCTGCGGTAGTTGAACCCCTTATCCTCTACATGACCTGTCATTGCCACAGTAAATAGATGAAACCCACTAGCATGAGTAGGAGTTGTTTGAGCCCTGATGTGCCTACTCATTCATGCTTGTTTTTCATGCCTGCTATTGCTTAGAGTTGTGTCAGGTCTGATTCATCGGGGATGAATTGGAAAGTTGTGAACATGTCCTACTGTGTGTGAGCTAAGTGTGTGAACACGACTTGGTAAAGGTAGCGGTGAGAGGCCATGTAGGAGTACATGGTGGGTTGTCTCATTGAAACCGTTCTTAGGAACTAAGTTCTGTGTCTGTGATCCATGAACAACTACTACCACTCATTGGGATCCTTAATTGACCCTCTCGGCTTCTTAATCACCCTAGTACTCTGTCCAGGAGTTGCAACTAGTTTCTGGTGATTGTAGGTTATGTGTTGGCGGTCGTGCGTAGCGCTGACCCTAGGAGTGGGCTATGATGCGGTAGATACACCATGGCACGGTGTACCAGGCGCCCGTTTGGTGTCTCAGGAACCCTGTTCACATCATTCGGGGCCGTATGTGGAAACCTCGGCCGGCCTCCCTGCGGATGGAACCTGGAGAGGCGATAAACCTAGACTAGAGACTTGAGTGTTTAGGTAGGCCGTGGCTGACACCCTCGTTGGGCTTCCGCTTGAAGGTTGCCGAGTACATGTCGTGTGAACGACGGTAAGTGGTGGGAGCGTGTGTGAAGAAGTACACCCCTGCAGGGTTATCATTATCTATTCGAATAGCCGGATTCCTCGGATATGGAAACTTGGACCCCTTGCATAGTTCATAGACAAGTGAAAGTGGATACTCTAAAACTCGCAAGATAAGTGTGAGTGCTATGGATGGCCTTCTTGTAGGGAGACATGAGCGGATCCATAGTGGTGTATTGATATGGTGAATATGTGGACTCGTGTGCGCCACCTCAAAAGAGATACTTGCAGACATAGTTTAGGTTAGCCACTAGGTCAAAGCTGGCTTGCTGCAGTTAAACTCCACCACCCCCTTTGTTGATACTGATGCATATGTAGCTAGTTCTGATGTAAGTCTTGCTGGGTACATTTGTACTCATGTTTGCCTATTTTATGTTTTTGCAGAGAGACGTCAGTCTCGCTAGTAGTTCCGTGTGGACTTCGACGTTTAGCTTGATACCTCAGCTACGATCTTGTGCCCTCGGCAGGATCTGGTAGATAGTGAGGCTTCTCAGCCTTTTCCATTTGTAGATGTCTGTACTCATACATGCAAAGCTTCCGCATGTGTTTGTCTTGTATGCTCTGAATGTTGTGTCATGAGACCCATGTTTGTGATATCTCACTCCTCGAAGCCTAATGAATAAATTCTTGAGTCGTAGAGTTATGTTGTGATGCCATGTTGTATTTGCATATATCGGGCATATTGTGTGTATGATTGAAATGCTTGGTATGTGTGGGATCCAACAATCTAGTTGTTTATCCTTGGTAGCCTCTCTTATGGGGAAATGTAGTCTAGTGCTTTCTTGAGCCATAGTAGTCTGCTACAGCCCGGTTCACCGGAGTCCTCCTAGCCCAGCACTACTGCTCAGGACACTTGACTGGCCGGCATGCGTTTCATTTTGTTCCTGTGTCTGTCCCTTCGGGGAAATGTCACGCGGTGACATCTGGAGTCCTGCCAAGCCTGCTACAGCCCGGGTTACCGGAGTCCTGTTAGCCCAGTGCTACAGCCCGGATTCACACACCGCTGACCGACATGCTCGAAGTTGATTCATGTATGCCTGTCCCCATAGGTTAGTGCCGCTTTGGGTTCACGACTAGCCATGTCGGCCCGGGTTCCTTGTCATATGGATGCTAGCGACACTATCATATACGTGAGCCAAAAGGCGCAAATGGTCCCGGGCCATGGTAAGGCGACACCCGTGGGAATACCGTGCGTGAGGCCGCAAAGTGATATGAGGTGTTACCGACTAGATCGATGTGACTTGGAATCGGGGTCCTGACAGCGTTGGTATCAGAGCCTGACTGTGTCGGATTTCGGGTTCCGGCAGACCCTTGAGGTTCGAACACTGGGGTGCGCACGGAGATTTCGCCTCCTACCTACTTGCACCGCTCCACCTCGCTAAGATCTAAGCTATGAAAAGAACAGCACAAGAGACACAGGGTTTATACTGGTTCGGGCCACCGTTGTGGTGTAATACCCTACTCCAGTGTGTGGTGTGGTGGATTGCCTCTTGGGCTGATGATGATGAGCAATACAAGGAAGAACAGCCTCGCGAGGGTCTGTTCTTGGCTGGGGGGATGAACTGCTAGGAGGAGTTCAGTCACCCTTCTCTCTCTCTCTCTCTCTCTCTCTCTCTCTCTCTCTTCTCGATTCTCTCTCTGATTTCGATCCTCATCTTGATTGCGATCCTATCTCTTGATTACCATCCGATCCCTCTACCCTGTGGGTGGCTAGTCCTATTTATAGGCAAAGGCCCTGGGCCTCTTCCCAAATATTGAGCGAGAAGGGCGCCAACAATTGGCCATTTTGAAGGGGAACATCTGGTACACTTATCCTGACTAAAGTTGGTCCTCGCCTCCCAAAGGCTCTGGTGGTGACGCTGGCTTGGGCTCCACGATGACTTCCTCCCTGCCGTTGGACTGGTCTTGGTCTCGTTGCACCGAAACAGGTGCCTTTGCTTGATGCTCTCGCCTGCGCTTGCTCCCTTTGCACCAAAGAGGAAAGGAGGACACTGCGCGGGCTGGCGCCCGCCTGGCACCCTTGGTCATCATGGCTTGCGTCACGGGCACCTCGTGAGGTACCCCGCCTTGATCTCTCCGCCTCCTCGCGAGCCAACCTTATGAGGCCGTGCCTGAGGAAGCTCCGTGCCGTCCGCCCCGCGAGGCTTGGCCCCTCGCGAGGGTCTTGGGTCTGTGTTGATGAAGATGGGCCATGCTGGGCCCCCTTTGAGCCACGCCGCAGGCCGCAGGCAGGCAAGTCTGGGGACCCCCGTTCCCAGAACGCTGACAGTAGCCCCCGGGCCCAAGGCGCGCCCGGACTTGGCCGTGCAGGGAGGCGAAAGGGCAAGGGCGAAGCGCCGCGGGCCCTAACAGCCTGCGGCCTTGGGCTCCGCGTGGCGGTTGATTGGACGTGGGCGTCTCTGCTTCCCCACGGTGCCTCGGCAACTGCACAGATTGGACATGTCCCTGCATGCCAAGCGGGTCATGATTACCTGCGATCGTGGGGGCCGACGGTTGGACCTCGCCGGCTATAAGTACGGATCGGCGCGCACCCTTACAGTTCATCCCCCCTTGCTTCTCCTTCTTCTTCATGGCCCTGTCGAGGAGGTTCTCGGCCGCAGAGAAGGGGAAGGCTCGCCAGGTTGAGCCTGCCTCTCCCCTGCCCAGGCGCGGCCGAGGGCGCCCTCGCAAACATCCTGTGGCCACCACGGCAACTCCCCACGGCCGTGGAGACGATTTCCAGCACGGTGACGGGCGGACTGCTACGGCCGGGGGGCGCGCTTCGGTCGCGCGTCCCCCTAGGCCGCGCTTTCGCGCTGCAGAGGTGCTGCCGGAGTTCGTTCTGTGGTCGGCGGAGCCGACTAGCACCCGGCTTCAACTTCCTCGCTTCCTCCTCGACGAGCTCCCGGCCGGCGCCCCGGGCGGCCTCTGGCTTCAGGCAGACGGCTGCTGCAGCCGGGCCTCATGGGCTTCACTGGAGGTCTCCGCAGCCGGGAGCCTGGCCTTGGCCCACGGTTGGCAGACGTTTGCCCGCGCGCGTGGCCTGAGCCGTCGGTGCACCCTGCACTTCAAGTTTGACGGTGATGCCACCCTCTACGTGAGGGTGTTTGGGGAAGATGGTCGCCGCACAGGGTGCTGCCCTGAGGATGACGACCGCGGCCGGGAACCCAGCTCCGGCGATGATGGAGAGGACAGCGGCTCGCGTGACTGGCGGCGGTCAGGGTTCCCCAAGCTTCACCGGTTCTTCTTCAGGCGGCGACTTTCTAGCGGTGGCCGCGATCAGCCTCCATGCCGTCGTACCTGCTTGGGAGGCGGTAGGGTGTATGCCCGCCGTCGCGCCTCGGTGAAGCATGAGAGGGAGTCTTCCTGAGCCCCGGAGGCAGCTCGAGTCTTCCCTGCAGGCCGGTGTGAGGCGAGCTGCGCCTGATTTGTTCTTTCTCTTCCTTTTTCCTGCGTAAAAAGACAGTAGCGTGGAGCCCCGTGGGGGCATGTTTGGGTTATTGCTGTTAATCATCGCTTTGCTTCCCTTATCATGCCTTCCGGCTATGTGCCCGCGCGTGTATAGTTCCCGGCCCCAGCCATGGGGGGCGACCGACCCAGGCCCTGTGTTCGTGTTGCGGTGCCTGTGGGGCACGGACTGGAGGGGTGCTCCTGTAATGGACCCAGGTCGCGAAACCTTTGAGCGACTAGGACAGGAACACTCGCGAGGGCGCTCGGCTGCCCCCCTCGCGAGGCCTTGCATAAGAGAAATCGAGGCAGGAGAGTGCAAAGTCGAAGAACCACAAGCCAAAGACGGCAACAGCTTCAATAAAACTTTGAATGAGAATGAACAAGCCAACTGCGGAAAGCAAATGAAAAAGCCGCGTCCGGCACCTAATCTAGTCTTCGACATTTTCTCACCAGCGCGGAGCTAAGTGCTGCCACTGGGCGTGGGAGGGAGCCCCAGGGCCTGAGGCCGGCGCTCCTGAGACTCCGGGGCGTGTACAGCCCCAACTCATTATTACGTGAGAGTGTCACGGGCGGCGAGCTTCACAGGCGTTGGCCTTCTTCACAGGCTCCGGGCCTTTTCCAAAATACAACAGCTTAACAGGCATTCACCTTCTTCACAGGCTCTGGGCCTTTTCCAAAATGCGACAGCTTCACAGGCATTCGCCTTCTTCACAGGCTCTGGGCCTTTTCCAAAAACTATAGTCTTCACAGGCATTCGCCTTCTTCATAGGCTCTGGACCTTTTCCAAAAAGGATAGTCTTCACAGGCATTCGCCTTCTTCACAGGCTCTGGGCCTTTTCCAAAAAGGATAGTCTTCACAGGCATTCGCCTTCTTCACAGGCTCTAGGCCTTTTCCAAAAAGGATAGTCTTCACAGGCATTCGCCTTCTTCATAGGCTCTGGGCCTTTTTAGGGGTAGAACCTCCGGAGGTGCTGGATGTTCCATGCGTTCTGGACCGGCACCCCCTCCTGAGTCTCCAAGCGTGCAGAGCCGGTCCTGGAAACATGAACAACCTTGAACGGGCCATCCCACATGGGGGAGAGCTTGTGCAGTCCCTCCCTGGAGAGAACCCGCCTGAGCACGAGGTCTCCTACCTCGAGAGTTCTGGGGCGGATGTTGCGGCAGTGATATCGTCGCAGTGCTTGTTGGTACCTCACCGCTTGCAGCGCGGCTTCTCGATGACGTTCCTCCCCCAGCACGAGGTCCATCCCCCGCATGGCATCCTGCTGCGCCTCGTCGAACGCCAGGACCCGCGCGGAGCGACGTCTAACCTCGTGAGGGAGGACCGCTTCGGCTCCGTAGACCAGGAAGAACGGGGTCTCTCCAGTCGGCTTGGTCGCGGTTGTGCGGATGGACCACAACACGGACTGAAGCTCATCGTACCAACCTCTGCCGCAGGCCTCCAGCTTCTTCTTGAAAGTATTGGTCTTGAGGCCCCTCAGGACCTCTGCGTTGGCTCGCTCGGCCTGGCCGTTGCTTCGGGGGTGCACCACCGAAGCGTAGCATATCTGCCATCCAAGGTTAGCACAGTATGTTTTGAAGAGGTTACTGGTGAACCGCGAACCGTTGTCTGTGATGATGCGGTTTGGCACCCCGAACCGGCTCACGATGCCCCTGATGAACTTGACCGCGGAACCCGCGGGGATGGTGCGGACGGCCTCTACTTCAGCCCACTTGGTGAACTTGTCCACGGCGACGTAGAGGTAGCGGTAGCCCCCTGGCGCCCGAAGAAACGGGCCCAGGATGTCCAGCCCCCAGACTGCGAATGGCCATGAAAGGGGTATAGTCTGCAGGCCTCCTGCCGGCTGATGGATCTGCTTGGCGTGGAACTGGCAGGCCTCACAAGCTTTCACCAGTTCGACGGCGTCACTGAGTGCGGTGGGCCAATAAAACCCACTGCGGAACGCCTTGCCGACAAGGATCCATGATGATGAATGATGTCCACAGTCTCCGCCGTGTATATCTTCCAGCAGTTCCTTTCCTTACTCCCTGGAGATGCAGCGCAGGGATACATCGTTCGGTCGCTTCCGGTAGAGCTCTCCATCCTTGATGCAGTATGCCGTGGCCTGCCGTGCCACACGCTCCGCTTACTCCTCTTTGTCCGGCAGGGTCCCTTGTGTTAAGTAACTCCGGAGCTCCGTGATCCAGCACCCCTCCTGAGGTTCCATCGTCAGGAGCAGGCGTGCTCCTGAGGCCGGGCCACAGACCGGGGCTCCTGAGGCAGGTGGCTGGGGGAGCTCCTCCCGAGGCTGAGCCATGTTTGACAATGACGGCAGGGCTGAGGGCTTGAAGAGCCGCTCCTCGAAGACGCCAGGCTCCTGAGGTAACCGCCTAGACGCCCGTTTGGCGATGTCGCCGGCCTCCTGATTGGTGCCACGAGGCACATGCTGCAACTCCAACCCCCAGAACTGCTTCTCCATCCTGCGGACCTCCGCAAGGTAGGCTTCCATGTGCTCATCTTTTGGCTCGTACACCTTGTTGGAGAAATTAACAAGGAGCTGTGAATCGCCCTTGATGGTGAGGCGTTTCACCCCCAGGGCAGCTGCGGCCTTCAAGCCCGCTATTAAACCTTCATACTCCGCTATGTTGTTGGAGACCTTTTCACCTTGCTGGAAACAGAGCTGTACATCATAGTAGAGCTTGTCCTGAGTGGGCGATATAAGCACCGCCCCAGCCCCAGCGCCATGCCTGGAGAACGCCCCATCGAAGTACATGACCCAGCCTTCTAGCGCCTCGCTTCCTGGGGAGAGGGACCGATCCTCTTCGGCCTTGAGGCCTGGTGCCTCCATCCATTCTGCCACAAAATCCGCTAATGCTGCTCCCTTGATGACTCTGGTCGTGCTGAATTCGAGCTGAAACACTTGCAGTTCTATGTTCCACTCAGCGACCCTTCCGGCTGAGTTAGGGCTCCTGAGCACTCTCTCTAGGGGGTATGACGAGATAACCTTGATGGGGTGACCTTGAAAATAGTGCCGCAGCTTGCGCGAGGCCACCAGTAGCGCGAGGAGGAGCTTCTGAGGCATGGGGTACCATGCCCTCGCGTCCCGCAACACCGTGCTGACGAACTACACTGGGTGCTCAACGAGGTTCGGTGCGTCAGTGCTGGTGGCGCCCTCCGGAGACCATGGCGCCTCCTGAGGCGATGAGGCCTCCTGAGGCTGGCCATCTGGGAGAGGGGCCTCTTCCGCCTCCGGTGCACTCCTCTGCGGCGGCTGATCCTCCTCAGCCGCGGTGGCGGTTTCTGTGGGCCTTCCTTGTTCTTGTTTTGCCTTGTCCTGGGCTGCTGCTGTGGTTTTGATTCGACGCTGCTCCCTAACCGCCACCAAGGCTGCGCTGGCGGAGTAAGTAGTGGCGGCGAGGTAAAGCACCAGGGGTTCTTGAGGGCGCGGAGCCACCATGACCGGAGGGCTAGTCAGGTATCTCTTGAGATCTTGGAACGCCCTGTCGGCCTCTTCAGTCCATTCAAAGGGCCCCTTTTTCTTCATTAGCTGGAAGAAGGGCAGCGCTCGCTCCCCCAACTTGGAGATGAAGCGCCCTAGCGCCGTCACGCTCCCAGTGAGCTTCTGCATTTCTCTGAGGGTCTTTGGCGGGCTCATGTCCTCGACCGCCTTGACCTTTTCCGGGTTAGCCTCGGTGCCTTGGTGGGACACGAGGAAACCCAAGAGCTTGCCCGAGGGGACTCCGAACACACACTTCTCTGGGTTGAGCCACAGGTTCACTGCGTTGCGGCTCGTGAAGGTTTACTCTAGGTCTTGTATCAGGGTCCTGGCCTCCCGAGATTTCACCACAATGTCATCGACGTAAGCCTCAACATTCTTCCCGAGCTGCGGGCCCAAGGTGATGTGCATCAGCCGCTGAAAGGTCGCCCCTGCGTTACACAGCCCAAATGGCATGCATGTGTAGCAGTACACCCCACACGGGGTTAGGAAGGCTATCTTTTTGACATCTTCTACGGCCATCTTGATCTGGTGATACCCAGAAAAGGCATCCAAGAAGCATAGCAGGTCGCATTCTGCGGTGGAATCGACGATCTGGTCGATGCGGGGGAGTGGGAACGGATCTTGCGGGCATGCCTTGTTGAGGTTGGTGAAGTGGACACACATGCGCTCCTTCCCTCCCTTGTTTGGCACAACGACAGGGTTGGCCAACCAATCCGGGTATCGGACCTCGCGAATGACCCCAGCGGCTTCTAGTTTGCGGGTCTCTTGGACGATGAAGGCCTGCTTTTCTGTGGACTGCCGCCTTGCCTTCTGCTTCACAGGGCGCACGTTGGGGCACACGTTGAGGTGATGCTCGATTACGCTCCTAGGGATCCCCGCCAACTGGTCAGGCTCCCAAGCGAATACCTTCTTGTTTGCGCGCAGGAACCTGACCAGGGCCTCCTCCTGCTCGGGTTCGAGGTTGGCGCCTATGGTGAAAGTGGCATTGGTGGACCCGTCCTCATCGACGGATATCTGCTTGGTTTCTGCCTTGTCTTGGGTGAACAACTGTTTCTTCTTGGCGGGTGCAGCCCCCTTGGGCTCGGGGGTCTCCGAGTCGGCGGGCTGTGCCGACGCCACCGTCTTGAAGGCGAGCTTGAGCACTCGCAGCGCGTCTCCGGTGTCCCCGTGCACGGTGAGGACACCGCTGCTCCCGGGCATCTTCATGAGGTTGTACGCCGGGTGCGTCGCGGCCATGAACTGGGCCAGCGTTGGGTAGCCGAGGATGGCATTGTAGGGGAGGCCGATGGGGGCGATGTCGAAGTCGACCAGCTCCGTGCGGAAGTTGTTGTAGGTGCCGAAGGTTACTGGGAGCCAGATTTGTCCCAAGGGGCTGGATGATCCGCCCCCAACGCCTGAGAAGGGCCGGCTGGGTTGCAGCCGTTCCAGGGGTATGTAGAGGAGGTTGAAGGCCTCAACCGAGAACATGCTGAGGCCCGCACCGCCATCGATGAGAGTTCTGGTGACGGCCACCCGGCAGATGGTGGGGGTGCACAGCATGGGGAGCGCACCCGAGCAGGCCGAGTTTGAGGGGTGGTCCTCCAAGCTGAAGGTCAGGCCGGCCTTGGGCGCTGCCCGGTCCGGGGTAGCCCCCTGCCGCGTGGAAGTGGCGCTGACCCGGCGGATGAACGGCTTGATGTGGTGACTTGTAGGCGGTGCCTGCGAGCCGCCCAGGAGAGCCGCGACGACCGGGGGTGTTGGTGTAGCATGGTGGGCGGGGAAGAGGCTATGGAGCTCTTCCCAAGAGGCCACGGAGGCTGCCGGCAGGTGGAGCAGCCATGCGCGCAGAGCGCCGGTGAGGGCCATGGGGAGCCAGTTGGCCATGACCACACCTCCAGCTTCGAGGATGGCCTCCTCATACACCAGCAAGAAGGCCAGCGGATCAGTCGCGCCGCCGTAGTGCGGCAGCGTCGTTGGCTTGAACTTGTGCGGCCACCGTACCCGTTGCAGGGCTGGGGCCAGGGCTCGGAGCCCCCTGGCCCACGTGCTGGCGCCGGCGGCCGGAGCAGGTGACGCGCTACTCATCGCGAGGCAGGTCGTGGCGGTGGCGGAAGGGAAAACTCCGGTGCACCCCTACCTGGCACGCCAAATGTCGGATTTCGGGTTCCGGCAGACCCTTGAGGTTCGAACACTGGGGTGCGCGCGGAGATTTCGCCTCCTACCTACCTGCGCCCCTCCGCCTCGCTAAGACCTAAGCTATGAAAAGAACAGCACAAGAGACACAGGGTTTATACTGGTTCGGGCCACCGTTGTGGTGTAATACCCTACTCCAGTGTGTGGTGTGGTGGATTGCCTCTTGGGCTGATGATGATGAGCAATACAAGGAAGAACAGCCTCGCGAGGGTCTGTTCTTGGCTGGGGGGATGAACTGCTAGGAGGAGTTCAGTCACCCTTCTCTCTCTCTCTTCTTGATTCTCTCTCTGATTTCGATCCCCATCTTGATTGCCATCATATCTCTTGATTACCATCCGATCCCTCTACCCTGTTGGTGGCTAATCCTATTTATAGGCAAAGGCCCTAGGCCTCTTCCCGAATGTTGAGCGGGAAGGGCGCCAACAATTGGCCATTTTGAAGGGGAACATCTGGTACACTTATCCTGACTAAAGTTGGTCCTCGCCTGCCAAAGGCTCTGGTGGTGACGCTGGCTTGGGCTCCACAATGACTTCCTCCCTGTCGTTGGACTGGTCTTGGTCTCGTTGCACCGAAACGGGTGCCTTTGCTTGATGCTCTCGCCTACACTTGCTCCCTTTGCACCAAAGAGGAAAGGAGGACACTGCGCGGGCTGGCGCCCGCCTGGAACCCTTGGTCGTCATGGCTTGCGTCACGGGCACCTCGTGAGGTACCCCGCCTTGATCTCTCTGCCTCCTCGCGAGCCAACCTGATGAGGCCGTGCCTGAGGAAGCTCCGTGTCGTCTGCCCCGCGAGGCGTGGCCCCTCGCGAGGGTCTTGGGTCTGTGTTGATGAATATGGGCCGTGCTGGGCCCCCTTTGAGCAACGCCGCAGGCCACAGGCAGGCACGTCTGGGGACCCCCGTTCCCAGAACGCCGACAGACTGCATGTAGGATTACCAAGCCAAACCGGTCAAAGTTGTGTCGAGAAATGCTTTAGTTATGTCGGGGAATTGATTGTGGAAGGGAACATAAGGCTCTTTTTACTCCTTTACCTTATGCCCTCTGATCTGAGTCATTCTCTTCTCATTCTATGCGGTTTAAGAAACTAGGCCTTCTCATCTATCTATCAGGATGACGTGTTACTAAACCGTAGTTGCCTAGGATTGTTGAGCTCAAGTCTCAGTTCAGTTTCTACTACTTCCATGTATTCATAGCTGGCCTCAGAACCTTGATATTGTGATGTTGAGTGGTCATGCCACCATTTTGCAGGATGTCTCAAATCATTTTTCGCATTTACGGCCGTTATGCTGTCCGAGTCATCCCAAGTCTCTACATAGTCTGATGCATTTGCAAATCCTTTCTTTTCGTTCCTGATGTCCTTTTTGGTCAGAGTAAGCACACTAATCGGTGAGTTGAGGTACTCTGTTGACTCGACATATATGTTGGAGGTATTATTATGACCCTAGGTGTTTTAGGGAGTCACCTAGTAATCTAGCCATGTTTTGTGTTCCCAGTGTGATGATTCTGGCCACCATTCTCGAAAGCATCCCATGATGCCATTTCGTAGTAGGTATTCTATTCCTGGGTTACTGAACCCGAGATTCACCCTACTTACCTCATGTTGATAGTGTTGCTAGTTCCTTTAGGATATTAGTAACCTTTGTGATAGTCCTCGAGGTCTGTGGTATTTTTTTCTTCCAAATACCATGAACTGCTTATGGCAGAAGTTCTTTTGAACCAAAAATCACAACCATAGTGCTCTTGATGAGTTCTCCATTCATAATTGTGATTCTGCTAGTTCTACCTTTCTGCATGGGTTATCTGGAAGAAAGCTCTTGAACTTGGTTCGACATATTAATCTATGCATCCACAACTCAGAAAATTATATGTTCCTTGAGTTGTTCCTCCTCAGTTGTATCCCGACCATCCTCTATCAGTTGATAGCCAGGAGTATGTGTGCATTTGTGTTCATCGGTGCCTATCATTCTTGTGGCCCATCAAGCCATTCTATTCCGGAATGACTAGGAGAAACAAACTCCAGTACCTTATCCATTCCTAGGGTTGGGTCAAAGCAGATGTAATCCGCAGATCCAAATGCCAATCTAGCTTTTGCTGTGTTCTACCGTGGAGTGTCACCTTCTCTCTTATCAAGAATGTCATGAGAATTGCACCACCTCTTATGAATTCTTGATTTAGTGATACTTCTTGCCATCATTGTTCATTCCTTGGTTCCATGTTGTTGTAACCGGAATGCCGACAAGTGAATTGTGATGTGTGAAATCAATACTCCGAGCAACTCGTTGCTTTGTAGTAAATGGACAATATTCTCATTCTTAGCGTGTTGGTTATTGAATCACCATCTTAGGACTGATCGTGCTACCTAGTCCTTATTTCTGGTGCACTCCTCGATCAATGAGTGAGGATTATTCCATTCCTTGCTTATCTCATCATATTGTCTTGCTCTGAAAAGCAAGATTGTTCTCAAGCTTAGTAACATATCAGTGGTTCATGATTTTCCGGATATCTTCTCGGAAGTGTTACCAGGTTGTCACCTGACGGCTATGTTGAGTTCGTGATCAAGTTGCTTTCTTGTAAACCACCCCTTCTCCAAGAATTTGTGTTGGATCCCCCTGAGCTAGTTGGTTAAGCTAAACAACAACTTGGAGAGTTGGAGGATAATAGCTTTGCCGAATTTGGTTCTTTCTGAAGGGATATCTTTGTGTTTGTGTGTGTGTTGTAGAAAGATGATATCTTCACCAATTGGTCCTCGTGATCAGTTGTTAGATCTATTGTCTTGTCAAAATTTTGACTTGAGTATGGGCTATCGTCAAGTCAAATCAGAACCAACGATGTTCGTAATGTTGTCTTACTCGTGGTTGATCCCTCGAGCATACACCATTTCATCTTTTGGTCTGACCAATGCTATCATCGTGCTCACATGATGGTGGAAGTCCAGTGATATGGAAATTCCGATGAGTTGCTGTTGAGCCCATCAGCGGTATTTTGTCTCCTCCATGATTCATGTTGAACATCAAGCTAGTGTTGGAAACTTTTGTAAGCATTATCTTCGTGTTCCGTTCATGAAGCCTATGTTTGGATGAAAGGAGTGACTTCCTTGGATTCACCTGCATTAGATGTCAGTTGCCGCCGTGAATTCGAGAAAGCTTGTTTTTACTTCCTTTGGAATCATCCCAAGTCAGTCAGGCATATGTGCGAAGTATTCTGTGGTCTGGAGACTTGCAACCTTCATTCTATATGTATTCTTAGCACACCAAGTCACTGATTGATTTGTTCAAAGAAAAGAAGTTCATACGCTAATCCTAATGGGACCGGATGGATATGCACAAGACTTCGTTATCTCGATGATGATTCCCAACCAGAACTTGGTAGTGTTTTACTATAAGACTACCATGTGGTCATGCTTGTCTAGGACAGTGTGTTCACAGGTGTGTAGCAGAATCAGCTCATGTTTTGGAGCTTGCTATCGTAGTTCATCTCCCGAGAGTCTCACAACACCATATCGTCGAATTGTGTTGCTAACTTTCTTTTCAGACATGCTGAGTCTGAAGTATCCTATCACCAATCGGATCTGAATGTCAGGCAGATATCATGGTTGGAACTTTCCCAACAGTTGCATTTTGTTCCCAGCTTGCACTGCCATTGTGCCAATTCCCCATGGGCTGCCCTTCTTAGCAGTTGCTGTCCAGGTTCATCTTCAAAGGTGGACTTATCATGAGTCCCATTCAGTTCCGATGATAAGCAAAAATCATCCATTGCATTGTCTTCAACAAGGTAGTCCACATCATCCATTCTAGTATGAGTATGCCATCCCTTCGAACTATTTCAACAAATTGAGGGTTTCAGTGATCTCTATGTCAAAAGTAATTCTTTTTGCCACATAAGGGAATAATTCTACGAGTCGCCCTCCCTGAGGTGCCCCATTATGGAATCATGGCAATCAACTCCTCGCTACCTTGAAACCTATGCACCATCCTACTTAAGCGTGGGAGTGTTTCCTACCAAATGGAACTTTCATCATTTGTTCTCTCCATCCCTCTTGATATGTGTTTGTCTCTTAGATCAAGAGATGATTCAACGTCTCATTCCATGAGTTGATCGTGTATCGCTTGATTTTTGAGAAGATCATTTTCTATAGAGTTTCCTTCTGTCGTCATCATGTTGGATGAAGATCTCGAAAGCAAAGACGTCAAGATGAATTTGAAGCATGAATCAACATCTTCGATAGGGATAGCAGGATCATGAAGATCGTGTTAGCTTTGTGTCCCCTCTATCTTCTTACCTCACGTCTTGAATCTCGGGACGAGATTCTTGTTTAGTGGGGGTGAGTTGTCACAGCCCTACAATTCTGCTTTGTAATTAGTTGCATCAGTGAGTGGCATCCATGCATCATGTTTAAATTCCTTTTAAATGTGAATTGGGGAAAGTGGAAAACCTCAGAGATCATTTCTAAAAATGATCAACATTAAAAATTGCTTCAAACAAACCCAAGAAAATGTTCCTGTTAAGCTATAAAAATATTGGCAAGAAGTAAAACTCAAACCAATATTTTTGGAGTCTCAGGGATATTTATTTTGGGCCTTTGAAATTAAATCAATAAGTATTTGACTTTTGGAACGGAGGCAAAAGATTTGCTTCATCTCATTCCTAAAGAAGGAACTACTAACAAAGTTCGACGAGATCCATTACACCTCCACAAATGGAAGCGAAAAGCCTAGTCTCGCTGTATCAAATAACTCAAATGTTCTGCCCCCGCAGTAACAGTCACTGATAAACAGGCTGCTAGTGTGTGCGTGAGATGAGCGGCTGGATAGAGCACCGAGAGTACCCACTAGGCCACTACGCAGGTGTACTTCCCCTGCATTGATAGTACGGCAATGGTTCTAGAGAACAGTAGTACCATCCACTTCCAATTGTAGCTCCTTGGCCCTGAGATTCAAGAGTTCAAAACTGGTGCACTATACTAGATTAGACTAGAAGTACAGTACATCGCACTACTAGTTGAGAAAAGTAGTACTAGTACTGCTATAGTACAAGTACGTACTCCTTCGTCACATAATGTAAGACATTGTTTTACACTAGTTGACGTGTACAAAAAATGGCAAAAACATACCCAAAATTTCTTAATCCACACCAAAAAATACTACCTAGTGCCAAAAATTTCTTACTAGTGCTATTATTTACAGTATAATGCAATCCCATAACGTTCCATAATCCCTTTCTTTCAAAAAAATCACTTCTGGAGAGAAGATTGCTATCTCCACGCGAGCTTCTCATAGGCCAGCGCCACCGCATGCAGTCATTTGAGAGAGAGGGAGACATCCATGCAGCATGCAGAGAGAGGAGAACGCGGGCGGACAGCCAATGGGCTGCATCGGGCATTTATAGCTGCTAACTCCTCCCATCCATGCGCCAGGGGTATTTTCATCTAGAAAGCATGCAGCGAGCCCCTGCCTTGGTATCTGGGTCTGCTCTTATGCGCAGAGTAAAAAGAATCGGAGGGAGTACTAGTAAATAATAGCCTCACCCCTTCGCTGAGGAACGATGTACAGTTGGAAGGGACGAGGCCCTGCGGTTACTACGCTTTTATCTCCTCCTCGCCAGTTCCCCTCCCCCCAAAGAGAAGGCAGTTTGTCGCTGCTCCCATGGATTCGGCAGGCGGTTCTCCTCCTCATCAGGGCTGGGAGACCTTGGATGACGATCCTGTGGGAGAAATCGCACGACGCTCCGACATCCTCACCGCCGCAAGATTCGGTGCTTCCTGCATCAACTTTTTCAAGACGCTGCTTAAACATGCCATGCTTGTTGGTCTTCCATGCATCCTCGAGGAGAAAGTTCTTCTATGGGACAATCCTTCGAACAGTCCACCGCTCCCTGGCCATGGTTGCATGTTGACTCCACTAGAGTTGCCGACGTTGAGAGGTAGTCGGATTTTGTCCGATGAGCAGGTCAGTAATGGAGTTTGATCATGTAGTACATAGTTATTACATTTCCATCCCGTAATTTCTCCGCTGCCCACCATCTTATATATAGGTCTGGGTCGGTGCCAACAAATATTGGCTTGCATACCTCCGGCCGGATACCACGATCATTTTGCACAACATCCACAGCAGTGTGGCCGTTCCGGTAGTCCCCTTCTCCACCATTGGGATCGGCCTTCCGGACTGGCTGGGCAAGAATACATATGATGATGCCTACATGAGATTGAAGAAGATAGCAATTGCGGACCCGCCAACAAAGCGATGCGGCTACGATGATTACTATCTCATCGCGGTGTTCGACATAAGGATTGCCATCAATGCAGGAGGCAGTAACGGCAGAGGCTAACGCATGTTGGCGGCAGCAGATTTGTACCCCTACACGTTCGAAGACGCCGTGCGCCATCTAGGCCGCATCTTCGTGGTGACAAGCCAGGGGACTTGTTTCATCTGGTTGACATCTTACGGTACGGGAGATTACAAATGGAATGCACAAACCATCATTTGCATCCCTAACGGTACTCCATTATTTTGCAGGGACCTGTAGTCCCCCGATCAAAATAAGATCGCTGATCCTGGATGTGCATTTGCATCCGCGATTCGGTCTAACCTGGAACCTTGTAGCTGACTTTGGCCTATTGGGATCAACTATCTTAGCAGTCATTACCTATGGTACCACTGATATGCAACATGGTCACATAATCTACCACGATCGGACCGTCACCATCTTCCCAGGTATTCCATTTTTTAACCCTCTCGCCTTCTCTTTCATTGTTGTACTAGTAGTATACTTTGTAGTACTAGTAGGAGTACTTTTTACCTTGGAGGACGTGTATAGCTAGCTAGGCCCTTGAAGACTTGAACCCACTAGCTGCCACCATTTTTGTTTTTCCATGTCTTACTATCTCATCCATGTAGCCAAGAGTGGCTATATATAATAAGCCGGTTATTTTACTTCCTCTATACGGGAGTAGTACTATTTGCTGCACAGTATTACTGACCGCCACATTTGAGCACAACATTATTATGCATGGACCTTGACTATGTATGTCACCATGTGTCCAGATCTGGGAAGCCGCGTGTACCAGATGAACGGTGCCGAGTTCTACCCCCGTGATGCTACGTGGGTGCCGAGGAACACTCTTGGAGAGTACTCGCTTTTCATCGGGGACAACTACCCCATTTTGAAGCGGATGCCACCTTCTGTGCACGACACGGAAGGCCTACCGTTCATGAAGCATTGTTGTGTCTTCAGTGCGCACCGCCGGATGAACGACATGCTGGGACACGCTATCCCTGATTTATGCCGCTTCAGCTTGGATGAGTCTCCATCGTGTGGAACCAGACTAGAAAGCCGCGACAATGATTCCCGTTGCCCACCGCTATGGGTCGTGCCATCCATGAAGAACACCTGGGACTGGAACCTGGAGGAGGACATGTAGCCCATCTATAACGTGTATGTGGAGTACGGTAATTGTGAACAGTAGCGCTGTGAATATATGTAGACTAGTCCTGCACAAATTTATCACATGAGTTGGAGATGAACTTGTGTGGCATACTGGCATTTTTCCTTTAGAATTTATTACTAGTAAATGTGTTATGTGTACGTGCAACTTGTGTGGTTGTTGCACGGGCTCCAACATGCTCTTTGAGAAAAAAAAGGTGGCACGGCTTTGGATATACGTGACGTCGCGGCATCATACAATAGCATCATTCGCTATAGTTGTACTAGTACACTCCTACTAGGACGAAAACTCCTATAAAACCTTGCGCTTGGCTCTTTGCCTCTTCGGGAGGTTCAATAGTTCGTACTCGTGTGAACCTTGCACTTGGCTCTTCGCCTCTTCGGAAGGTCCAACAATGATGATACTACAGTACAATATGCTTCTGGCAATGTGACACCGATTGAACTGCTGCACGTCCACTGCGAGGGCGAGGGCGAGGGAGAGGGCGCTGTAGTCAAAACCCTCTCCTCGTCCTGCGAACCACCGCGCGCGTGGGCGAGGGAGAGGCGTAGTAAGCAAGCTTCTCCTCGTTCGGCGAGTTGACGGGACACATCAAAGCAGTACTAGTACTAGTAGTAGTTGTCCATACTGCGTCCTTTCCGATTAGTATGGCTTAATTTGAAACGAGAAAAATACACTGGCGGTCAACATATATAACAGTACGCTCTTTACGGTCACTATATATAGTTCTGCGGCGATTATGCGATCACTAGCTCATCGTAGAGCACCGTATTGCACCCTAATGACCGGCCACATAGTCGACGTGGCACTTTGTTGACTGGTTAAATTGTCACCTGGTTTCTGGGTCCCACCTGTCAGTTGGCAGAGCAAAGAAATCAGTTAAACAAAACTTTACGCAGGCGCGACACGAGTCCAACCCTTGCGCGCGAACCGCCCTGGCTGTGTATGTGAGTGCATGCACGTGTCCTCCCTCGATCTTCCAGCAAAGAGTGTACTACATGATGTACATCTACACTTCCAATGTGATTAGCGTTTAATCTAAATCAATATTGATTGACTAATGCACCAACTTGTGCTGTAGGTATAGGCTACATGTCTATCCTTAATTACAGCATGCAACAGCCTTCATTTAATCTTCTTATCTCAATGGTCGCATGCACACATAAGTCTGCTACTTTTGGGTATTAATTATGCCCTGGCCAATGTGTATATCTCTAAATGTACAGTCTTTCACGGACGTAGGGAGTAGGTTGAGCACTTGAGCGTGAGCGTGTGTGTTGCATCGTGTGATGTGTGCCGCATGGGTGCGTGAGTGTTGCGTGCGTCCATGTGTACGTGTGAGTGTTGCATGTTGCATGCATGCATGCATGGGGCTTACTCCCTCCCATTGACATGTCCATTTGGCTATAGATTTCAACAAGTGACTAGGTACGGAGCAAAATGAGTGAAGTGAGCGTAGAGGCGTAGGGATACTGTAGAAAGGAAGTCCTCACGATCCATTTATTCCCCATATCGGTCAGAGAGAACTATTCAACTAGTCTTCGTAGTGAAGTGACAATACACACTGCAGCAGATGGAACACGTAATTAATAAGCTGAACCAGCGTGTTGGTGTTACTAAATCAGTCGGTTATGTTTGGTAGTCTCCAGTCATTGAAAGCATGCACAACCCACATATCTTATTGGTTGATATGCCACAAAACAAAAAACGAGAAGGGAGTTAATGTACGGTGCGTAAGTGTTTTGGGATTATTTGGTTTTCGTAAGGTGACTTACACACCTAGACTGAGGGAGTAGTAGAATTGAGATTGAATGCACTTTCTTCCCCCACTTCCACTCTTCTTCCTCCTCTCTCCTTCTTCTTCCTCTCTTCCCCATCGTCGCCCGCACACCATTTACCCCCGCTCACTGCTCGCCCGCCCGTGCCATCTTCCTTGGTAGCTCGCGCGTACCATATCCCCCCGCTCACTGCTCGGCCACACGAGGAGAAGCTTCTTCGCTCGCCCGCCCTAATCCACTTCCCTACTGGCTCGTAGGCACCGAAAACCCCAATGGCAGAACCGACTGACACGCAGAGCCGCGATTGGAATTCCCTCCCTGATGTTCTCTTGGAGCAGATCTGTAGTCGTATGGACCTACTCAGCACCGTTCGTCTGGCCGCATGCTCGGTGTCTTTGTACCATCTACTTGTCTGCAACCGGCCGGCTCTTTTCAAGACACCCTTCTTGCTGAGGCCCGATCCTCGCAGGTGGCCCAGACACCGACTTGACGATCCTACGGAGGTTGCCGTGGTGCCCCTCGACATGCTACCACTACCCGTCCACCTGTCCTTTATGCGCGGCCACTACTGGGTGGGCATGAAGGCCAACTGGATCGTCCTCATCCACCACACCGGTAGTCCGTGGCGTCTCGTGGATATCTACACCCAGTGAGAGATCACCCTTCCATCATTGGATACCGCCGCCATCGAGCCTCGCGGCCCGCCAGACACTCCTTCCTACTACGCACGAGATGCGTCAAGCTTTTGGCTCGACCTCTGTTTGCAGAAAGTTGTAATCTGCGAAGTGCCCACACCATCAGAAGACTACATGGATTACAAGCTCATTGCCTTGTTCAACAAGGGATTAGTCTATCTGGAATCCGGTCACCATACATGGTTATGGCTCATCATCAATCCTGTTGAGGAAACATTTATGTCTGATGCTATAGTGCACTATGGCATCGTTTATGCGGTCGACGCACGGATTGGCTACCTATATTGGTGGAATCTATCATCGTGTAATTGTTCTATCTCATCTCATCTTTACCTTATGAATACGACTGCCTGCTCATTTGTTACAAATTAAAATGCATAGCATCTCTATAACCACATCATTGCTATATGTTCCTCTCATTTCCTTGATTTTTATGACCACACATGTTATTGTTAGAGTTGATATGAGAACAATTGGCATCTAATGATTGTTAGAATACATATTATGAGCACAACATCATGATTTCTATATGTTACTCTCGTTTACAAGATTTTTATAACAACGCATATTATTGCTTAGAGTTGATATGAGAACAGTAGTAGTAAGTGCTATGGTAGAATATGAGTAGGCGTTGTCATAGCTGTTTTCCTCTCATTGTTACATGATGTTTGAACCATGACATATTGCTAGAATATGAAAGCCATTGGCTTATTTTTTTAACTTGGGTTATGATTATGACCACGGCATTGCAATTCTCTGTCTATGATATGTGTCATTGTTATAATAATCTTAATTCCACACATACTCTGAACATGATTGTTTTTTTTGTCCTTTTGGTCTCCAATTTGAATTGTTGCAGCAGACGCAAATGCGCTGGCCTTAATGATTCTAGGACCTGGAATCATACCAGCCGATGGGTGGTGGTTTATCGCTCGTTCAGCTGACGGCGGTCATTTGATGCTCATTCTCACGTACCAAATTGACCAAACCATTACATCAAACCACATGCAGTACAATGCGTGGGGCGTTCGTGACATTGATGGCTATGGCTGCTTCGTGTTCGAGAAAGATCCCAGCTCCATTGGGCAAGGCGTATTCAACTGGAGGCGGGTTTACAGCCTCGGCAACCACTCCTTGTTCCTCGGGCTCAATTATCCGATCATCCAACCAATCATCGATCATATCACCGGCGATGATTACTGTGCTATGCAACTTCCATTCGCGAGGGGGGCTGTGTTTACACATCATACCATGGGTTTCATGAATCACCATATCCAGAGATTTGTCGACACAGCTTGTTGCCAGATAATCTTCAGTGTGTGAAAGGCATCAAGCTTCCATGCGATGGATGGCTTTTGCAAACCTGACATGCGGCGATGTGGTTCATGCCAATAGCAAATATGCTCAACTTGATTCGTGCTGATATCTAGACTGAGCCATGTATTCTGCTGCTGTAGCACGATCCTCTTTTGTTGGATATTATGTACTATTGTTAGTTTGAAGCACTCCTCTGGTTTGAAGGATAGATACCTTCCTGGGATCAAGTGCATCCTAACTCACCTGCGTAGGATGTACTGATATTGATGATGGAGATGCTGTGCAGAAGCCATATATATCAGTTAGGCTTCAAGTGCGTACTTGTTAGTTAAACCTATGTATAAATCGTGACACTAAATACGACTAGTAAGTAGTATAGTAGCAGTACTAGTATACGTCGGTCAAATTATTCATCATATCCACACATTGAATTGACATGACAACATGCTGCGCGTGAGGTGACACAAGAATCCCGACGGCGTGTTTGGGTATTCTGGACTTCAGATTTGGAGTACCACTTATCTGTCGAAATCTTTCATCATTCACTTAAAATAGTCGATTGATCATACATCGAGTACCATATAACTGGAGTTACCGATGCAAGTTGAAGAAGGATCGGCCCGTGCTGCGGCTGGCGTCAAGTTCGATCCCACGGATCAGGAGCTAATCGAGCACCTTGAGGACAAAGTGAGTGCTGACAGCGTGAGATTTCAGTCTCTCATCGATTTGTTCATACCAACCATCGACAGCAAGCACGACATATGTTACACCCAACCTGAGAAACTTCCAGGTAAGAAACCGATCGGCCGTCTACTTGCACAAACATATACCTTTGTTTATAGCTCTATTTTTCTTTTTAGACGCATACCTGGTGAAGCAATTACAATTTGACAGTTAATAAAAAGTGAAATAAGTGACTGCAACATGCCAAAGATGTTATGAAAATGCCAACTAGGTACACTAAAACATGTATTCCACAATACTGCAGGTATCACACTGAGTGGCCTAAGGAAGCATTTCTTCCAGCGCAATTCTAGGGCGTTCAAAAGGGGTGTGTGGACGTGTCGCAAGATACAGTTGGAGTGCGGCATGCACGCGATGTGGAACAAGACCGGCAATACCTTGCCGGTGATGGTCAACGGCCGGCAGACGGGCAGCAAAAAAGGTTCTGGTGCTGCACACCAACAAGAACTTCGACCAGCAGAGGACCAACTGGGTGATGCACCAATACCACCTCGGGGACCTGGAGCAAGAGAAGGAGCGGGAGCTGGTCCTCTGCAAGATTTTCTACCAGACGAACACTAGGGCCAGGAGTAAAAAGATTATAAGTTAGTTTGATATTGGTAGTTGTACTACCTTGTCGTCCGCAAGCTGGTATTGTTGTTAACGATCTTTTGGTATGAACTTGCATTTGCTTCCAACCATCATGCCGAGGGTCAACGTGGATATAAAGCTGAATCATTTGTTTCGAAACAAATTTTCAGGCACCTGATTTTTATTTGATGGGTAGCATAAGCACCCGCCGTTCGAATTCCCAGTTCTCCAATTTTTTCGAAACAAGTGCATGCACTTATTATCACGATAAAAAAACAATATTCGTGCTGCATCCCAGTTATCAGTCTATACTTGCAGAATTCCGGGCTCCTGCTCCTGCCTCCCGTGGCCGGCAGTGCTGCCGGGAAGGCCTCACGGCCCCATCATACTCGCATCCCTGGCCTATCTATCCCTCTAATCACCCACACCTCCTGTTATTTTCCGGCGACGGCAGCCGAACCAGTCAACCCTCGTACTCTCCACCGCGTGGGCAGCCACTGCCGTGTCTTCCCCGGCTCCGTGTCGTTCCCTTCGTAGGCCTCATCGTCATCCACCGCCCTGGTGCTCTCGGCGCGGCGTGGTCAACGATGTCCATCCAACGGCCATAGTGCTTCTTCAACCTCTGGTCTTCTTGCCCCAGCCGCCCAAAGAAGCGCCGGTCGTGACGCATGCTCCTGACTCCTGTGGCCGACTGTGCTACCGCGGAGGCCTCACCGTCCTCATACTACTCCCACCGCTTGCCAGGCCATCCCTCCACTCACCCACTCCCCCTGTTATTCTGCGGCGGTGATAGCCTCACACCGCAGCCGAACCAGTGAACCCTCATACTCCTCTCCGCGTGGGCATCCACTGCCGCATCTTCCCCGGCTCCGCGTCGTCCCCTTCCTAGGCCTCGCCGTCGTCCACCGCCCGTGGTGCTCTCGGCGCGGCGTGGTCAATGTGGTCAACGACCCACTTCCATCGGAAGAGTACTATACGTGGAGAGGCTGACAGCTGGGTCCACGGCAGCCACAAGGAAGTGCCTCCTTATTACTCACAAAATAATTATTCCTCCACCTGACAGCAGGGACCCACCGGAAGGGCCACCAGTATTTCGCGGAAAAAACATTTCCCCCCTGACTACTGGGACCCACCGGACGGGCCACCGTATTTCATGAAAAAAAAACGTTTGCCCCTAACTGTTGGGACCCATCG
Organism: Triticum urartu; assembly: GCF_056163025.1. Lineage (NCBI taxonomy): Eukaryota > Viridiplantae > Streptophyta > Magnoliopsida > Poales > Poaceae > Triticum > Triticum urartu. Next base: position 545,470,759 of record NC_141879.1, on the reverse strand, counting down.
GACGGACCATAGTATTTCACGAAAAAACGTTGCCCCCGCTGTCAGCTCGGACCCACCGGAAGTGCCTCCTTATTACGCACAGAAAAATGAATACTCCCCCTGCTAGCTGGGACCCAACCTGGTGGGAGGCTGACTTGTGGGCCTACTAAGTTGACGAGTACCAAGGGCTTTGTCAACTTAGTCAATATGAATGATTCTAGCTCCAGTGACTGTACGATTCCCATCCAACGGCCGTAGTGCTTCTTCAACATCTGGTCTTCGTGCTCCAGCCGCCCAAAGCTGCGCCGTTCGTGTCGCGTGCTCCTGCCTCTCGTGGCCGGCTGTGATGCCGCGGAGGCCTCACCGCCCCCTACTACTCCCACCGCCGGCCCATGCTATCCCTCTACTCACCCACACCCCCTGTTATTTTGTGGCGACGGCAGCCTCACGCCGCAGCCGAACCAGTGAACCCTCGTACTCCTCTCCGCGTGGGCCTCCACTGCGTCGTCTTCCCCGGCTCCGCGTCGTCCCCTTCTGAGGCCTCACCGTCGTCCACCGCCTTGGTGCTCTCGGTGCAGCGTGGTCAATGTGGTCAATGACCAACTTCCATTGGAAGAGTACAGTACGTGGGGAGGCTGACAGCTGGGTCCACGGCCACAGCCCAGTTTTTTGTGATTTGCCAAGTAAGTCGCTTTGTCAGGCAAGTTGGGCTGCAAATCTTTCAAGACGAGGAGAGCTTCATTCGGCTGGCCGAGAAAATGGCCCATCAGTAATGAGAAATGGGCTGTACATTTTTAAAACACATCAAACCGGCAATTAGTTTAAAATATCTTTATTTTTCATTTCAAGATTTTAAATTACATTAATTTTTATGCGTGGAGAATTTGTTGGATTTTATATTGATATACATTTATTTTTAAAATCAGTTTGAATGTGAGTCGAAATTTCAGGATTAAAAACAGTTCGGACCGCACCGAAATATGCAAGATTTCGTTAATTTTTTCAACCGTGGGCACAATATGGGCTGTAATGCTAACAAAAAGAATATGGGCTCCAAAAAAACCTTAAGAATTAGCAAATGGGCTATAAATTATTAGAAATAATGGCAGATGGGATGTATGCTATTTTCCACAGATTGGAGGCTTTCCTAAAAAAAGGTTGACGCACAAGCACTGACTGTTGGATGTCCATCCAACGGCCGTCGTGCTTCTTCAAGCTCTGCTCTTCCTGCTCCAGCCGCTCAAACAAGCGCCGGCGGGACTGCCTGCTCCCTCCTCCTCGCAGCCGGCTGTGCTGCCGCGCAGGCCTCACCGCCCGACCGTACTCCCATTGCTGGCCTAGCCATACCTCTACTCACCCACACCTGCTGTTATTCTCCGGCGACGGCAGACGAACCAGTAAACCCTCGTACAGTCGTACTCCCCTCCACGTGGGAAACAACTGCCGAGTCTTCCCTGCCTCCGTGTCGTCCCCTTCCTAGGCCTCGCCGTCGTCCATCGCCCTGGTGCTCTCGGCCCGGCGTGGTCAATGTGGTCAAGGAACGACTTCCATCAAACGTGTACTATAGATGGAGAGGCTGACAGCTGGATACATGGCCGCAGCAAGGAAGTGCCTCCTTATTACGCCGAAAATAATGATTCCTCCACCTGACAGCTGGGACCCACCGGACGGGCCACTGTATTTTGCGAAAAAACGTTTGCCCCTGACTGCTGGGACCCACCAGCTACATCTTCGCATGGAAGGAAGTGCATCCGAGCAAAAAAAATGATTCGCCCCCTGACTGATGGGACCCACTAGCTACATCTTCGCAGGCAAGGAAGTGCCTGACAGTCGGGACCCACCTGGTCAAAGCGTACGTAGCGTTGTCATTCTGGTCGTGAATGTGTACGTACATACTGGTCGATGTAGAGGCGCGCAAGTGTTGTAGTAGAGGCGCGCACATGTTGTAGTAGAGGCGTGCACATAGCATGTACACGTACGTACAGCGGCCAGGGTGCAAGAAAGAAAATACGGCCACGTATGTGTACATACGTGCGGGGTCTCGAACGCCTACTCGCGCATATGTACGGCTAGGGCTCGTGTACATGGCTGGGTCAGAACGGAGAAACAGCGTCGTCGTCGTGTTCATGGGGAGGCAACGGAATGCGTCGTGTTCATGGGGAGGCAACAAAATGTGTCTTGTTCATCGGGAGGGCTTGGATGGAACGGGCGATGGAAACGAGGCCTGGCGTACCGCAGAACGGAGGAAACGGCCTTGTGTTCGACCGGCCACGTTTGAAACGGGATCCTGTTCATCAGGAGGGGTCTGGCGTACCGCAAAACGTGGGAAACGGACCTCCTACGGTCGAAATGGGGGTCCTGTTGATCAGGAGGGTGTGGTGTAATGCAAAACGGACGAAACAGACTTGTGTTGGAGCGCTACGGTCGAAACGGGGGGTCCTGTTGATCGGGAGGGGTGTGGCGTACCACAAAACGGGACTCCACAGGATACTGTTCATCTCCACCGTCGACCCCCTCCAGCCTCCACGAGCTACTGTTCATCCACCGTCGACCTCCTCCGGCCTCCACCTGTGACTGTTCATCCACGGGCTCCTGTTCATCCAGCCTCCACTGCGTGCTACTCCACCGGCTACTGTTCAACCAGCCCTCTCCATGGGCTCCTGTTCAACCACCCCTCCACGGGCTACTGTTCATCCAGCCCTCCACCGTCTACTGTTCATCCAGCCCTCCATGGGGTGGTCGTGTTCATCCAGCCCTCCACGGGGTCCTGTTCATCTAGCCCCAACAGGCTCGACCGATCGGGGTCCTGTTCATCCAGAGGCAACACCACAGGGTCCTGTTCATCCACCCCCACCGAGAACTATTCATCCACCCCCCCCCCCCCCCCGCAACGCTCACTGTTCATCCAGAGGCAGCATCGATCGACTTCAGTTAGCAGCAGTAGCGAAGGAATCGCTACGGTCGGGTTCAGTTAACAGCCATCGATCGATCGCTCATGTTCAGTAACGCGTAGCCTGCAGTGCAATCGCTCGGGTTCAGTTAGAGCCCAATGCCTCGCTCGGGTTCAGTTAGAGCCAACGCCTCACAAACACGCGCGTACGTGTACGTGAAAGTGCAACTATCCCTAGGTGGTTTTGGTAATTCATAACAACATATAGCTCATTGAGCTAATGCTATTCCAGGATAATTATTTCAGGAAAGCTCAATGATTGGCATGGCATGGATGTGAAAGTGGAACCCTCAAAATGCTAAGGACAAAGGATTGGCTCAAGCTCAAAAGCTCAAGACTCTTCATTTTATATTTTAGTGATCCAAGATCACATTGAGTCTTTAGGAAAAGCCAATACTATCAAAGAGGGATGAGGTGTTGCTTAATGAGCCTCTTGCTTCATGTGCTTAGTGATATGCTCCAAAACCCTCAACTACTTTCCCATATCCACATATGACCGAAACCCTAAGCCAAACTCGGTCCTACCGATTCTTCCTATCCCGCGCCACCGAGTTTTCATTTGTCATAAGCCACTGCCAAACCCTAGCAATTCGGTCCTACCGATAGGGATCTCGGTCTCACCGAGATGGGGTTGCAAACTCTCTGTTTGCCTTTCTAACTTGTCAGTCTCACCGAAAGAGTGAATCGGTCCCACCGAGATTGCAATGTAAATTCAGTGTTTCCCCTTTGTAACTTTTTGGTCTCACCGAAAGAGCAAATCGGTCCCACCGAGTTTGCCTGACCAACTCTCTGGTTAGCTAATTACCAAATTCGGTCTCACCGAGTTTGTGTAATCGGTCTCACCGAGATTACGTTATGCCCAAACCCTAACCATATGGGTCCTACCGAGTTGCATGTCAGTCCCACCGAAAATCTCTAACGGTCACTAGGTTTACATTTTCGGTCCGGCCGAGTTTGTTGATTCGGTCCCACCGAGATTGGAAAACTGTGTGTAACGGTTGGATTTTGTGTGGAGGCTATATATACCCCTCCACCTCCTCTTCATTCATGGAGAGAGCCATCAGAACACATACACCATTCCAACTCATATGTTCTGAGAGAGAACCACCTACTCACGTGTTGAGACCAAGACATTCCATTCCTACCATATGAATCTTGATCTCTAGCCTTCCCAAGTTGCTTTCCACTTAAATCTTCTCTCCACCAAATCCAAATCCTATGAGAGAGAGTTGAGTGTTGGGGAGACTATCATTTAAGCACAAGAGCAAGGAGTTCATTACCTACACACGATTTGTTACTTCTTGGAGAGTGGTGTCTCCTAGATTGGCTAGGTGTCACTTGGGAGCCTCTGACAAGATTGTGGAGTTGAACCAAGGAGTTTGTAAGGGCAAGGAGATCGCCTACTTCGTGAAGATCTACCGCTAGTGAGGCAAGTCCTGTGTGGGCGATGGCCATGGTGGGATAGACAAGGTTGCTTCTTCGTGGACCCTTTGTGGGTGGTTGCTTCTTCGTGGACCCTTTGTGGGTGGTTGCTTCTTCGTGGACCCTTCGTGGGTGGAGCCCTGTGTGGACTTGCGCAACCGTTACCCTTGGGTGGAGCCCTGTGTGGACTCGCACAACCATTACCCTTCATGGGTTGAAGTCTCCATCAACGTGGATGTAGGATAGCACCACCTATCCGAACCACGGGAAAAACATCCGTGTCTCCAATTGCGTTTGAATTCTCCAAACCCTTCCCTTTACATTCTTGCAAGTTGCATGCTTTACTTTCCGCTGCCTATATACTCTTTGCATGCTTGCTTGAATTATGTGATGATTGCTTGACTTGTCCTAAATTAGCTAAAATCTGCCAAGAACTAAAATTGGGAAAAGGTTAAGTTTTTATTTGGTCAAGTAGTCTAATCACCCCCCTCTAGACTTACTTTCGATCCTACAAGTGGTATCAGAGCCAGGTTTCCATTTGCTTTGATCTCCATAGCTTTGGTGGTCATAGCCTTGGTTTCACAACCTAGGAGAGTATGGCTTCTAGCGAGGGAAATTATCACCATAGAGGTCCTTACTTTGATGGTACTAATTTTGCTAGTTGGAAGCATAAAATGAAAATGCATATTCTTGGACATAACCCCACCATTTGGGCTATTGTGTGTGTTGGCTTGCAAGGTGACTTCTTTGATGGGAGAGAACCAAACCGTGAAGCTACCGCGGATGAGTTGAAGATGTTGCAATACAATGCTCAAGATTGTGATATTCTCTTCAACGGATTGTGCCCCGAAGAATTCAACAAAATCAGCCGTCTTGAGAATGCAAAGGAAATTTGGGACACTTTGATTGATATGCACGAAGGTACCGACTCCGTCAAGGAATCCAAGTTGGATGTGCTTCAAAGCCAACTTGACAAGTTCAAGATGAAGGATGGTGAAGGTGTCGCTGAAATGTACTCTAGGCTTGCTCTCATCACAAATGAGATTGCCGGCCTAGGAAGTGAAGAGATGACCGATAGATTCATCATCAAGAAGATTCTAAGAGCCTTGGATGGAAAATATGATACCGTGTGCACATTGATCCAAATGATGCCAAATTACAAAGATCTCAAGCCAACGGAGGTGATTGGAAGAATTGTTGCTCATGAGATGTCACTTAAGGATAAAGAGGAACTTCACAACAAATCAAGTGGTGCCTATAAAGCCTCATGTGAAGCCCCTACATCATCAAGTGAGAAACAAGACTTCAATGAAGAATTGAGCTTAATGGTGAAGAACTTCAACAAGTTCTACAAGAGTAGAAGCAAAGATAGAAGCTTCAAGTCAAGGTCCTACAATGACAAAAGATCTTCTAGTCGAGAGCGAAACTGCTACAATTGTGGAAGACCCGGACACTATTCCAATGAGTGTACGGCTCCCTACAAGAGAAGAGAAGATTCTCCAAGAAGAAGAAGCAAAGAATCACCACCAAGAGAGAGAAGGAGTAGAGATGATCGTTATGAATCACGGAGAAGCAAGGATTCGGAAAGGAAGGAAAAATCATCAAGGAGCTACACAAGACGAAGACATCAAGCTCATGTTGGTGAATGGGTATCCGGCTCCGACTCCGACAGCCACTCCGAGAGAAGTTATCACTCCGACTCCGAAGATACTCAAGATGAAGGTGTTGCCGGTCTAGCACTTGTGTCAACCAACTCCTACGACATATTTGACTCACCAAATGAAGGAATTGGAAGATGCTTCATGGCCAAAGGTCCTAAGGTAACACACCCCGAGTATGTTGATTTCAATAGTGATGAAGATGACTTGTTAGGTGATGATTTTCTTGTTGACAACTCTAGTGATGAATACTACGATGAAACGTCAATTAATCATGCTAATCAAGATAAAACGAATGACAATGATAAGGAGAAGATTGAGGCTCTAACTAAAGAACTAAACACTCTTAAGTTATCTCATGAAACTATCTTCGAAGATCATCAAGAACTTTTAAGAGCTCATGAGAAATTACGCTTTGAAAAGCTCAATCTTGAGCAAGAGCATGAGTTCTTAAAAGCAATCAATGATGATCTCCGCAAGAAAAGTTCTTCTTACATTGCCAAGTGTTTACTCTTATCCACTTACATGCCTCAAGTCAAGTCTAGTAACAAGAACAAGAAAGATTCTTCCTCTAGCAGTAACAATGATCATGTTAAATCCAATATTGTTGCTTCTAGTAGTTCTCTTGATTCTACTAATGATTCTCTTAGCCAAGTTACACTTGAGCAAGAAAATAGCTTATTGAAGGGAATTATAGAGAAAGGAGTGTACAAAAGCCTTGCCGGGAGTAAGCAATTCGAGGAAATTGTGTGCAAGCAAGGAATGCACCGGAAGAATCAAGGTGTTGGTTTTGAACGAAAGTTCAATGCCAATGGAGTTGAGTGGGAAGAAGATCAATACCCCAAGACAAAGTTTATTCCTCAACAAGAGAAGTATGATACTTATTTCAAGGGGACACAAGCTCAAGATGATCTTCCACCACAAGACTACAAACAAAAAGGCAAGGACAAGCTTCAAGAGGAAATTGACGCATTTGAAGAAGCTCCAAAGACCTTAGTCAAGTGGATTCCCAAGACTACTTCAAGTTCCACTTCATCAAGTACGACTACAACTCCAAGGATTCCCATCAAGATGATGTGGATCCAAAAGAAGAAGAACTAGAGAGTTCTTGAGGGTGACCCCGCCAACATACTTCACTCTTATCATTTTGGCAAGAACAAGTGCAATCAACTTCCACATCTTGCACTAGTTCAAGGAGTCACAAACCCTCTTGTTGGTAAGACAAGGGACAAGGTAACCTAAAAGTTTTCATGGACATCATCTTGTGTGTGCATCACTCTATGTCTATGGATATCCTTGTTTGTTCCTTGTGGGACTAACCCATGTAGGTATTGAAAGTGCAATTCACTCAAATGGATAGCTCCAAGTGATCTACATCAACATTGAGCATCCACATCTTCAACATCTACATGAAGTCATCATCGACAAAACCCAAGGTTAGTTCATCCCTCTTAGGGGGGATATCACATCTAGGGGGAGCTTTACTCTAAGACTTGAGCTAAAGCAACTCTCAAGATGTGAACACAACAATGCTTTATGTAAAAGTGGTAACCCCACTTGAGCTTAAACGATGAGTATGACCTATGATCAAGTGTTCTCACTTGACTCCTAAGTCAATATACTCATATATAGATGACCTAGTCATCGCAAATTGCTTGATAGATGCTAGAATTGGTTGTGCATGCCTTGTCACATATTTCATTTTCCATCTTATTGTGTGAGCATGCTGGTTGCATCTTTTACTCGTTCGAGGACATCCACTTGTTGTTTTGATTGTTTGGTTTTATCTTCTTCTGCCAAGTGGATGGACAAGAATGCCTAAGAACCTCCTCTAGCTATCTATGCTTTTCTCGTCTCAAACTCTATTCATGCTGCATCAAAAAATTTGATCAAGTCAGATTCGAACCACTCTGCGTGAGGAGCGCTCGGAGTCCCCGATTCGTCATAGACTTAAACTTCCAAAACCTCTTTATGATTCTCGGTCTGACCGATACCCCACTTCGGTCCTACCGAGATCATTAAGTTGATCTAGGTTTTCGATCTCGGTGCAACCGATTTGAACCTTTCGGTCACACCGAGTTTCAGTAACTGCCTGCAGTTATGAATCTCGGTGCCACCGAGTTGTTCTACTCGGTCACACCGACAGGGTCGGGCTATATATATTCACGGGCAAAATTTTGGAAATTTCTCCGAACGCCTTCGCCCGCGCGATAGCCTGCTCTGCCCTTGTGGTCTCCGGATCGTCTTCTCGCCGCCAGCCGCCTCCAGTCGCTAGTCTCCGTCGCCGTCAAAGGGAATTCTGCCCCGCCGTTGCCGCCGTAGCGAGTCTCCGCCGAACTAGGGTATGGACTCGATCTTTGTGCTATTCCCCAATCTGATTCCTAGCACATTGTGATCATATTGATTCTAGCCACGTTTGATAAACTTCTATCCAGTCAATGAACTCATAGATTAGGTTTGATTCGAAAATTCTAGGTTTAGGTTTCCGCCGAAACCATCTCGGACCCACCGAGTTGAAAAACTCGGTCCCACCGATTTGGCTTATGCCATTGCACAAGTGAGACTCGGTCTGACCGAGAATTACTTATTGGTGTGACCGATTTTGGAACTCTGTGAAACCCTAGCAGTCTCGGTGCCACCGAACTGTGACTCGGTCCAACCGAGTTCACCAGTTCAGGTGCCAAAACTGCTTCGGTATCACCGAGTTTAAAAATCAGTAGATCCGAGATGATTTCAGTGGGAAACTAAAACTAAGTTTTTTGGATAATTCTTTTGCAAAAAAAATCTCTGCATTTTGTGATGCTCATCCACTCTATCTCATCTATAACCTATTCACAGGGTCAGCAGTCAGAGTTTGCAGCATGTCTGATCAAAGTGATAGCCAGAACATGTCAGAGCAGCAGGTGCACATGAGTGAGGGCACTAGTCCCTCAAGTTCTTCAGATGAGGGCAGCAGGAGCACCCCTAGCAACTTGCCAAAGGCTGCCACGAGACAGAGGAAGAAGAGAACTTCAGACTCCGAAGATGAAGACTATGTGGCAGAGGAAGAGGCCACTTCCAAGAGAGTTGAGCCAGCTCAAGGCACAAAGCTAGGCCTAAAGATCAAAAGGCCAGCAGGTAGGCAGCCCATGTCAAAGGCAAGAGCCTCAACTGAGAAGCCCACTCCCCAAGAGCCAGTTGCTGCAGAAGGCAAGAAGAGGAAGGAAAGGGTCAAGAAGACCGTAGCCAGAGTGCTAGGAAAGGCTTCCATCATGGAAGAGGAAGAGGAAGAACAGGTAGCTGCACCAGCACCCAAGGCACCCAAGCTGATGGGTGATGCCATAAGATCAGGGGCTACTGCATCTAAGCCCAAAGCTGCCTCCAAGCCCAAGTCTGCACCCAAGAGGAATACAAGGAGGATTCCTGCAGCTGAGAAGAACAAGGCCCCAGTGCCTGAGACTGTTGCTGAAGAAGAGCAAGAGAATGTTCTGAGAAAGCTCAAGCCCAAGATCCTAGACCACAACGATGCTCATCCTGTGGCTGAGGACATGAAGCTCAGGAGAGATTCAGGGCTGAGGAAGTGGAGAGAAGAAGATCCGTATGCTTTAAGGAGAAGGACTATCGTGGATTACAGATTTCACACCAAGGAACAGCAGGACTTCTATGAGACAGTGTTGCTAGATAAGAAGCCCATTGTCCGTGACATGAGATGGGTCAACTGGACCTACATGAGGGTGAAGGAGGAACACTACCCGGGAGTATATGACAACTTTAGTGCTTGTGGATTTGCTGACTTTGTTGGGCAGAAGCTCACAAAGTGGAACGAGGAACTGATCATGCAATTCTACTCCACGGCACACTTTTACCCAGATGGAAAGATCACATGGATGTCTGAGGGTACAAGGTACCAATCTACAGTGGCTGAGTGGGCACAGCTCATTAATGCCCCAGAGAAGCATGATGATGACTTGGACATATATGCCAAGAAGAAAATGGACCACAATTCCATGTCCAATATGTATAAGGAAATTCCAAATGAGGCACTTGACACTTTCAAATTTGGATCAGTGCACTATCTTCTGTCAGGACTGCCAACCATCAATTGGATCTTGAGGCACACCTTGTTGCCCAAGTCAGGTGATCACAAGATGATCAGAGGCCATGCGATCAACTTGCTACATGTATTTGATGTGCCTCAGAAGTTCAAGGTGATGAGCCTCATAGTGGAAACTATCAAAAGGACTGCAGCAGATCAGAAGAGGAGTTGCGGATATGCCCCTCAGATCCAGGAGCTCATCAACTCTAAGATGGGCACAGGCATATACTTATTGGACAAGGAACACCTGCCCATCCGTCTAGATTTTGAGGATAACCAAGTGGTCATGACTGAGAATGAGCCATCATCAGTTCAAGCACAAGCAAAGAAGGAGAAGGCAAGAAAGGAGAAAGCTGCCAAGATGCCAACTCAAGAGGAGGCATCTGAGTATTTCTTGAAGACTAAACAAGAGCAGCTTGGTTACTTGATTGCATCCATGCTGAAGATTGAGCAAAGTCTGGCCACCCTCACTCAGAATCAGCAGAGCATAGAGAGAATCATGGAACAGAAGTTCTATGACTTGGATGTCAAAGTAACGGAAGTTCAGTCTAAAGTGGAGCAGCTCCAGGAGGACATGCAGGAGAGGAGAAGCAGGACTACCACTCATGCCTTTGCCAGAGTGCCACGAGGCCCGAGGTCATCTGCCGTGCCAGTTGCTGACACCAGAGCCACCACTTCAGCACCAGCTACAGCCTCAGTTCCACCAGCTCCAGCATCTACTTCAGCTCCAACTCCAGCGTCTACTTCAGCGTCTATCGAAGCCTTCGTCCTTGGAGTGATCCGGACTCCACCACCACCAGAAGATCAAGCCTGAGCGTCAATCTAGCACTATGCATTTTCTAGGAACTTTTTGGTAACTTGTTGCTAAAGGGGGAGAAGATGTATAGATCATAGGCTTCGAGAGAGAGAGTGTTGCTTTTCTCTCTTGCTTTATTTGGTGGTTTTTCGAACTTGTTTGCTCTTGAGTGCTTGAGATACTACGTCATTATTTGTGAGACATTGATGATCATGTGTTTGATCATAAGCTACACTTAATGTTTGCTTAATGCTATTATCTTATCTATCTTATGTGATCATTCACTATTCTTGGTGATGAGTGCATGTATTTCATTCTTATCATTTTAAGCGCTCCACCAAGATGTGTGTGACATGGAAGAGTAACCCATGACTCTAACTCCTTGTGCATTTGCAGTCCAAAGCAAATTTTAAATATGCACAAATTTAGGGGGAGCTCTTACTTATCACATACTTCTCAAAGCAACGATATATTTCATGCTTATTATCATTTGTCGAAGCTTTGATCTATATGTTGTCATCAATTACCAAAAAGGGGGAGATTGAAAGTGCAACTATCCCTAGGTGGTTTTGGTAATTCATAACAACATATAGCTCACTGAGCTAATGCTATTCCAAGATAATTATTTCAGGAAAGCTCAATGATTGGCATGGCATGGATGTGAAAGTGGAACCCTCAAAATGCTAAGGACAAAGGATTGGCTCAAGCTCAAAAGCTCAAGACTCTTCATTTTATATTTTAGTGATCCAAGATCACATTGAGTCTTTAGGAAAAGCCAATACTATCAAGGAGGGATGAGGTGTTGCTTAATGAGCCTCTTGCTTCATGTGCTTAGTGATATGCTCCAAAACCCTCAACTACTTTCCCATATCCACATATGACCTAAACCCTAAGCCAAACTCGGTCCTACCGATTCTTTCTATCCGGCGCCACCGAGTTTTCATTTGTCATAAGCCACTGCCAAACCCTAGCAATTCGGTCCTACCGATAGGGATCTCGGTCTCACCGAGATGGGGTTGCAAACTCTCTGTTTCCCTTTCGTAACTTTTCGGTCTCACCGAAAGAGCGAATCGGTCCCACCGAGATTGCAATGTAAATTCAGTGTTTCCCCTTTGTAACTTTTCGGTCTCACCGAAAGAGCAAATCGGTCCCACCGAGTTTGCCTGACCAACTCTCTGGTTAGCTAATTACCAAATTCGGTCTCACCGAGTTTGTGTAATCGGTCTCACCGAGATTACGTTATGCCCAAACCCTAACCATATCGGTCCTACGGAGTTGCATGTCAGTCCCACCGAAAATCTCTAACGGTCACTAGGTTTACATTTTCGGTCCGACCGAGTTTGTTGATTCGGTCCCACCGAGATTGGAAAACTGTGTGTAACGGTTGGATTTTGTGTGGAGGCTATATATACCCCTCCACCTCCTCTTCATTCATGGAGAGAGCCATCAGAACACATACACCATTCCAACTCATATGGTCTGAGAGAGAACCACCTACTCACGTGTTGAGACCAAGACATTCCATTCCTACCATATGAATCTTGATCTCTAGCCTTCCCAAGTTGCTTTCCACTCAAATCTTCTCTCCACCAAATCCAAATCCTATGAGAGAGAGTTGAGTGTTGGGGAGACTATCATTTGAAGCACAAGAGCAAGGAGTTCATTACCTACATACCATTTGTTACTTCTTGGAGAGTGGTGTCTCCTAGATTGGCTAGGTGTCACTTGGGAGCCTCCGACAAGATTGTGGAGTTGAACCAAGGAGTTTGTAAGGGCAAGGAGATCACCTAGTTCGTGAAGATCTACCGCTAGTGAGGCAAGTCCTGTGTGGGCGATGGCCATGGTGGGATAGACAAGGTTGCTTCTTCGTGGACCCTTTGTGGGTGGTTGCTTCTTCGTGGACCCTTTGTGGGTGGTTGCTTCTTCGTGGACCCTTCGTGGGTGGAGCCCTGTGTGGACTCGCGCAACCGTTACCCTTGGGTGGAGCCCTGTGTGGACTCGCGCAACCGTTACCCTTCGTGGGTTGAAGTCTCCATCAACGTGGATGTAGGATAGCACCACCTATCCGAACCACGGGAAAAACATCCGTGTCTCCAATTGCGTTTGAATTCTCCAAACCCTTCCCTTTACATTCTTTCAAGTTGCATGCTTTACTTTCCGCTGCCTATATACTCTTTGCATGCTTGCTTGAATTATGTGATGATTGCTTGACTTGTCCTAAATTAGCTAAAATCTGCCAAGAACTAAAATTGGGAAAAGGTTAAGTTTTTATTTGGTCAAGTAGTCTAATCACCCCCCTCTAGACATACTTTCGATCCTACAGTACGAGAGAAACGCGCATCACTCGGGCCCCGACCTCCCACCGTAACCGGGAACTCCCCGAAATTTTCCTCCCCCTCGCTTCTACCACGGTTTTTTCTTTCATGGACGGCCCAAAGAATGTCATGCAGCTGCGTCTCCGGCCCGCCCAGGATGAAAAGCCCATTTTTTGTCATGATTTTTTGTCATAGAAGTAGGAGCCCACCACATCTATGATGATACCGGGTTTTGTCACAATTATCGTCATAGAAGTGTCATATGTAGACAGAAAAAAAATTCGTTAGGCCGAAAATGTCATGGATGTGTCTTTTTTTTGTAGTGCACTAGATGTCATGTCTACTAGACTCATATCGTAGGCCTGACGGTATAGCTTCTGCCTGTTCGCACGCCATGCTGGCGCGTGGATGTAAATTCACTTAATTCCGTCAAACGTCGCGCCTCCCACGGCCTTCGCCTCCCTCGCGCGGTCGCGCCCTTTGAGACTTCGACCGGGTATAAATGCGCATTTTTTGCCTTTTTTAGACAAGGAATTTTTTTGCCTACTCCGCATGCATGATACTCCCTCCGGTCCTTTTTACTCCCGTCAACCGTTTGCAAAGTGTTTGACCAAATTTATACTTTTTTTAACACCACCTTATATTAATTAACCAGCCACAGTAGTACACTCATTTGATACAATATTCACCACATAGGGCGGTACATCATTTACAAGAGTACCATCTAATCTATTGTCAAAGCTATACTTAGCGATTAAGTGTGCCAAGTTATTGGCCGAATGGCTAATCTTTGACAATCGAAGATTGTTGATCAACTTCAAGATGCTCCACGCTTTCATCTTCAGGTCACGCATAGCAGACCTGTCAACGCTTTGACAGGCATCAATGAAATCCCACGACCAAATTTATACTAAAAATATCAATATCTACAATACTCCCAAAACAGTTAGGCGCGGTGCATTAACTTCTACCTCGTTTCTTGTTTCTTGACATATCAACCAATAGGATATGTGGGTGTGCATGCTTTTAATGACTTGAGACTACCAAACACGACATGCAGTGGTTAGTTCATTGCATGCAATGCTATTAATTAGCAAATAAACATTAAGATCTCTCGTTTTCCCCTCCTCCTTGGTCATAGTTCACAATCTAAGATGACTTGCTCACCTAGACGGAGGAAGTACTGGTTATAATGAGTACTCCCTCCTTCCATCTATATAGGGCCTAATGCGTTTTTCAAGACCGCCTTTGACTATTGATAAAATTAATACTACATGACATGCATAATGTGAAAATTATATCATTGAAAGCTCCTTTCACATACGAATTTGATGATGTGCTTTGTGTAAGTTGCATGTCATATATTATTGCTCTAACATTTGGTCAAAGTTAGCCTCGAAAAACGCATTAGGCCCTATATAGATGGAAGGAGGGAGTATAAGAACTACATTTTATAATGAGTGTAAAATATTGATTTGACATTGTGAATGTTGACACATTGTGGAATAGTTTTTGAAGTCTGCAAAAGTACTCAACTAGTGTTGTCGTTCTCCACAAAAAAATGTGTTTACCAATGCATGCATGAACTCTAGTTACTCTAACCCCCTCTCTTCTTTAATTCTTTGCCACATCAGCATGTTTGCTATTCCCGTGTGCATGATACCAGCTAAGATACCACCATTATGGCCAGCCTTAATCATCGCATGCAATAATTTAGTGCACCTTAAAATATGAACATGTGTGGGGCGTGTTTGTTTTTAATGACTTGAGACTATACCTACCCCGAGATGCAAGATGACTTATTATGCACCGTTCCCCATACCTGCAGGAAGCCCGTTCGTCTCCGAAATTTTTCCTCTCCATGTGTGGAAACAATATGCCTGCCAAACTCTACTTCTCCCTCCGGCGGTCCCACCACTCCACCCCGTGTGAAAAAATCTGCATGCATGAGTCTCCTCCCCCCACGCTCGTCCAATCCGTTGTGAACAGCAATATTTCCACCCCTTCGCTCCCCCGTAATTTACTCCAACAAATATGCCCACGTAGCTGTTACTTAACTGTAGGTGCATTCGGTCACTAACATATGGGCCCAACAGGGGTCTGGCCCCCATGTCAGTGACGCAACTGGACCAGCAGTTAAGTCAGTGCAGCTCAGTCCATATCTTACGTAGGTGTGCCATTGCTCGCTATAAATACTGCGCCTCCCACGACATTGCTATCTCCTCCCCCTCATGTTCACGTTCATCGCTATCTCCTCCCCCTCGCTCTCACGTCGACCACCATGGTATCGCCCCTCCCAAGCCCTAGGAGCCCCTCGCTGCACCGCGCGGATGGTCACGCGTTGTCGTTCCGTTCCTCGCCGCCACTAGTCGAGGAGGACGCGTCGGTGTTTCGCTCCTCGCCGCTACGCGACGCGTCGCCGTTCCGTTCCTCGCCACCACTAGTCGAGGAGGACGCGTCGGTGTTCCGCTCCTTGCCGCGACGCGTCGGTGTTCCCAATTTTGCTAGCACGCGTGTCGGAGGACACGTCGGCTCCCCGCTACGAGGAGAACGCCGTGCCGCCCGCCAAGCCCCCCAGCCTTGAGGAGCTTTGGAAAGAAATGGATGTCGCCTTGTGGGAGGATTTGCCTCCAGCAGAGCGTGCCAAAATAGAAGCGGAGAAGAAGGCCAAGGAAGAGAAGCGCACCGCGGAACAAGCTGCCTGGGAGGCCTATGTCGCGTTTGAGAGAGTCAGCCAATTGGCTCTTTGGCAGAAGGCTCGTGCGAGGGCCGTGAGGGTGGCGGAGGACGCCTGTACTGATGCCCTGAGTGCAGTCGGGCCCAAGCGCCTCATCTACGCTTGGCGGTACGTGGACCGGGTGCACGCTTCCAGCGAGGAGGAGTACCTGTTTGCGCCGGATCACCACACCGTTGAGATCGCGCTCGCCTGCCGGCAATCCGCCAATCAGCACCTCACGAGTTGCGAGGATGAGGAAGAGGCGTTGTGTCGCCGCGCTGGGAAACGGCCGCGCACCAGGGCACTCGTGGCGCGTCGCAAGCGCTCCTGCGAGCGTAGTGGCTTTTAGGAGGAATATAATTTTTGTTTCGTAAGGCGATCTCATTAGTTTTGGGATGCAAATGATAAATCCCGAACGTTCAGGAATTTTTAGCATCCTTAATTAAGTATGTAAAAGGGAAAGTTTGGAAACGTTGTGTATTCGTACGCATTTTGCAAGTATGTGCATATAGCACAAACTTTACTATATACTATCGTAGGAAAAGATTCTATGAGACCAGGTCTCACGCGAGACCCATCCTGATGGATGACACGTGGCATTCACAAATCACAAAGCATCCCCCACCCCCACTTAAAATCCATGTGTCATCCATCAGGACGAGTCTCACCTGCTAACCGTGAGACCTAGTCTCATATACGAGTAATTTTTTTCCACTATCGCACTAGACGTCTCTCTCGATATATGCTTGCAGACTGTGCTACTCCCTCCGTCCAGGTCAATAAGTCATCTTCGGTTGTGCACTGTAACCAAGAAGGAGGGAAGACTTATACACCTAGATGGAGGGAGTACTAACATTACGATGCGGTTTTTGTAAAAGTAGAAAAACAGCACTAGTCAAGCTTGTGAAATGATTCAATGCAAAACAAATGCAAAAATGCTCGTTTGATTGTTTACTTTTAGCTTCCTTCTCTGTGGTTATTTCTCTGTCATACTTTGTACAGAGTATCTCACTGGTTGGAAAGGCATGCAAATTCCCAAACCGCTTCCTACACCCTGTATCTCACTGGTTGCCGGCATTGACGTTGTCGCCCATGTCATCGAGGATGAGGTTCCCGAGGTTGGGGAAGAAGTCATCGTTCGCAACTAATCATGTGGACTAGCATAGTAGTAGGATACAGAGTAGAAACATGAATTTTACCATGATTTCGAACAGGAAGGACAGAAAGACATACGGTGCAACGGGAGCTGCACCGTTGGCGTTGAGGTTGTCGCCCATGTCCAAACACCACGTAGACACGGTCTTTGAGCACGGTTCGTAGTCGTTCCATGCTCGGGCATTGAAGTTTGTAACTATTTTAGATTAGAATATACTACTCCTCCGGTGCTAGTAGTAGAGCAAAGTCCTACTCTACTACTCTACTCAAGCAACTTAGGGCACAGCATTGTAGGGAGTACCAGTACTGTGATCACTCAAGCAAGTTGTCTGGCATCGACATGACCCTACGCTGCTGGTATGTGTCTCGTAAGTCAAGCGGCGTGCTGTAGTCATCATCACCTGTCCACTTCCCGCATCACATATTCGCTTCTCCACCTTTGTCTGCACATAATCTCGTCCAATCTTCCATCCCCGCTAAGGCGCCTCCCCCCCTCGTCCGAAACCCAAGCACTAACAATGGCAAAACCGAGCAGCGTTCGCCAAAAGAGTGGCTGGAATTCGCTCCCCATAGAGGTAATCAAGCTCATTGTTTTGCTTGTGGACAATCTCAGTACCATGCCGCTCGCCGCGTGCTCGTCAGGGCTGTACCGTTTACTCAAAGCCCTCAGGCCGGAGCTTTTTAAGCCAGCTCCTTGCTTGCTGATGCCGCCTGATCTTCAGAAACGGCGTGTCACGAAGCATAACGATCGTAGGGTGGCGAGCATCAACCCCCTTGACTGCGATCCGATCCCCGTCAGCCTCAACTACATTAACGGTATGTACTGGGTTGGCATGAACACGTCTTGGATGGTGCTCGTCGACGGTCGTGGCAGCTGGCTGCTCGTGGAGGTCTACACCCGGCGATTAATCCCCCTTCCTTCGATTAACACTGCACTGCTTTGCCACCGCGACCCAGAATACTCAGAATCTTACAGTAGCCAACATGATACCAAGTTTGATTTGCTCAAGGTTGTAATTTGCCAAGTGCCCACAAGATCTGCGAATTATAAAGACTTCAGGCTAATTGCGTTCTTCAACGCGGTCTCGCCTATCTGACAGGTCACTGCGGTAAGTGGATAAATCTGCACGTCCATCGCAGGATCATACATCCTCCATGGTTCTCTGATGCCCTTGAACACAAGGCTTCATTTACGCTGTCGACTCCTTCTATGGCTGGACGTATTGCTGGCCTACTCCAGTCATTGCTACAAACGGCTGTTACAGAAGTATGTTACTTTCCTATGATATCATGATGGCTTGCTTATATTACTATCAACATTTGCTGAAAACATATTCATGCTCATAACATGCTGTTCTTAAGATTGAATAAACCAAGAGCCCTTTTTTATTTGACTCCAACATGATATGATGTTGTAGGCCGCCTGGTGTCCCTACCCTTCCTAATCCCAGAACCTTTCAAAGAAAAGCGGCATGGCAGTTGCAGGTGGTTCCTGGATCGATCAGACGATGGCAAAAGATTGATGATTGTTCGCACGTACCAGACGTGTTCTTTCGCAGAATACAATCACAGTCACTGCAAGGTCTTTCAGCAGGATCCCAGCTTCTCTGGGCCTTCAGGAATTTTTGAGGAGGCTGGTAAGTAGCCTTGGTACACGCTCTCTGTTTGTCGGACTGAATTATCTGATTAACCAGGAGATAACCGACGGCAAGGATCATGATGGAAGCGCGGTTCCCTTCATCAGGCAAAACTGTGTGTACACATCGTACCATGCATCTCTGCATGCACCATACCCTGATATGTGCCGCCACGCTCTGTAGCCCAAAGTAGGAGAGAGGGTCGCAAGTATCAGACTTTGACCTGCTGGCTGGAGTTTCCCCCGTCACGCACCCATCTGGCTCAAGCCGTCAGCCAATCTCCACAGCTTAATAAATAGAAACGTCTAACTGAGCCAGTTAGTTAGATGCGTACACTTGGTGTAGTAGGATCTTTATTTAGTTTGATGCATACACTTGTTATTTTTTGGTAGCCCTTTTGTAATGATGGCTGATGTTTGGTTTGGAAGAGAGAGCTGCGTCTTCACTCTTCTGGCCTGCTTACTGCTTCTATTGCACCCCCAGCCCTGGTAGCTGCTGCTGCTGTTTTCAATGTACAATCAGTAGTATATTTTCTCTGTTGGAAGTTGTTGCATGGTTCGATCCTTTAGTGCCCCGTATCGTACATAGCGCATACTATTTATCGTACGGAACACATTTTTTTTGAAACTCGGAACACATTTTCCACTTGTTGATAACATGCAGCCCACTGATGAAGGCCCAATAGAGAAGCCCATAATTAACTGGAAGGGAGGCTCTCACATGAATCCGGCCCAGGTACATGCTCATGGTCCCCTAAACATAAATACGTAAATAAATAAATAAATAAATAAATAAATAAATAAAGCTAAATGCTCATGCACCAGTTTTTTGGGAAAATAGGTAGCCCAGTATTTCTTTTTGAAGAATACCCAAGCTAGGCCTATTTGTTATCTCCGAATTACTGGGCTGCAAATCTTTCAAGACGAGGAGGTATGCATTCCGTCCTGGCTTAAGAGTATGGTCAATGTCTATTAAAAGTAATATCAAAAGGGGTTAAAAATTCCAAAAAATTTATAGCAAATGGGATATAAGTTTCTTTTTTTGTTTTTGTTCTTCACTGATATCTTATACGCATTTCATTGGATTTAACATGACATAGTACTAATTTATTTTTAAATTTGTTTTAATATGGCTATTAATTTTTGTATTAAGAATATTTCGTTCCCCAGCAAAAATTTGCGAATTTTCAAAATTTCCCACATATTTAGTTAATTTTTTGACCCTGGTACTGACCAGAAAATGGCCAGCAATTCTAAATATGGAAAACGGGCTGCAATAAATTCCATATGAATTAGAAAGTGAGTAAAAATTATAAAAATAATAGCAGATGGGCTGTACACGCCACAGATTTCGAGGCTGACTTGTCTACGCAAGGCTTTGTCAGTGAACACACGATTCTAGCAGTAGTTAGTGTTGGATGTCCATCCAACGACCGACGTGCTTCTTCAATCTCTGATCTTCCTGCTCCAGCCGCCTAAAATAGCGCCGGCGGGACTGCCTGCTCCCTCCTCTTGTGGCCCGGTGTGATGCCACGCAGGCTTCCCCGGCCCACCCTACTCCCTCCGCTGGCCTGGCCGCACGCAATCAACTGCCTCCTTATTATGCGGAAAAAATGATTCCTCCCACTGACATCTGGGGCGCACCGGTTGGGAGGCTGACCTGTGGGCCTACTAAGTTGACGCGTACGCAGGGCTTGTCAACTTAGTCAACAAACAATTCTAGCAGCAGTAAACATTGGATTTGAATCGAACGGTCCTGCTGCTTCTTCAATCGCTGCTCTTCTTGCACCAGCTACCCAAACCAGCGCCGGGGAGACCGCCTGCTCCTGCCTCCAGTGGCCGGCTGTGCTGCCGATGAGGCCTCATCGCCCCTACTACTCCCACCGCTAGCCAGGCCCTGCGGCGACGGCAGCCTCACACCGTAGCCGAACCAGTGAACCCTCGTACTCCTCTCCGCGTGGGCATCCACTGCCGTGTCTTCCCCGGCTCCGTGTCGTTACCTTCCTAGGCCTCGCCGTCGTCCACCGCCTTGGTGCTCTCGGCGCGGCGTGGTCAACATGGTCAACGACATTCCATCGGAAGAGTACTGTACGTGGAGAGGCTGATAGCTGGGTCCACGGCCACAACCCAGTTTTTTTGTGATTTGCCAAGTAAGTCGCTTTGTCAGGCCTATTGGGCTCCAAATCTTTCAAGACGAGGAGAGCTTTCATTCGGCTGGCAGAGAAAATGGCCCATCAGTAATGAGAAATGGGCTAAACATTTTTAAAACACATCAAACCAGCAATTAGTTTCAAATATCTTTTCTTCATTTCGAGATTTGAAATTACATTAATTTTTATGTGTGGAGAATTTGTTGGATTTTATATTGATATACATTTATTTTCAAAAATCAGTTTGAATGTGAGTTGAAATTTCGGGATTAAAAACAGTTTGGACCGCACCGAAATATGCAAAATTTCATATAATTTTTGAACCGTGGCCACAATATGGGCTGTAATGCTAACAAAAAGAATATGGGCTCCAAAAAAACCTTAATAATTAGCAAATGGGCTGTAAATTATTAGAAATAAGGGCAGATGGGCTTTATGCTGTTTTCCACAGATTTGAGGCTTTCCTAAAAAAAGGTTGACGCACAAGCAGTGATTGTTGGATGGCCATCCAACGGCCGTCGTGCTTCTTTGATCTCTCCTCTTCCTACTCCAGCCGCTCAAACAGGCGCCGGCGGGACTGCCTGCTCCCTCCTCCCCGCGGCCGGCTCTGCTGCCGCGCAGGCCTCACCGCCCCATCGTACTACCATCGCTGGCCTAGCCATCCCTCTACTCACCCACACCTGCTGTTATTCTCTGGCGACGGCAGACGAACCAGTAAACCCTCGTACAGTCGTACTCCCCTCCGTGTGGGAAACAACTACCGAGTCTTCCCTGCCTCCATGTCGTTCCCTTCCTAGGCCTCGCCGTCGTCCACCGCCCTGGTGCTCTCGGCGCGGCCTGGTCAACGTGGTCAACGACCAACATGCATCTGAAGTGGACTGTACGTGGAGAGGCCGACAGTTGGGTCCATGACCGCACGCAAGGAAATGCCTCCTTATTACGTGCAAAATAATGATTCCTCCCCTGACATTAGGGACCCACCGAAAGGTCCTCTGTATTTCACGAAAAAACGTTACCGCCGCTGACAGCTCGGACCCACCAGCTATATCTTCGCACGCAAGGAAGTGCCTCCTTATTACGCTCAAAAAAATGAATACCCCCCTGCTAGCTGGGACCCACCTTGGTGGGAGGCTGACTTGTGGGCCTACTAAGTTGACGGGGACGGAGGGCTTTGTGAACTTAGTCAATATGCACGATTCTAGCTCCAGTGACCGTATGATGTAAACGACCGTAGTGCTTCTTCAACCTCTGGTCTTCTTGCTCCAGCCGCCCAAACCAGCGCCGGTCGTGCCTCGTGCTCCTGCCTCCCGTGGCCGGCTACGATGCGGCAGAGGCCTCACCACCCCCTACTACTCCCACCGCTGGCCAAGCCATCCCTCTACTCACCCACACCCCCTGTTATTCTGCGGCAACGGCTGCCTCACACCGCAACGAACCAGTGAACCCTCGTACTCCTCTACGTGTGGGCATCCACTGCCGCGTCTTCCCCGGCTCCACGTCGTCCCCTTCCTAGGCATCGCCGTCGTCCACCGCCCTGGTGCTCTCGGCGCGGTGTGGTCAACGTGGTCAAGGAACGGCTTCCATCGGACGTGGACTATATGTGGAGAGGCTGACAGCTGGGTCCACGGCCGCAGCAAGGAAGTGCCTCCTTATTACGTGCAAAATAATTATTCCTCCACCTGACAGCAGGACCCACCGGACGGGCCACCGTATTTCGCGAAAAAAATATTTCCCCCTGACTGCTGGGACCCACCAGCTACATCTTCGCACACAAGGAAGTGCGTCCGGGCAAAAAAACGATTCGCCCCCTGACTGCTGGGACCGACCAGCGACATCTTCGCAGGCAAGGAAGTGCCTGACAGTCGGGACCCAGCTGGTCGAAGCGTACGTAGCGTTGTCATTCTGGTCGCGAACGTGTACGTACATACTGATCGATGTAGAGGCGCGCACGTGTCGTAGTAGAGGCGCGCACGTAGCATTTACATGTACGTACAGCGGCCAGGGTGCAAGAAAGAAAATACGGCCACGTATGTGTACATACGGGCGGGGTCTCGAACGCCTACTCGCGCATACGTACGGCCAGGGCTCGTGTACATGGCTGGGTCGGAACGGAGAAACAGCATCATCGTCGTGTTCATGTGAAGCAACAGAATCCGTCGTGTTCATGGGGAGGCAACGGAATGCGTCGTGTTCATCGGGAGGGCTTGGACAGAACAGGCGATGGAAACGAGGCCTGGCGTACCGCAGAACGGAGGAAACGGCCTTGTGTTCGACCAGCCACGTTCGAAACGGGATCCTGTTCATCGGGAGGGGTCTGGCGTACCGCAAAACGGAGGAAACGGACCTCCTACGGTCAAAACGAGGGTCCTGTTGATCGGGAGGGGTGTGGCGTACCGCAAAACGGAGGAAACAGACTTGTGTTGGAGCGCAACGGTCGAAACAGGGGTCCTGTTCATCGGGAGGGGTGTGGCGTACCGCAAAATGGGACTCCACGGGATACTGTTCATCTCCACCATCGACCTCCTCCAGCCTCCACGGGCTCCTATTCATCCAGCCTCCACGGGCTCATGTTCATCAAGCCTCCACCGCGCGCTACTCCACCGGCTACAGTTCAACCACCCCTCCACCGTCTACTGTTCATCCAGCCCTCCACACCACGGGGTCCCGTTCAACCACCCCTCCACAGGCACGCCTCCACTGTCTATTGTTCATCCAGCCCTCCACACCACGGGGTCCTATTCAACCACCCCTCCACCGTCTACTGTTCATCCAGCCCTCCACACCACGGGGTCCTGTTCATCCACCCCTCCACGGGCACCCATCCACCATCTAATGTTCATCTAGCCCTCCACCACACCACGGGGTCATGTTCATGCAGAGGCAATGCCACCGCTCACTGTTCATCCAATCCCCCCCTGCAACGCTCACTGTTCATCCCATCGATCGGCTTCAGTTAGCAGCAGTAGCGAAGGAATCGCTCGATCGGGTTCAGTTAACAGCCATCGATTGATCGCTCGGGTTCAGTAACGCGTAGCCTGCAGTGCCATCGCTCGGGTTCAGTTACAGCCCAACGCCTCGCCCGGGTTCAGTTAGAGCCAACGCCTCGCACACACGCGCGTACGTGTACGAGAGAAACGCGCATCGCTCGGCCCCAGACCTCCCACCGTAACCGGGAACTCCCCGAAATTTTCCTCCCCCTCGCTTCTACCATGGTTTTTTTTCCGTCATGGACGGCCCAAAGAATGTCATGCAGCTGCATCTCCGGCCCGCCCAGGACGAAAAGCCCATTTTCTGTCATGATTTTTTGTCATAGAAGTAGGAGCCCATCACATCTATGATGATACCGGGTTTTGTCACAATTATCGTCGTAGAAGTGTCATATGTATGACAGAAAAAAATTCGTTCGGCCCAAAATGTCACGGATGTGTCTTTTTTTTGTAGTGTATACCTGTCGGTATTTGTGAGGATGTGCCTGTTGTGGTTGCAAATGTTACTATTTTAACCTACTTTGTTATTCTTGATATTCCTGAGGATGATAGTATGTCTATTATTCTTCGTAGACCCTTTTTGAATACTTCAAGGGCTGTTATTGATTGCAACAAAGGCAATGCCACTTTTCATGTTAATGGTAATGTGCATACGGTACACTTTCCAAGGAAACAACCTCAAGTCCACAGTATTAATTCTATTGGAAAAATTCCAACAATTACTATTGGAGGTTTTGAATTTCCTCTTCCTATTTTCAAGAAGAAATATGATATTCTTATTGTTGGGGATGTGCATATCCCCGTTGAGGTAACCTAGTGTTATTTGAAAATTCTCCGGTTTCATGCGATTCGGAATGAGTTTGTTAACAAGACTTGATCAACCTTGTTAGTGGATTCCTTTTGATGAGCATGAGATAGATGAAGTTAGAAAGCACAACTCTCTGTACGCTCCTTTTACTTTCTATTATTTAGATTTAATAAAGCAAAAATAGTATTTTCTGTTTGTTTTTTGAATTATCCTTGCAATAAAAAATACCTCGAAAATAAAAGTTCTCCAAATGCCCCGAAAATGAAATATGATTTTTTGTAGAATATTTAAGAATTATTAGCATTGAGAACACACCAGAGGGGACAACCACCTGGCCACGAGGGCGTAGGGCGCGCCCCTGCCTCGTGGGCCCCTCGTGGCCCCCTCCACTTATTCTTGCACCCACACACTCCTTCTTCCTCCAGAAAAAATCATCACACAGCTCAAACAAGTGTTCTAGCTTGTTTTGCTGCCATTTTCGATCTCCTTGCTCAAAGCTCCATTCACAAAACTGCTTTGGGGGATTGTTCTTCAGTATGTGACTCCTCCAATGGTCCAATTAGTTTTTGTTCTAGTGCTTTATTTATTGCAAATTTTTGCTGCTTAGGTGACGTTGTTCTTGAGCTTGCATGTCAAATTTGTATGGTCCCAAGTAGTTTTAATGCATGATATAGTATCTAGGAACTTGTAGGAGTAGTTGCTATCAATTTTGTTGAGTTTGGTTCACTTTTATATTGAGTTACCAGAATTTTTAGAAATTTTTCAAAGGAAATGATGAAGAGATTACTGAGGGGCTCTTCGAGCCGGAGCTCGAAGGATAAGCAAAGTGAAGATAATAAGAAGCCCGAGTATAATCTCCCTCGCACTGCGGAGGTTCGGCCGTGTGAATGGCCTTGTGATGAATTCTTGAGAGCAGCCGGGATTCATGATGGCTTTTATTATTTGGCTGAGAATGCGGCCTCAACGGCTTCCTCCACGACTAGCTCGAACATCACGTACCTTGTTTTGCCGGAGGCCGTTCATGCATACCAGAGCCTGACATCAGCTCCAGAGCCTGAGCCGGAGCCACCACTTGATCCTCACTGTCAATCTGTTTATCAATGGGATCCGAAGGAGATAGCCAACCAGTGGCACCCTGAGGTCACTCCTCCATACACTGGAGAGGGCAGCTTTGAGCCGTGGCCATAGACCAAATTAGGCCAAAAGCCTAAGCTTGGGGGAGTACGTATTTCTCACCGACATTACATTCATGTTCACACACTCATTCCAGTTGTCGGTGCTCATACTTTTTCATTGTATCATCCATGCTAGTTTAATTTCTTTTTAAGCTTTCTTCTTGCATGTTTGAAAAACCTTAAGGAAAACAAAAAAATTGGTTGTAGCTTTTAGCTAAGTTTACTTTCCATGCTTGTAGTAGTAATAATTAAAAGAAAACCCAAAAGGATTTCTCATTCTTCTTTTGCTTGTTGGGAGCTTTCCCATGTAAATAGTTTTATTTCTTTTCTTGTTCTTTGGGGGTCGAGAGGAGAAGACCACGATGAAAATGTTGAGTGGCTCTTATATGCATTATTGTTGATCTAACAAAGATCCCATTTTACCTTGTCTTCTCCCTTGAATTGAATGCTTGCAGATTCTAGCTTAGTCCAATGCACGCACACGATTATTATTATTATTATTATTATTATTATTATTATACACACAGTTTGGTTGTGCAAGTGAAAGGCAATAATGACGATATATGATGAACTGATTGAGATGAGAGAAGCTGGTATGAACTCGACCTATCTTGTTTTTGTAAATATGATTAGTTCATCGTTCCTGATTCAGCCTATTATGAATGAAACATGTTTGCAATGACAATTAGAGATTATAGTTGCTCATGCCATGCTTAATTTGCTAGGAGTTTATAATGGTTTACCTTGCGTGCCAACATGCTCTTAAAATGGTTGTGATGTGGTATGATAGGGTGGTATCCTCTTTGAACGATTCAAGTGGCTTGACTTGGCACATGTTCACGCATGTAGTTGAAACAAAATCAACATAGCCTCCACGATATTTATGTTCATGGTGAATTATATCCTACTCAATGTTGATTAATTTTAATGCATGTTCATGACTGTCGTCGCTCTCTAGCTGGTCGCTTCCCAGTCTCTTTCTAGCCTTACCTTGTACTAAGAGGGAATACTGATTGAGCATCCACCTCCATAAACCCCAAAAGTTATTCCATATGAGTCCACCATACCTTCCTATATGCGGTATCTACCTGCTGTTCCAAGTAAATTTGTATGTGCCAAACTCTAAACCTTCAAATGAAATTCTGTTTTGTATGCTCGAATAGCTCATGTATCAACTAGGGTTGTCTATATCTTCCATGTTAGGCGGGTTATTCTCAAGAGGAGTGGACTCCGCTCCTCACTCACGAGAAAATGGCTGGTAACCGGGATGCCCAGTCCCATGCTCAAATCAAAACAAAATAATTGCAAACAAAACTCCCCAGGATTGTTGTTAGCTGGAGGCACCCGTTGTTTCGGACAAGCCATGGATTGATGTTTGTTGGTGGTAGGGGGAGTATAAACTTTACCATTATGCTTGGGAACCGCCTATAATGTGTGTAGCATGGAAGATAACGAGATCTCTCGGTTGTTATGTTGACAATGAAAGTATACCACTCAAAATATTATTTATCTCTAATTCAAAATCGAGCTCTGAGAAGGGTCTATCTATTTAATTTATGTTGAGTCATCATCCTCATTAAAAAGCACCAGTTGGAGAGCACCACTGTCATTTGCATGTATTATTATTAGTTTGCATTGAGTATGACTATGACTGGATCTCTTTTACCATGAATTACAATTTCTAGTCACCCTCGAGCTTCACAGGTGCTCTGCATTTATGTTTTGCAGTCTCAGAAAGGGCTAGGAAGATACCATCTTGTTATATCATATTATGATTGTTTTGAGAAAGTGTTGTCATCTGAGATTTACAATTATTGCTCGCTAGTTCATTATGTCATTGATATGAGTAAACATGAGACCTAAATGTTATTGTGAATATGGCTAGTTCATAATCTTTGCTGAAAACTTGAATGTTGGCTTTACATATTTACAACAACAAGAGCAAACAGAGTTTGTAAAAGTTTTTCTTTATCACTTTCAGTTTCTCAACTGAATTGCTTGAGGACAAGCAAAGGTTTAAGCTTGGGGGAGTTGATACGTCTATATCATATCTACTTTTCCAAACACTTTTGCCCTTGTTTTGGACCCTAGCTTGCATGATCTGAATGGAACTAACCCAGACTGACGCTGTTTTTAGCAGAATTGCCATGGTGTTATTTTTGTGCAGAAATAAAAGTTCTCGGAATGACCTGAAAATCAACGGAGAATATTTTTGGAATACATAAAAAATATTGGTGAAAGAATCAAGGGTAGGGGGCCCACACCCTGTCCACGAGGGTGGGGGACGCGCCTACCCCTTGGGCGTGCCCCCTGCCTCGTGGGCCCCCTAGTGCTCAAGCGAGCTCAACTCCAATTCTATATATTCACGTTTGGGGAGAAAAAACCCAAAGAGAAGGATTCATTGCGTTTTATGATATGGAGCCGCCGCCAAGCCCTAATCTCTCTCGGGAGGGCAGATCTAGAGTCCGTTCGTGGCTCCGGAGAGGGGAATCCGCCGCCGTCGTCATCATCAACCTTCCTCCATCACCAATTTCATGATGCTCACTGCCGTGCATGAGTAATTCCATCGTAGGCTTGCTGGACGGTGATGGGTTGATTGAGATTTATCATGTAATCGAGTTAGTTTTGTTAGGGTTTGATCCCTAGTATCCATTATGTTCTGAGATTGATGTTGCTATGACTTTTCTATGCTTAATGCTTGTCACTAGGCTTGTCTCAACCTATTATGTTTTCATGAATATATATGAATTCTTGATCCTATCTTGCAAGTCTATAGTCACCTATTATCTGTTATGATCTGTTAACCCCGAAGTGACAATAATCGGGATACTTACCAGTGATGACCGTAGTTTGAGGAGTTCATGTATTCACTAAGTGTTAATGCTTTGGTCCGGTACTCTATTAAAAGTAGGCCTTAATATCCCTTAGTTTTCAATAGGACCCCACTGCCACGGGAGGGTAGGACAAAAGATATCATGCAAGTTATTTTTCATAAGCACGTATGACTATATTCGGAATACATGCCTACATGACATTAATGAATTGGAGCTAGTTCTGTGTCACCCTATGTTATAACTGTTGCATGAGGAATCACATCCGACATAATTATCCATTACCGATCCAATGCCTGCGAGCTTTTCACATATTGATGTTTGCTTAGTTACTTTACCGTCGCCACTGTTACAATCACTACAATATTGCTACTGTTACGTTTGCCATCATTACAACTACTTCCACATTACTTTGTGATACGTCTCCAATGTATCTATAATTTTTGATTGTTCCATGCTATTATATTATCAACCTTGGATGTTTTATATGCATTTATATGCTATTTTATATGATTTTTGGGACTAACCTATTAACCTAGAGCCAAGTGCCAGTTTCTATTTTTTCCTTATTTTAGAGTATCGCAGAAAAGGAAAATCAAATGGAGTCCAATTGACCTGAAACTTCACGGAACTTATTTTTGGACCAGAAGAAGCCCAGGGAGTATCGAAGTTGGACCAGGAGAGTCTCGGGCCCACCCCCGGAGGTCCACCGACGTACTTCTTCCTCCCATATATACCCATATACCCTAAAAACTTCGGGGAGCACAATAGATCAGGAGTTCCGTCGCCAAAAGCCTCTGTAGCCACCGAAAACCAATCTAGACCCGTTCCGGCACCCTGCCGGAGGGGGAAATCCCTCTCCGGTGGCCATCTTCATCATCCCGGTGCTCTCCATGATGAGGAGGGAGTAGTTCTCCCTCAGGGCTGAGGGTATGTACCAGTAGCTATGTGTTTGATCTCTCTCTCTCTCTCTCTCGTGTTCTTGACGTGGTACGATCTTGATGTATCGCGAGCTTCGCTATTATAGTTGGATCTTTTGATGTTTTCTCCCCCCTCTATGCTCTTGTAATGGATTGAGTTTTCCCTTTGAAGTTATCTTATCGGATTGAGTCTTTAAGGATTTGAGAACACTTGATGTATGTCTTGCGTGGGCTACCTGTGGTGACAATGGGGTATTCTATTGATCCACTTGATGTATGTTTTGGTGATCAACTTGGGGGTTCCGCCCATGAACCTATGCATAGGGGTTGGCACACATTTTCATCTTGACTCTCCGGTAGAAACTTTGGGGCACTCTTTGAGGTTCTATGTGTTGGTTGAATAGATGAATCTGAGATTGTGTGATGCATATCGTATAATCATACCCACAGATACTTGAGGTGACATTGGAGTATCTAGGTGACATTAGGGTTTTGGTTGATTTGTGTCTTAAGGTGTTATTCTAGTACGAACTCTAGGGCTGTTTGTGACACTTATAGGACTAGCCCAACGGATTGATTGGAAAGAATAACTTTGAGGTGGTTTCGTACCCTACCATAATCTCTTCGTTTGTTCTCCGCTATTAGTGACTTTGGAGTGACTCTTTGTTGCATGTTGAGGGATAGTTATGTGATCCAATTATGTTATTATTGTTGAGAGAACTTGCACTAGTGAAAGAATGAACCCTAGGCCTTGTTTCCTAGCATTGCAATACCGTTTGTGCTCACTTTTATCATTAGTTACCTTGTTGTTTTTATATTTTCAGATTACAAAAACCTTTATCTACCATCCATATACCACATGTATCACCATCTCTTCGCCGAACTAGTGCACCTATACAATTTACCATTGTATTGGGTGTGTTGGGGACACAAGAGACTCTTTGTTATTTGGTTGCAGGGTTGTTTGAGAGAGACCATCTTCATCCTACGCCTCCCATGGATTGATAAACCTTAGGTCATCCACTTGAGGGAAAATTGCTACTGTCCTACAAACCTTTGCGCTTGGAGTCCCAACAACGTCTACAAGAAGAAGGTTGTGTAGTAGACATCACTTTGCCACTAAATACTTTGCTATAGTTATTAAGTCTTTCAGGTGCGGTTGAATTGACAACTCAATTGTTAATACTTGAGAATATTCTTTGGCTCCCCGTGTGTCGAATCAATAAATTTGGGTTGAATACTCTACCCTCAAAACTGTTGCAATCCCCTATACGTGTGGGTTATCAACATACTAGAGCTGAGCACAAGATTTATTGCCATTGCACTAAATTACAAGCAATTTCAATTGAAGTGATCGACAGAAAAAATACTTGATGCCAACAGCAAGACAACATTGAGTTTCTCTTGGGTAAGATTTCATTTTGCATGGTTATGGGAAGATTGGTGTCGACATTCGGTAGGAGCAAATGCTGAAGAGGGCTTCGCATGGTATTCCAAATTTATGACAATTTATTTGAACTTGGGCAAGTACGAAATTTGCCCCCTGAAAACTCGAACTTGTATTTAATTAAGACAAGTGTTATATAACACCTCCATTGCCAAACTTACAGGCTATCTAATGCCATGGGTGGCCAATTAAATTGTAACTGTATAGTTTCTATTTTAATTCTACTTAAAATATGACTAACTGCATGTGCAGTGGAAGGAGGAAGCGAGAGCTGTGCGCCAAGGCCTTTGGTTGTCGTATAATCCTAAGAAGTTGTGGGTATGGAAGCAAGACCACCCACGCAATGCTGGAAAACAAGATATTGTAGAGAAAATGCCCTGGAAGGCCCAACCTATATTGGAGGCTCATGTAAAAACAGTGTCGTCCAGCACTCTGGTACCTAAACTAAAGTACCAAAAACAAACCCTAGACCTAATGTCTTTATATGAATGTTAGCAATTTTTAGATGGATAATGAGATGTGTGAAGCCCTATAAAGGATGATAAAGGAGGAGAAGAATGCTGATGAAAAAGCCAGGGAGTGCAAACAGGAACTAGATAGTGTTGTAGCTGAAAATTGTATGCTAAATGGTCGGCTTCAGAAGTCGAATGAGGCGCTTTGAAATGAGAAAGAAGCATGTATGCTAAATGGTGTTGGTTAGATAAAGAGAGAAGTGCATATTTCAACCCAGAACTCTTGCCCTAGTCTATTTTACAACCCTGAACTTTAATACCATCAAAATTACAACCCCCAAGTCTCAAAACCGGTCAGGATTCAACCCTCCCCTCCCTGATGACCAGTTTTGACCTGGGGTGACCAGTTTTGACTAGTCAATGGGTCCAATCAGCATGCCACGTCAGATTTTTTTTCAAAATTTCAAGAAAAAGTAAATAAAAATCTATAAGATCAGGGAAAAAAAATATAAAAAGGCAAAATTCCGAAAAAATTGTTCGTGAAAAAAGCTAGGGAAAATAAAAATGATTTTTTTCTGGAATTTGAGTTTTTGGGTTTTTTCTGGATTTTTTTTGGAAATCGTTTTTTTATTTTCCGTGTTTTTCGGAAATTGGATTTCTTATTTCTTTTCCTAGATTTTCTTCGATTTTACAGGTTGTTTCCTTGGAAATTTTGCATTTTTTGCTGATGTGGCATGCTGACTGGATCTGTTGACTGGTCAAAACCGGTCAACAGAGAGGGGAGGGTTGAATCCTGGCCGGTTTTGAGAGTTGGGGGTTGTAATTTAGATGGTATTGGAGTTCGGAGTTGTAAATTAGACTAGGGCAAAAGTTGAGGGTTGAAATATGCACTTCTCTCTTAGATAAACAGATGTATCAATATGTCAAGATTATGATTTACTAACTAATAGTTATGCCACGCAGATAAGAATAGTGTCTACTACAACGAACTTTAGCTAAGCTCTAACACACACTGCTGTGATAAATTCCCTTTCAACCAATCTATCCATCCTAGAAACACAAGCTAAATGATATGATAGCTGAGATTATGAGCTCCTGCCAGCGGCAAACGACCTGTATTAATTCCACTTTAATATTATCAAGTACGCATTACTAGTTGGCTGCAGTTTGAGATTTAACAAGGAAACTGCAAAGGGACCCAACTGTTGTTTTCTTCAGTTATTGATCATAACTGAGTATCTGTTGTAACATCCCAAATTTTCAATTTGGAATGTTATACATTAGATCATCATTGCATATCATATTTTATTGCATTTTGGCTTGATCCTAGAAATTCTACGCAACTCAAGGACCCACGGAGAGAGTTGGGAATTTCATTATTTTCATATTTGAGTTTTCTCAAATTTTGAAAATTGGATCGTTGGATTTTAATTATTTTCTCTTCGAATATTTCTTTTATAAAAATAAAAGAGAGAGAGAGAGAGAGGATAAAATGACTTCCTCCAAATAAAGAAATATTGGAGATTTAATATTAAAATCAAATAAGATTTTATTCGGAGTTTTATTGCTATTTTATTTGAATTAGGAAAAAAGTTGCGTGATTCAAGATTGCATTTTAGGACCAGATAAATTTTTACCTTGTCCGGCATATTTTAAGAGGACGGGGAAATTTTATTTTGGGATTCTTGGAGTCCGTTTAGTATTTCTTTTCTTTCATTTTCTGCATGTCGGAATTATCTAAAAAAAAGAAAGAACGAAACCGACTCCGGGCCGTACCCGAGCGGGACTCCACTCGGGGGGGGTGGGGGGCTATATAAGCCGCAGCGGCCAAGCCCCGAAGCCCACCAGCCCCGCCGCTGCCGCCTCGGTTTTCGCGAGAAAAACCGATCGGTTTTTTTGAAAACCCTAGATCCGGTTTTTTAGATTCGGTTCGGTTTTTTTCGGTTTAGTTATTTAGCGGATGTTCGTCCGTACGTTCGTTTTAAAGAACTATTTTCGTCCGTTAGCCGCAGATAGCGAACGTTCATTCGTTAGTCTGTTCGTCAGTTTTTCTTTTTCTTGGATTTATCGTGATTATTTTCGATCGTGATTTCTGATCCGATTTTCGTTTTAGTTTATATTTTCGCTCATTTATCGGAATCAGGCGATTCAAGTGCCTAGAGTTTCGTCTCGAAACCCTCTTTCAGTTTAACCAACTTAAACAAGCTTTTGCTACTGTAAAATTTGACTTTAGTCCAGATTAGTAATCGGAGCTTGTTTCTTTCGCAGTTTGAGTGTCGTTGCTTTGTTTGATTTGATTCTTTTTGCAAACCAGATTTGTTAAGTTGAACTTTCTAGTTAGATCTTCTTTTTTGAGTTTTACCCGTGCCCCTTGCTTGATTGCTTATTGTATGCTTGTTTGTTTGCGATAGAGTACCCGGAGTGCGAAGCGTGCTACTACGAGTATCTAGGTTTCACGGATCATCAGCAAGGCAAGTAACACTTTGATCATACCTCTTTACTACCCAGTTTTTATTGCATTAGATCAACCCTCAAACAATTGCATGGTTAGGATCTAAATAAATTGTGTCTTGGGAAGTAGATGAGGTAGTACCTATTCACCTGTTTTATTATCAAACCCTGGGAGTTACTTCTACGTTGCTTATATGGCTATGCTATGCTAGTAGACGTGGTTTGGGTTTGAGTGTATCCATGATAGATGTGAGTTGTTAATTTAATGGTTAACTTAAGCTGGCAACTTTAATACACATCTGGGTGGATTGAGGCACCTGGGAACCCAGTGATTGCCTGTATTTTTGGAAATCCCGGGGTACCGTGTGATTTTCCTATGGACCGCCACCCAGGCTCAAAGGGATCATAAGATTATTCATGCTGGAAACTTCCGTGTGCAGCCACATGCCATTATGGGCTCTGACATACTTGAGTAAGTTGTGGGAAACCTTTCCATGATGGGCTAGCAGATGTAGGGGATTGTAGGTGTACCGGCCTATCTATCGATTGAGGGGACCTCTTCGGAAAATCTGTGTCTCGGTCATCCATTTCTCAAACATTATGTAGTGCGAGAAATCCAACGGAGGAGATCGAGTCTTGTGGGGAAAAGTGTAGAAACCTCTGCAGAGTGCACAAACTAATCATGGTTAGCCGTGTCCCCGGTTATTGACATCTTGAGTATCTAGCTCTCGAATTATCATGTGGATCTCATCACTCTTAAATATAATTTGATTGGGTTATTAATTACTTTTAATTGGGATTGAGATGGGGTTTAACATTCTCAATGTTTTCAACAAACTTTGTAGCTAAAAAAATATATTCCTTATAGTAGGGAAAATTGGCTTTTCGCAAAACCTATTAACCATACAACCTCCACCAGCCATATATGCATGTAGTGATAGCTTTACATTGTTCATTACCCTCTTGTGTTACACTGCCAGCATATTCCATGTGCTGACCCATTTCTGGCTGCAACGTATCATGTTGCAGACTTCTCAGACGACGAGTAAGGAGCCTTAGGTCATGGTCTTTCACTCAGTGATGCCATTGGAGTTGATGGACTCACTTTATCTCCAAGCCTTCCGTTGTTATCGTATTAGATGGCCTCATGCCATATTTTTTGTAATAAGTTCTCTTTTGAGACATTTGATGTAATAAGTGTGTGATTGCTACTCCGTTATGAATCCTCAAGTACTGTGTGTGTCAGCATTACCGATCCAGGGATGACACTAATGCATAGAGATTGGACTATCTGAGGTCTGGTCGCTACAAGATGGTATCAGACCACACGCTGACTGTAGGACACGACCACTAAGCTAAAGCCCTAGATCACTACTATCTTCTCATTTCTGACTCCTCTGCGTTTTCTACTCTTTAGGATGGCGGGCACAAGGAACAAGTTTGCACAACCGGATGAAGAAGCGCCTTTTGGACGACACTTGAAGGAAGTCACTAAGTACCTGAACATTGGAATACCAAGCTTCACCGGGACCTACAACACCACTTTACCAGAAGAGGAGCGCTGGATGATTCAAGTTCTATTTCCAGGAAGGACATTCATGCCGGTCACTAAGCCCATAGAGTTTTCCTTTGATGCACCAACCTGGAGTCTAGGAAATAGTATGGCAGCCCACATCACCATGGGACGCATTGGAGAAATTTACCACAAGGAGCTTAAGGATACTATCTACCATATTTGTGGGCGCTGAGATGAGCAATGGGAGATGATCAGCACCAGGAAGGATAGATCCATTGCAGCGTTCATCCAGGAGTTAAACCAGCATATTCGCCGCCAGGAGAATAAGATGTGCGCAGGCATGATCGATCTGAAGCAGGCAATGACAAGGATCACGGAGCTTGAAGAAGAACTCAAGGATACTCGCGAACATTATGAGGAGGAAATCGTCGTACTAGTGGAGAAGAATGACGACCTGACAAGGAAGCTAGGAGTATTCATGGGAGACCCCACGCGAGGAGGAGAAGACGATGAACCCAAGGAGATTCGTTCTGAAGACTACATCATCATTGATGACACCAACTCGGACCCCGACGATAGCGATGATGATTATGTTGATGAAGCTGGAGCAGATATCATGGAGTCTTCGACCGATCAATTTTTCTAGTCGACCACCAAAACAGTACTAGTATTCCACCATGTATATAGTATAGTCCGAGCACCTTTGTAACGATAGTTCTAGACCAATTGTATGCCTTGCTTGATTGATTGAGTGATATGATTGTGTTTGTCTCATGTGCATATGGGTAATGTTTTCTCACTAGACCTCATTCTATTCTATTCTCTTCCCTCTAAACCCTCAGATGCCTCCGAGACGTGACCCCGGATTTACGTTTCCCCCAGAGCTCACTCAGTTGATCCAGCAGCAGAATACCTTGATGCAGTTGTTAGTTCAGAACCAAGGCAACAACAACAACTACAACAACAACAACAACCCACCACCACCACCCCCAGTTGACAACTTAGCCCATTTTCTGAGGTTGCAGCCACCGGTGTTCTCCAGTAGCAACGAGCCGATAGTGGCTGATGATTGGCTCCGCAAGATTGGAAGGGAGTTAACCACTGCAGGATGCACGGATGCGGAGAAAGTGCGTTTTGCCGCACACCAATTGGATGGACCAGCCGCCTTATGGTGGGAGAATTACACTGTCACCTATCCTATAGCCACTGTTACATGGGACCAGTTCCAGCAGGCCTTTCGCACTGCCCATGTATCAACAGGAGCTATGGCCATGAAGAAGCATGAGTTCCGCAACTTACGCCAAGGAGGACGCACCATTGGCCAGTATGTTGATGACTTTAGTAAGCTAGCACGTTATGCCCCAGATGATGTCGCTACAGATGCAGCCAAGCAGGAGATGTTTTTGGAAGGACTGAATGATGAGCTGAGCATGCAGTTGATGGTGGCAAATTTCAATAACTACCAGGAGTTGGTCGATAGAGCTCTCATGATTGAAGGGAAGCAACAGCAGATTGATAACCGCAAGAGGAAGTATGGGCAGGGGAAGTATAATTCTGGAGCTCAGCAGAGACCCTGTTTTACCCCGAACTCGGGAGGCCCCTTCAGCATAACCATGGAGGTCACAATCACCCTGGAGGGAGTTCGCACATCCATAGTGGCTCCAAGAACGTGAATGGTAATGGATGAAGCAACGGACATAACCATTCCAACCCAGCAATGCCCTCCAAGAAAGATCTAAGCCACGTTACTTGCTACAAGTGCCAGAAGACTGGACATTACGCCAATGAATGTCCTGAAGCTAAGAATGGAAACGGCCAATGGAAGTTCTGGGAAGAATCCCAACCCTTTCAACAGGGGGCAAGTGAACCACGTTAACGTGGAGGAGATTAAAGCCCAGCGAGATGCAGTAATAGGTAAGTTTTTGGTTAAGTCATTTACTGTAGTCGTTCTTTTCGATACTGGTGCATCGCATTCATACATGTCAAGGGGATTTGTGGATAAGTATAAGTTGCCCACTAGAGTTCTTAAGACACCCATGCTAGTAACCTCACCCGGAGCCGAGTATATGGCAAGCAGTGGATGTTTTCAGTTGCCATTAACCATAGGGAGTCATGTTTTCCCGTCTGACTTGATAATTTTGGAGTCGCAAGGTTTGGATGTGATTCTAGGTATGGATTGGCTATCAATGTATGGAGGAAACATCGATTGCGCCAGTAAGTCAATTTTGGTCACCACCCCAGAAGGAAGAAGGATCAAGTATGTATCCCAGCATGTGCCGATTAGGACTCAAGTAAATTCCTTATCAGGAGTTGTACAGGAGGAAGTACCAGTGGTGAAGGATTTCCCAGATGTATTTCCCAAAGAGTTGCCAGGCATGCCACCAAATAGAGACATCGAGTTCTTGATTGAGCTTTTGCCAGGCACAGGGTCAATATCTAAGAGACCATACAGGATGCCCGCACAGGATTTAGAGGAAATTAAGAAGCAGATTAAGGAGTTATTGGATAAAGGATATATTCGCCCAAGCTCGTCACCTTGGGGATCGCCAGTACTTCTAGTGGAGAAGAAGGATGGATCGTTAAGGATGGTTGTTGATTATCGAGGATTTAATGAGGTGACGATCAAGAACAAGTACCCACTGCCTATGATCAATGATTTGTTTGATCAGCTGCAAGGAGCTAAGGTGTTTTCCAAGATCGATCTGCGATCAGGGTACCACAAACTGAAGATTCGAGAGCAGGATATACCTAAGACAGCTTTTACCACAAGGTACGGGCTATATGAGTATACCGTTATGTCATTTGGCCTGACTAACACACGTGCCTATTTTATGAACATGATGAACAATGTGTTCATGGAGTTTTTGGATAAGTTCATTGTGGTGTTCATAGATGATATTCTGGTCTACTCGAAGAATGAAGAGGAGCATAAAGAGCATTTGCGCTTGGTACTTGGGAAGCTGAGAGAACATTACCTATACGCCAAGTTCAGCAAGTGCGAGTTTTGGTTGAAGGAAGTTGGATTCCTTGGACATGTTATATCCGGAGAAGGAATAGCAGTAGACCCCACCGAAGTTGTCACTGTGACAAATTGGGAGGCACTCACGTCAGTTGGAGAGATCCGGAGTTTTCTTAGACTCACAGGATACTACCGGAGGTTCATTGAGAATTTCTCCAAGATTGCAAAGCCTATGACTGAGTTGTTGAAGAAGGACACTAAGTTCAAATGGACTGATGAATGTGAGGCTAGTTTTTAGGAGTTGAAGAAACGGTTGGTTACATCACTAGTGTTGATCCTGCCAGATCAACGCAAGGATTATGAAGTGTATTGTGATGCCTCTCGTCGAGGACTTGGAGCAGTGCTTATGCAGGAAGGAAGACTTGTTTCATATGCCTCGCGACAACTTAAACCCCATGAGTTAAATTATGCCACGCATGATTTGGAGTTAGCAGCCGTAGTACATGCGTTGAAAACTTGGAGACATTTTCTCATCGGAAACCATTGTGAAGTATACACGGATCACAAGAGTTTGAAGTATATCTTCACGCAGAAGGAGTTGAATCTCAGACAGAGGAGATGGTTGGAACTCATTAAGGATTATGATATGAAGTTGCATTATCATCCCGGGAAGGCTAACGTAGTAGCCGATGCGTTGAGCCACAAGAGTCATGTCAATACACTCATGAACAGAGAGTTACCTAAGGAGTTAGCAGAAGACCTTCGGGAGCTATGTTTGGAAATAGTTACGAGAGGTTATGTAGCAGCTTTGGAGATTCGATCTACCTTGATGGATAAGATTAGAGAAGCTCAGAAGACGGACAAGGAGATAGCCGAGATTTAGGAAAGGATGAGCAAATGAAAGGCCAAAGGATTTTGTGAGGATGAGCACGATACCTTATGGTTTGAGGACCATGTATATGTGCCAAATGATCAAGAGATCAGGAAGTTGATTTTGCAGGAGGGCCATGATTCGCCATATTCGATTCACCCAGGAAATACCAAGATGTATCTCGATTTGAAGGATAGT
The DNA here is from genome assembly GCF_056163025.1 of Triticum urartu. Taxonomy (NCBI): domain Eukaryota; kingdom Viridiplantae; phylum Streptophyta; class Magnoliopsida; order Poales; family Poaceae; genus Triticum; species Triticum urartu. The sequence goes on along the minus strand of NC_141879.1, from coordinate 545,431,292 downwards.
TTCTGGTGGACCGGAATGAAGAAGGATATTGCGGAGTATGTAGCAGTTTGTGATGTATGTCAGAGAGTGAAGGCAGAACATCAGAAGCCTGGAGGATTGCTACAGCCATTGCCGATACCCGAATGGAACTGGGATAAGCTAGGCACGGATTTTATCACGGGATTACCTAGGACTCGTTCAGGCTATGACTCGATATGGTTTGTAGTTGACCGTTTGACGAAAGTAGCCCATTTCATCCCAGTGAAGACCACTTACACCAGTGCTAAGTGTAACATCCCAAAATTTCAATTTGGAATGTTATACATTAGATCATCATTGCATATCATATTTTATTGCATTTTGGCTAGATTCTAGAAATTCCACTGTAGCGACCAGACCTCAAACGGTCCAATCTCCGTGCTCCGGTGTCATCCCTGGATCAGTAATGCTGACACCACACAGTACTTGAAGGATTTATAGCAAAGTAGCAATCACACACTTATTACATCGAGTGTCTCAAAAGAGAACTTATTACAATAAATATGGCTTAAGGTCATCTAATAACGATAACAGCGGAAGGCTTGGAAGATAAGTGATTCCATCAACTCCAACGGAATCACTGAGTATAGAACCATGACCTAAAACTCCTTAATCATCGTCTGACAAGTCTGCAACATTAACGTTGCAGCCCGAAAACAGGTCAGCACATGGAATATGCTGGCAATGAAACACATAGAGAGTAATGGAATGAAACAGCTATTCTATATGCATATTTGGCTGGTGGAAAGCTCTATGGTTACAGTTTTGCGTAAAGCCATTTTTCCCTACTGCAAAGGAATAAAATTGATTTAACTATCATGGTGGTTGTTAAACATTGAGAATGGTTGACAGCATTCTCAATCCCAATTAAACATCATCATTAAACAAACCCAGCAAAATTAATTTTTTTGTAACATGTTGAGATTCACATGATAATCCAGGTACTAGATACTCAAGATGTCCATAACCGGGGACACGGCTAACCATGATTAGTTTATACACTCTGCAGAGGTTTGCGCACTTTTCCCCACAAGACTTGATCTCCTCCGTTGGATTTCTCGCACTACATGGTGTTTGAGAAACGGATGACCGAGACATAGTCTTTTAGAAGCACTAGCACCTTACGATGGGTAGACCGTACCACCTACATCCCCTACATATGCTAGTCTACCACTGTAAGAGTTCGCATGACTTAGTCAACTATGCTAGAGCCCATAATAGCTTGTGGCTGCACACGGAAGTTTCTAGCATGAATAATCTCATGATCCCTTTGAGCCTGGGTGGCGGTCCAAAAGAAAACATGCAAATCCTGGAATACCCAGGTGCCTCAATCCACCCAGATGTGTGTTTAAGTTGCCACCTTAAATACACCATTAATTAACAATCTCACATCTATCATGGATACACTCACCCAATCCGCGTCTACTAGCATAGCATAGCAATAATAAGCAAACGTAGAGTAACTCCCAAAGGTTTGAAAATAAACAGGTAATAGGTTCTACCTCAACTATTCCCCAAACCCACAATTTAATTAGATCCTAGAACATGCAAGGTGTGAGGATTGATCTAATGCAATATAACTGGGTAGTAGGAGGTATGATCAAGTGTTACTTGCCTTGCTGATGATCCGGGAAACCTAGTGATTCAAAGTAACAAGGGGCGCACTCCGGGTACTCTATTGCAAATAAACAAGCACACAATAGGTACTCATCTAATGCACAGGTAAAACTCGAATAAGAGACCTAACCAGAAAGTTCAACTTAAGAACTCCGGTTGGCAAAAAGAATCAAATCGAACGAAGCAACGAAAAACAAACGGCAAAAGAAACAGGCTTCGTTTACTATTCTGGATCTAAGGCAATTTTTACTGTGGAAAAAACTTGTTTAAGTTGGTTAAATGGAAAGAGGGTTTTGAGACGAAACTCCAGGCGCTTGAATCGCCTGATTTCGATAAACGAGCGAAAAGTTATAGTAAAACGAAAATCGGATCAGAAATCGCGATCAGAAAAATCGCGGATTTAATCCGAGAAAAAGAAAAACGATGAACGTTCGTTAAAACAAAAGAACGGATGAACGCTCACTATTTAAACAAACCGGAAAACCGATCTATTTTAAAAAGACTCAAACTAAAAAAACGACAAAACTATCGGAAAACCGAACGGTTTTTAAATAAACGGCGGCGGAATCGAGGTAAACCTCGGCGGTGGCTCCGGCGACGGCGGCGGCGGGCGGCGGCAGCAGCGGCGGGGGCGGCGCGCGGCGGCGGCGGCGCAGGGCTAGGGCGGCGCGGCTAGGGTTTGGTGGGGCTTCCGGCTGGGCCTTCCCGGCTTTTAAAGCCGGACGGGCCTTAGTGTCCGGGTCAGACACGGCCCGTAGGTCGGTTGCACGCTTTTTTTAAATAGTTACGCTCAGAAAAAACAAAAGGACTACTAAACGGACTCCAAAAATCCCAAAATAAAATTTCCCCGGCTTGTGAAATCAAGCCGCTCAGGATGAACATTTATTTGGGGCCTGAATGCAATTTGAAAAACACACATTTTTCCTAAATTCAAATAAAATAGCAAATAAAACCCAATAAAATCTTATTTGATTTTTTTCATTAAATCCTCAATATTTCTTTATTTTGGGAAAGTCATTTTATTCCCTCTCTCATAATTTTTATAATAGAAATAATTGAAGATAAAATAAATAAAATCAAATGATCCTATTTTCAAAATTTGAGGCAACTCAAATATGAAAATAACGAAATCCCCAACTCTCTCCGAGGGTCCTTGAGTTGTGTGAAATATCTAGGATCAACCGAAATGCAAAAATTATGATATGCAATGATGATCTAGTGTATAACATTCCAAATTGAAAATTTGGGATGTTACAAACCTACCCCCCTTAAGATGAATCTCGCCCTCGAGATTCGGATTGGCTAGAAAATAGGTGAGGGTGGTCTTTCAGCAAATCTTCCTCTCGTTCCCAGGTGGCTTCATCCTTCGTGTGGTGGCTCCACTGAACCTTGCAAAACTTGATAACCTTGCTGCGGGTGACTCGACTGGCATATTCTAGAATCTTAACTGGTTTCTCCTCATAGGTCAAATCACTGTCCAGCTGAATTGCTTCCAGTGGTACCATATCCCTCAGCGGTATGTCCGCCATTTCTGCGTGGCACTTCTTCAACTGGGATACATGAAACACGTCGTGAACTCCTGACAGTTCTTCGGGTAATTCCAACTGGTAGGCTACTTCTCCCATACACTCCAAAACTTTGTATGGGCCTACAAAACGTGGCACTAGTTTTCCCTTAACTCCAAAGCACTTAACTCCTCGAAGTGGAGATACTCGAAGATAAACTCAGTCTCCTACTTTGTAAACTGTCTCCTTGCGTTTAGAATCTGCATAACTCTTTTGCCTGGACTGAGCTACCTTCAGCCTATCGCGAATCAATTTCACTTTTTGTTCAGACTCCTTTCTCAGATCCGGTCCAAACAACTGGTGATCTCTAACTTCATCCCAAGACAATGGGGTCCTGCACCTCCTTCCGTACAAGGCTTCGAAAGGGGCCAGCTTCAAACTGGTTTGATAGCTGTTGTTGTAAGAGAACTCTGCATATGGCAAATTCTCATCCCAACTAGATCCATAATCTAGCGCACAAGCTCTTAGCATATCCTCCAAAATCTGATTGACTCTCTCGGTCTGTCCATCTGTCTGCGGGTGGAAAGCTGTGCCAAACTCCAGTCTGTTTCCCAAAGTCTCATGCAACTGATTCCAAAACTTTGAGGTAAACTGGGTTCCTCTATCTGATACAATGCTCCTTGGAACTCCATGCAGACATACGATCCTGGTCATGTATATCTTTGCCAACTTTGCACTGGTATAGGTAGTCTTCACTAGAATGACATGAGCTACCTTTGTCAAACGATCGACTATAACCCATATCGAGTCATAGCCTGAACGTGTTCTAGGCAATCCTGTAATAAAATCCATGCCTAGCTTATCCCACTTCCATTCGGGTATCGGCAATGGTTGTAGCAATCCTGCTGGCTTCTGATGCTCTGCCTTCACTCTCTGACATACATCACAAACTGCTACATATTCTGCAATATCCTTCTTCATTCCGGTCCACCAGAAAATATCCCTCAAATCCAAATACATCTTGGTATTTCCTGGGTGAATCGAGTATGGTGAGTCATGGGCCTCTTGCAGAATTAGCTTCCGAATCTCCGGATCATTTGGTACATAGACACGGTCTTCAAACCATAAGGTATCGTGCTCATCCTCACGAAATCCCTTAGCTTTTCCTTTGCTCATTTTCTCCTTAATAGAAGCAATTTCCTTGTCGGTCCTTTGAGCTTTTCTGATCTTATCCATCAAAGTAGACTGAATCTCCAATGCTGCTACATAGCCTCTTGGAACTATTTCCAAACGTAGCTCTCGTAGATTTTCGGCTAACTCCCTGGTAAATCTCCCGTCATTAGGGTGTTGACATGGCTCTTACGGCTTAATACGTCAGCTACTACGTTAGCCTTTCAAGGGTGATAATGCAATTTCATATCATAATCCTTGATGAGCTCCAACCATCTCCTTTGTCTAAGGTTCAACTCCTTCTGTGTGAAAATATACTTCAAACACTTGTGATCCGTGTACACCTCGCAATGGTTTCCAATTAGAAAATGTCTCCAAGTCTTCAGTGCATGCACTACGGCTGCTAACTCCAAATCATGCGTAGCATAATTCAACTCATGAGGCTTAAGCTATCGTGAGGCATATGAAACAACTCTGCCTTCCTGCATAAGCACTGCTCCAAGTCCTCGACGTGAACTGTCGCAATACACCTCATAATCCTTGGTCTGATCTGGTAAAATCAACACTGGTGAGGTAACCAAATGTTTCTTCAACTCCTGAAAACTAGCCTCACATTCCTCCGTCCATATGAACTTGGTATCCTTCTTCAACAACTCCGTCATAGGCTTCGCAATCTTTGAGAAGTTCTCAATAAACCTCCGGTAGTATCTTGTGAGTCCAAGAAAACTCCGGATCTCTCCAACTATGGTTGGTGCTTCCCACTTGGTCACGGTATCAACTTTAGTGGGATCTACTGCTATACCTTCTTCGGATATAACGTGTCCGAGAAATCCAACTTCTTTCAACCAAAACTCACATTTGCTAAACTTGGCATATAATTGATGTTCTCCGAGCTTTCCAAGAACCAAACGCAAATGTTCCTTATGCTCCTCTTTGTTCTTCCAGTAAACCAAGATATCATCAATGAACACTACGACGAACTTATCCAAGAACTCCATAAACACCTTGTTCATCATGTTCATAAAATATGCAGGTGCGTTAGTCAGGCCAAATGAAATAACGGTATACTCGTACAGCCCATACCTGGTGGTAAAAACCGTCTTGGGTATATCGTGTTCCCGAATCTTCAACTGGTGGTATCCTGATCGCAGATCGATCTTGGAAAATACCTTAGCTCCTTGCAATCGATCAAACAGATCATTGATCATCGGTAGTGGATACTTGTTCTTGATGGTTACTTCATTTAATCCTCGATAATCGACAACCATCCTTAACGATCCATCCTTCTTCTCTACCAGAAGTACTGGCAATCCCCAAGGCGATGAACTTGGGCGAATATATCCTTTATCCAGTAACTCCTTAATCTGCTTCTTAATTTCCACCAAATCCTTTGCAGGCATCCTATATGGTCTCTTTGATATTGGCCCTGTGCCTGGCAAAAGCTCAATCAAAAACTCAATATCTCTATCCGGTGGCATGCCTGGCAACTCTTCTGGAAATACTTCAGGGAAATCCTTCACTACTGGTACTTCCTCTTGCACAACTCTGGTTAAACAATTTACTTGAGTCCTCTTTGGCACATGCCGGGATACATACTTGATCCTTCTCCCTTCTGGGGTGGTAAGTAAAATTGACTTACTAGCACATTCAATATTCCCTTCATACTTTGACAACCAATCCATGCCTAATATTACATTCAATCCTTGGGATTCCAACACTATTAGGTCTGAGGGAAAAACATAGTTACCAATTTTTAATGGTAACCGATCACACCATAGACTAGCCATATATTCTACTCCAGGCAAAGTTACTAACATGGGTGACCTAAGGGCTTGGTTTCGCAGTTTATACTTATCCACAAATCCCCTTGATATGTATGAATGCGATGCACCAGTATCGAAAAGAACGAGTGCAGTAAATGACTTAACCAAAAACTTATCGATTACTGCATCCGGCTGCTCTTCAACCTCCTCCATGTTAACGTGGTTCACCTGTCCCCTATTGAAAGGGTTCGGCTTCTTCCCAGAGCTTCCATTGCCATTTCCATTCTAGGATTCAGGACATTCATTGGCATAATGTCCAGTCTTCTGGCACTTAAAACAAGTGACTTGGTTCAGGTCTTTCTTGGCTGGGGTTGATGGGTTGGTGCGGTTCTGGCCGTTGCTTCCTCCATTCCCATTACCATTCCTGGGGCCATTGTGATTGTGCGAGCTTCCTCCTCCATGGGTATGCTAAAAATGTCCTCCCGGCCTAGGGGTAAACCGTGGCTTCTGCTGAGCTCCTGAATTGTACTTTCCTTGTGCATACTTCCTCTTGCGATTCTCAATTTGTTGCTATTTCCCTTCAATCATAAGAGCACGATCTACCAACTCCTGGTAGTTGTTGAAGGTTGCTACCATCAAATGCATGCTCAACTCATCATTCAGTCCTTCCAGAAACTTCTCCTGCTTTGCTGCATCCGTAGCAACGTCATCTGGGGCATAACGTGCTAATTTACTAAAGTCCTCCACATACTGGCCAACTGTCCGTCCTCCTTGGCGCAAGTTACGAAACTCTCACTTCTTCATGGCCATAGCTCCTGCTGAGACATGGGCAGTACGAAAAGCCTGCTGAAACTGGTCCCATGTGATAGTATCGACAGGGAAAGTGGCTGTGAAATTTTCCCACCATGAGGCTGTGGGTCCTTCAAGCTGATGTGCGACAAACTTCACCTTCTCCGCATCCGTGCATCCTGCTGTGGTCAACTCTCTAGCTGTCTTGCGGAGCCAATCATCTGCTACTATCAGCTTGGTGCTACTGGAAAACACCGGCGGATTCAGCCTAAGAAAACGGGCTAAGTGATCAACAGGTGGTGGTGGTGGGTTGTTGTTGTTGTTGTTCCCCTGGTTCTGATTCTGGACTAGTAACTGCATCAATGTGTTCTGCTGCTGGATCAACTGGGTGAGCTCCGGTGGAAAGGTAAATCCGGGGTCTCGTCTCGGAGGCATCAGAGGGTTTAGAAAAGATGAGATTTAAGAATAGAGGGGGGTCTAAAGAGAAAACACTACCCATATGCACATGAGGCAAAAGCAAACAATTCACTTCATTCAATCAATCAAACAAGGGCATACAATTGATCTAACTATCGAAAAAGTGCTCGGACTACTATATTTACATGGTGGACTACTACTACTGTTGGGGTGGTCTACTAGAAATATTCTTCGGTTGCAGACTCCATGATATCTGCTCCAGCTTCATCAACATAGTCATCATTGCTATCATCTGGATCCGAGTCGGTGTCGTCGATGATGATGTAGTCTTCCGGGCAAATCTCCTTGGGTTCTTCGTCTTCTTCTATTGGTGTAGGGCCTCCCATAAATATTCCAATCTTCTTGATCAGATCGTCATTCTTTTGCACTAATACTTCAATTTCTTATTCACAATCTTCACGTGTAGCCTTGAGATCTTCCTCCAGTTCCTTGACTCTTGTCTTTGCCTTCTTTAGGTCTATCATGTCGGCGCACATCTGGTTCTCCTAACGTCGAATGTGCTGGTTTAATTCCTCGATAAAAGCTGCAATGGATCTATCCTTTCTGGTGATGATCATCTCCTAGTGCTCATCTCGGCGCCCACAAATCTAGTAGATAGTATCCTTGAGATCATTGCGGTAGACTTCTCCAATGCGTCCCATGGCGAAGTGAGCTGCCATGCTCTTTCCTAGATTCCAAGTTGGTGCATCGAAAGAAAACTCTATGGGCTCAGTGACTGGCATGAACGTCCTTCCTGGAACTTGAACTTGAATCATCCAGCGCTCTTCTTCAGGTAGAGTGGCGTTGTAGGTTCCGGTGAAACTTGGTACTCTTATGTTCAGGTATCTAGTGACTTCCTTCAAGTGACGTCCAAAGGGTGTATCTTCATCCGGTTTAGTGAACTTGTTCCTTGCATCCGCCATCCTAAAAGAGTAGAAAAGATTAGAGGTCAGAAGAGAAGAGAGTGAGTAGTGATCTAGGTCTTTAGCTTAGTGGTCGTGTCCTACAGTCAGCGTGTGCTCTGATACCATCTTGTAGCGACCAGACCTCAAACGGTCCAATCTCTGTGCTCCGGTGTCATCCCTGGATCAGTAATGCTGACACCACACAGTACTTGAAGGATTTATATCAGAGTAGCAATTACACACTTATTACATCGAGTGTCTCAAAAGAGAACTTATTACAATATATATGGCTTAAGGCCATCTAATAACAATAACAGCGGAAGACATGGAAGATAAGTGAGTCCATCAACTCCAACGGCATCACTGAGTATAGAACCACGACCTAAAACTCCTTAATCATCGTCTGAAAAGTCTACAACACTAACATTGCAGCCCGAAAACGGGTCAATACATGGAATATGCTGACAATGGAATGAAACAGCTATTCTATATGCATATTTGGCTGGTGGAAAGCTCTATGGTTACAGTTTTGCGTAAAGCCAATTTTTCCCTACTGCAAAGGAATACAATTTATTTAACTATCATGGTGGTTGTTAAACATTGAGAATGGTTGACAGCATTCTCAATCCCAATTAAACATCATCATTAAACAAACCCAGCAAAATTATTATTTTTGTAACATGTTGAGATTCACATGATAATCTAGGTACTAGATACTCAAGATGTCCATAACCGGGGACACGGCTAACCATGATTAGTTTATACACTCTGCAGAGGTTTGCGCACTTTTCCCCACAAGACTCGATCTCCTCCGTTGGATTTCTCGCACTACATGGTGTTTGAGAAACGGATGACCGAGACATAGTCTTTTAGAAGCACTAGCACCTTACGATGGGTAGACCGTACCACCTACATCCCCTACATCTGCTAGTCTACCACTGTAAGAGTTCGCATGACCTAGTCAACTATGCTAGAGCCCATAATAGCTTGTGGCTGCACACGGAAGTTTCTAGCATGAATAATCTCATGATCCCTTTGAGCCTGGGCGGCGGTCCAAAAGAAAACAAGCAAATCCTGGAATACCCAGGTGCCTCAATCCACCCAGATGTGCGTTTAAGTTGCCACCTTAAATAAACCTTTAATTAACAATCTCACATCTGTCATGGATACACTCACCCAATCCACGTCTACTAGCATAGCATAGCAATAATAAGCAAACGTAGAGTAACTCCCAAAGGTTTGAAAATAAACAGGTAATATGTTCTACCTCAACTACTCCCCAAACCCACAATTTAATTAGATCCTAGAACATGCAAGGTGTGAGGATTGATCTAATGCAATAAAACTGGGTAGTAGGAGGTATGATCAAGTGTTACTTGCCTCGCAGATGATCCGGGAAACCTAGTGATTCGAAGTAACAAGCGGCGCACTCCGGGTACTCTATCGCAAATAAACAAGCACAAAATAAGTACTCATCTAATGCACAGGTAAAACTCGAATAAGAGACCTAACCAGAAAGTTCAACTTAAGAACTCCGGTTGGCAAAAAGAATCAAATCGAACGAAGCAACGAAAAACAAACGGCAAAAGAAACAGGCTTCGCTTACTATTCTGGATCTAAGGCAATTTTTAGAGTGATAAAAACTTCTTTAAGTTGGTTAAACGGAAAGAGGGTTTCGAGACGAAACTCCAGGCGCTTGAATCGCCTGATTCCGATAAACGAGCGAAAAGTTATACTAAAACGAAAATCAGATTAGAAATCGCGATCAGAAAAATCGTGGATTTAATCTGAGAAAAAGAAAAACGACGAATGTTCGTTAAAACGAACGAACGGACGAACGCTCACTATTTAAATAAACCGGAAAACCGATCTATTTAAAAAAACCTGAAACTAAAAAAATGACAAAACCGTCGGAAACCGAATGGGTTTTTTTCAAAAAAACGGCGGCGGGATTGAGGTAAACCTCGGCAACGGGTCCGGCGGCGGCGGCTCCGGCGACGGTGGCGGCGGGCGGTGGCAGCAGCGGCGGCGGCGGTGGCAGCGGCGGGGGCGGCGCGGGGCGAAGGCGGCGGCGGCAAAGGCGGCGGCGGCGCGGGGCTAGGGCGCCGCGGCTAGGGTTTGGGGGGGGCTTCCGGCTGGGCCTCCCCGGCTTTTAAAGCCGGACGGGCCTTAGTGTCCGGGTCGGACACGGCCCGTAGGTCGGTTGCGCGTTTTTTTTAAAATAGTTACACTCAGAAAAAACAAAAGGACTACTAAACGGACTCCAAAAATCCCGAAATAAATTTTCCTTGGCTTCTAAAATCAAGCCGCTCAGGTTGAACATTTATTTGGGGCCGAAATGCAATTTTGAAAAACGCACATTTTTCCTAAATTCAAATAAAATAGCAAATAAAACCCAATAAAATCTTATTTGATTTTTTTCATTAAATCCTCAATATTTCTTTATTTTGGGAAAGTCATTTTATTCCCTCTCTCATAATTTTTATAATAAAAATAATTGGACATAAAATAAATAAAATCAAATGATCCTATTTTCAAAATTTGAGGCAACTCAAATATGAAAATAACGAAATCCCCAACTCTCTCCGAGGGTCCTTGAGTTGTGTGGAATTTCTAGGATCAACCGAAATGCAAAAATTATGATATGCAATGATGATCTAGTGTATAACATTCCAAATTGAAAATTTGGGATGTTACATCCACGCAACTCAAGGACCCGCGGAGAGAGTTGGGAATTTCGTTATTTTCATATTTGAGCTTTTCTCAAATTTTGAAAAGAGGATCATTTGATTTTAATTATTTTATCTTCAAATATTTTCTTTTATAAGAATATAAGAGAGAGGATAAAATGACTTCCTCAAAATAAGGAAATGTTGCAGATTTAATATTAAAATTGAATAAGGATTTTATTCGGAGTTTTATCGCTATTTTCCTTGAATTAGGAAAAAAGTGCGTTTTTCAAAATTGCATTTTAGGCCCAAATAAATGTTCACCTTGTCCGGCCTATTTTCTACGCGTAGGATTTTTTTGGGCCCCGACGCCGCCGTGCCGCTGCCGCCGCACGCGGCCGCGCCGCCGCCCTACGCCGCCGACCGCCGCCGCCGGAGCCGCCGCGCCACTGCCGCCAGAGTACGAGGTAGCCGCCGTTTAAAAAAAATGATCGGTTTTATTTCGTAAACCCTAGTTTCGGTTTTTTTTCGATTGAGTTATTTAGTGGACGTTCGTCCGTACGTTCGTTTTAACGAACGGTTTTCTGCGTTTAGCAGCAGACAACGAACGTTTCTTCGTTAGCCTGTTCGTCAGTTTTTCTTTTTCTCAGATTTTTCCATGATTATTTTCGATCGCGATTTCTGATCCGATTTTCGTTTTAGTTTATCTTTTCGCTTGTTTATCAGAATCAGACGATTCAAGTGCCTAGATCTTCGTCTCAAAGCCCTCTTTCCGTTTAACCAACTTGAACAAGATTTTGGTACAGTAAAATTTGACTTTAGTCCGGATTAGTAATCGGATCTTGTTTCTTTCGCCGTTTGGGTTTCGTTGGTCCGTTTGATTTGATTCTTTTTGCAAACCGGAGTTCTTAAGTTTAACTTTCTGGTTAGATCTTCTTATTCGTGTTTTACTCATGCTTCTTCGCTTTTTTGCTTATGTATGCTATTGTTTGTCTGTTTGCGATAGAACACCTGGAGTGCGAAGCGTGCTACTACGAGTCCCTAGGTTTGCGGATCATCAGCAAGGCAAGTAACACTTTGATCATATCCTTTATCACCCAGTTTTATGCATTAGTTTCAACCCTCAAACATTGCATGGTTAGGACTTGATAACATGTGGGATTGGGAAGTAGTTGATGAGGTAGAACCTATTGCCCTGTTATTATCGAACCCTTGGGAGTTACTTCTACTTATTGCTTATATTGCCATGCTATGCTCGTAGACGTGGTTTGGGTGAGTGAATCCATGACAGATGTGAGTTTGTTAATTAATGGTTCAACTTAAGGAGGCAACTTTAATACACATCCGGGTGGATTGCTTGTCGGGCACCTGGAGAATCCCGTGTTGTCCTAGGATATCTCGGAGTACCCATGTGATAATCCTAAGGTCCGCCACCCAGGCTCAAAGGGAACTGAGATATTTCATGTTAGACACTTCCGTGTGCAGCCACAAGCTATTATGGGCTCTAGCATAATTGAGTAAGTTGCATTACCTCTTCCAGTGGTAGGCTAGCAGATGTAGAGGGGTGTAGGTTGGTACTGTCTACCCAGGGTTAGAGTAAATGCTTCTAAAAGAGTGTCTCTCGGTCATCCGTTTCTCAAACACCATGTAGTGCAAGAAATCCAACGGGGGAGATCGATTCTTGTGGGGAAAAGTGCGCAAACCTATGCAGAGTGTACAATCTAATCATGGTTAGCCGTGTCCCCGGTTATGGACATCTTGAGTATCTAGTACTTGGATTATCATATGTATCTCATCACTCTAAATTAATATTGTTGGGTTGATAATTACTTTTAATTGGGATTGAGTTGGAGGAACCTTCTCAATGATGTTTCAACTACCATGATAGTTAAATTTAATCTATTCCTTTGTTGTAGGAAAAAATTGGCTTTCCGCAAAAACTTTAACCATAGAGCTTTCCACCAGCCAAATATGCATATAGTGATAGCATTATTCTGTTCTTGCTCTACTGTGTTATATTGCCAGCATATTCCATGTGGTGACCCGTTTTTGGGCTGCAACGTATCATGTTGCAGACTTTTCAGATGAGGAGTCAGGTTCGTTAGGTCGTTGCCGTGCAGCTCAGCTATGCCGTTGGAGTTGATGGACTCACTTTATCTTCCAAGCATTCCGCTATTATCATATTAGATGGCCTTAAGACATATTTATTGAAATAAGTTCTCTTTTGAGACATTCTATGTAATAAGTGTGTGATGGCTACTCTGTTATAAATCCTTCGAGTACTGTGCGTGTCAGCATTACCGATCCAGGGATGACACTGAAGCACAGAGACTTGACCGTTTGAGGTCGGGTCGCTACAAGATGGTATCAGAGCACACGCTGAGTGTAGGACACGACCACTAAGCTAAAGCCCTAGATCACCACTCTCTCCTCATTTCTGACTCTTCTCCATTTTCTACTCTTTAGGATGGCGAATGCAAGGAACAAGTTTGCACAACCGGATGAAGAAGCACATTTTGGACGACACTTGAAGGAAGTCACTAAGTACCTGAACATTGGAATACCAAGCTTCAGTGGGACTTACAACGCCACTTTACCAGAAGAGGAGCGTGATACATCTCCGTTGTATCTACTTTTCCAAACACTTTTGCCCTTGTTTTGGACTCTAACTTGCATGATTTGAATGGAACTAACCCGGACTGACGCTGTTTTCAGCAGAATTACCATGGTGTTATTTATGTGCAGAAACAAACGTTCTCGGAATGACCTGAAACTTCACGGAGCAACTTTTTGGAAAATATAAAAAACACCTGCAAAAGATGAAGGCCATGGGGCCCACCACCTGTCCACGAGTGTGGGGGCACTCCTGCCACCATAGGGCGCGCCACCCTACCTCGTGGGCCCCCTGGAGCTCCTCCGACTCCAACTCCAACTCTATATATTGTGTTTCGGGGAGAAAAAAAATCAGAGAGAAGAATTCATCACGTTTTACGATATCGAGCCGCCTCCAAGACCTAAAACCTCTTGGGAGGGCTGATCTGGAGTCCGTTCGGGGCTCCGGAGAGGGGAATCCGTCGCCATCGTCATCATCAACCATCCTCCATCACCAATTTCATGATGCTCACCGCCGTGCGTGAGTAATTCCATCGTAGGCTTGCTGGACGGTGATGGGTTGCATGGGATCTATCATGTAATCGAGTTAGTTTTGTTAGGGTTTGATCCCTAGTATCCACTATGTTCTGAGATTGATGTTGCTATGACTTTGCTATGCTTAATGCTTGACACTAGGGCCCGAGTACCATGATTTCAGATCTGAACCTATTATGTTTTCATCAATATATGAGTGTTCTTGATCCTGTCTTGCAAGTCTATAGTCAGCTATTATGTGTTATGATCCGTTAACCCCGAAGTGACAATAATCGGGATACTTACCGGTGATGACTGTAGTTTGAGGAGTTCATGTATTCACTATGTGGTAATGCTTTGTTTTGGTACTCTATTAAAAGGAGGCCTTAATATCCCTTAGTTTCCATAAGGACCCCGCTGCCACGAGAGGGTAGGACAAAAGATGTCATGCAAGTTCTTTTCCATAAGCATGTATGACTATATTCGGAATACATGCCTACATTACATCAATTAACTGGAGCTAGTTCTGTGTCACCCTAGGTTATGACTGTTACATGATGAACCGCATCCGGCATAATTCTCCATCACCGATCCATTGCCTACAAGCTTTCCATATATTGTTCTTCGCTTATTTACTTTCCCGTTGCTACTGCTATCATCACTACAAAATACCAAAAACATCACTTTTACTACTATTACCTTTTGCTACCGTTACCACTACTATCATATTACTTTGCTACTAAATACTTTGCTGCAGATATTAAGTTTCCAGGTGTGGTTGAATTGACAACTTAGCTGCTAATACTTGAGAGTATTCTTTGGCTCCCCTTGTGTCGAATCAATAAATTTGGGTTGAATACTTTACCCTCGAAAACTATTGCGATCCCCTATACTTGTGGGTTATCAGAGCGATGGATGATTCAAGTTCAAGTTCCAGGAAGGACATTCGCGCCAGTCACTAAGCCCATACAGTTTTCCTTTGATGCACCAACCTGGAGTCTAGGGAAGAGTATGGCGGCTCACATCACCATGGGACGTATTGGAGAAGTTTACCATAACGAGCTTAAGGATACTATCTTCCAGATTTGTGGGCGCCGAGATGAGCAATGGGAGATGATCAGCACCAGGAAGGATAGATCAATCACATCTTTCATCCAGGAGTTAAACCAGCACATTCGTCGCCAGGAGAACCAGATGTGCGCAAGCATGATTGATCTGAAGAATGCGATAACAAGGATCACGGAACTTGAGGAACAACTCAAGGCTACTCGCAAAGATTATGAGGAGGAAATTGTCGTACAAGTGGAGAAGAATGACGATCTGGAAAGGAAGCTAGGAGTCTTCATGGGAAACCCCACGCCAGGAGGAGAAGGCGATGAACCCAAAGAGATTCGTCCTGAGGACTACATCATCATCGACGACACTGACTCGGACCCCGACAATAGCGATGATGACTATGTTGATGAAGCTGGAGCAGATTTCATGGAGTCTTCGACCGATCAATATTTCTAGTAGACCACCACATCAGTAGTAGTATTCCACCATGTATATAGTATAGTCCGAGCACTTTTGTAATGATAGTTAGATCGATTGTATGCCCTTGTTTGATTGATTGAGTGATATGATTGTGTTTGTCTCATGTGCATATGGGTAGTGTTTCTCTCACTAGACCTCATTCTATTCTATTCTCTTCCCTCTAAACCCTCAGATGCCTCCTAGACGTGACCCCGGATTTACTTTCGCACTGGAGCTCACTCAGTTGATCCAACAGCAGAATACACTGATGCAGTTGTTAGTTCAGAACCAAGGCAAAAACAACAACAACCCACCGCCGCCACCACCAGTTGATAATTTAGCCCATTTTCTGAGGTTGCAGTCGCCGGTGTTTTCCAGTAGCATCGAGCCAATAGTGGCAGATGATTGGCTCCGCTGGATTGGAAGGGAGTTAACCACTGCAGGATGTACAGATGCTGAGAAGGTGCGTTTTGCCGCACATCAGTTGGATGGACTAGCAGCCTCATGGTGGGAGAATTACACAGTCACCTACCCTATAGACACTGTTACATGGGATCAGTTTCAGCAAGCATTCCGCACCGCCCATGTCTCAACAGGAGCTATGAGCATGAAGAAGCATGAGTTTCGCAACTTGTGCCAAGGGAACCGTACTGTGGGGCAGTACGTGGATGAATTTAGTAAGCTGTCTTGTTAAGCCCCTGACGATGTGGCCATAGATGCCGCGAAGCAGGAGAAGTTTATGGAAGGGCTGAATGATGAGATGAGCATGCAATTGATGGTGGCAACATTTAACAACTACCAGGCGTTGGTAGACAAGGCTATTATGATTGAAGGGAAGCAGCAACAAATTGAGAGCCGCAAAAGGAAGTATGGACAAGGAAGGTACAACTCAGGAGCTCAGCAGAAGCGTTGTCTAACTCGGAACTTGGGAGGACTTGTTCATAACCATGGAGGTCATAACCACAATGGAGGAAGTTCGCATAACCACAATGGTTCCAAGAATGGGACTAGGAACGGAACAAGCAACAATCAGAACCGCTCCAATCCAGCCACACCCGCCAAGAGAGACCTAAGTCACATTACTTGCTTCAAGTGTGGGAAGACTGGACACTATGCCACGGAGTGCCCGGAAGCGAAGAATGGAAATGGTAATGGGAGCGCTGGGAAGAAGCCTAATCCATTCAACAAAGGACAAGTGAACCACGTTAACGTGGAGGAGGTTGAATGGCAGCCAGACGCAGTTATCAGTAAGTTTTTGGTTAAGTCATTTACCGCCCTTGTTCTTTTTGATACTGGTGCATCACATTCATACATATCAAGGGGATTCGTGGATAAGTTTAAACTACCAACCCAAGCCCTTAGGACCCCTCTGTTAGTAAGTTCACCTGGAGCAGAGTATATGGCTAGCCGATGGTGCGACCGGATACCCTTAACCATTGGAAGCCATGTTTTTCTGTGAGACCTAATAATTTTGGAGTCACAAGGATTGGATGTGATATTAGGCATGGACCGGATGTCAAAGTATGGACGAAGCATTGACTGTGCTAGTAAATCAATATATCTCACCACCCCGGAGGGAAAAAGGATCAAGTATGTCTCTAGACATGCACCTAGGAGGAGCCAAGTAAATACCCTCACAGGAGTTGTTCAGGAGGAAGTGCCCGTAGTGAAGGATTACCCAGATGTTTTTCCCGAGGAGTTACCAGGCATGCCACCGGATCGAGACATCGAGTTTTTGATAGACCTATTGCCAGGTACTGGGCCAATATCGAAGAGACCCTACCAGATGCCCACAAATGATCTGGAGGAGATAAAGAAGCAGATTAAGGAGTTATTGGAGAAAGGTTACATCTGACGGAGTTCATCACCATCTGGAGCCCCAGTGCTTTTGCTTGAGAAGGATAGGTCTCTAAAGATGGTTGTTTATTATTGTGCATTGAATGAGGTAACGATCAAGAACAACCCACTGCCGATGATCAATGATTTGTTTGACCAGTTGCAAGGAGCTAAGGTGTTTTCGAAGATCGATCTATGATCAGGATATCACCAGCTGAAGATCCGGGAAAAGGATATACCTAAAACCACATTTACCACAAGGTACGGGTTATATGAGTATACGGTCATGTCATTTGGACTGACTAACGCCACTGCCTATTTGATGAGCATGATGGAAAAGGTGTTCATGGAGTATTTGGATAAGTTTGTTGTGGTGTTCATTGATGATATAATGGTATACTCGAAGAATGAAGAGGAGCACAAGGAGCATTTGCGTTTAGTTCTCGAGAAACTTAGGGAACATCAGTTGTATGCCAAGTTCAGCAAATGCGAGTTTTGGTTGAAGGAAGTTGGATTCCTTGGACATGTCATATCAGGAGAAGGTATAGCAGTAGACCCCACCAAGGTTCAGTCAGTCACTGAATGGTTGGCACCCACTTTAGTTAGCGAGATCCGCAGTTTTCTTGGACTCGCAGGATACTATCGGAGATTCATGGAGAATTTTTCCAAGATTGCGAAGCCAATGACAGTGCTATTGAAGAAGGATACCAAATTTAAATGGACGGAAGAATGTGAAGCGAGTTTTCAGGTGTTAAAGATATGTCTGACTACAACCCCAGTATTGATTCTGCCGGATATACGCAAGGATTTCCATGTGTATTGCGACGCCTCTCGCTTTGGACTTGGAGGAGTACTGATGCGGGACAGAAGAGTTGTTTCGTAGGCCTCGCGGCAACTAAAACCGCATGAGTTAAATTATGCCATGCATGATTTGGAGTTGGCTATCGTAGTGCATGCATTGAAGACTTGGAGACATTACCTTATTGGAAACCATTGCGATGTGTACACTGACCATAAGAGTTTGAAGTATATTTTCACACAGAAGGAGCTGAACCTTAGGCAGAGGAGATGGTTGGAGCTTATAAAGGATTATGACATGAAGTTTCACTATCATCCAGGCAAGGCTAACGTCGTAGCAGACGCTTTGAGCCGAAAGAGTTATGCCAACACACTCATAAGCGTAGGATTGCCAAAGGAGTTGGCAAAGGATCTCAGCGAACTTCGATTGGAGATTGTCCCTAGAGGTTTTGTTGCAACAACGGAAGTTCAGTCTACATTGTTAGGAACGATTCGAGAAGCTCAGAAGGATGACAAAGAGGTCGCCGAGATAAAAGAGAGACTGAGCAAAGGAAAGGCCAAAGGTTTTCATGAGGATGAGCATGACCCCTTGTGGTTTGAGGACTGTGTTTATGTGCCCAATAACACAGAGATCAGGAAGTTAATACTTCAGGAGGCTCATGACTCACCATACTCGATACACCCCGGAAACACCAAGATGTATGTGGATTTAAAGGAGCGTTTCTGGTGGACTGGTATGAAGAAGGATATTGCAGAGTATGTAGCCGTATGTGATGTATGTCAGAAAGTGAAGGCAGAACATCAAAAGCCAGCCGGATTGTTACGGCCTATGCCGATACCTGAATGGAAGTGGGATAAGCTTGGCATGGATTTCATCACCGGATTGCCCAGGACCAAACCAGGATATGATTCTATATATGGGTAGTAGTTGATCGCTTGACCAAAGTAGCTCACTTTATCCCAGTGAAAACCACCTATACAAGTGCCAAGTTGGCCAAGATATACATGACCAGGATCGTATGTTTGCATGGAGTTCCAAGGACCATTGTATCAGATAGAGAAACCCAGTTTACCTCAAAGTTTTCGAATCAGTTGCATGAAACTTTGGGAACTAGACTGGAGTTCAGTACAACTTTTCACCCGCAAACAGATGGGCAGACCGAGAGAGTCAACTAGATTCTGGAGGATATGTTGAGAGCTTGTGCACTAGATTATGGATCTAGTTGGGATGACAACTTGCCCTACACAGATTTCTCATACAACAACAGTTACCAGGCCTGTTTGAATATGGCACCTTTCGAAGCCTTGTACGGAAGGAGGTGCAGGACAACGTTGTTGTGGGATGAAGTTGGAGACCGTCAGTTGTTTGGACCAGATTTGATTAAGGAATCAGAAGAGAAGGTTAAATTGATTAGAGATAGACTGAAGGTAGCTCCGTCCCGACAAAAGAGTTATGCAGATTCAAAACGCAAGGAGGTAGTCTATGAAATCGGAGACAGAGTGTATCTTCGAGTATCACCACTCCGAGGAGTTAAGCGCTTTGGAGTTAAGGGGAAGTTAGCGCCACGTTTTGTGGGACCATACAGAGTTTTGGATCGTATGGGAGAAGTTGCTTATAAGTTGGAATTAGTCGAAGGATTGTCAGGAGTTCACGATGTGTTCCACGTTTCTTAGTTGAAGAAGTGCCACGCAGAGATGGCTGACATTCCTCTGAGAGATACAGTACCGCTGGAAGCGATTCAGTTGGATAATGATTTGACTTATGAGGAGAAACCAGTCAAGATTCTCGAGTTTGCCAGTCGGGTTACCCGCAACAAGGTTATTAAGTTTTGCAAAGTTCAGTGGAGACACCATACCGAGGACGAAGCCACCTGGGAACGAGAGGGTGATCTTCGCAAAGACCACCCACACCTATTTTCTAGCCAACCCGAATCTCGAGGGCGAGATTCATCTTAAGGGGGGTAGGTTTGTAACATCCCAAAATTTCAATTTGGAATGTTATACATTAGATCATCATTGCATATCATATTTTAATGCATTTTGGCTAGATTCTAGAAATTCCACGCAACTCAAGGACCCGCGGAGAGAGTTGGGAATTTCGATATTTTCATATTTGAGCTTTTCTCAAATTTTGAAAAGAGGATCATATGATTTTAATTATTTTATCTTCAAATATTTTCTTTTTTAAAAATATAAGAGAGAGGATAAAATGACTTCCTCAAAATAAGGAAATATTGGAGATTTAATATTAAAATCAAATAAGGATTTTATTCGGAGTTTTATCGCTATTTTATTTGAATTACAAAAAAGGTGCGTTTTTCAAAATTGCATTTTAGGCCCAAATAAATGTTCACCTTGTCCGGCCTATTTTTATAGGACGGGGAAAATTTATTTCGGGATTTTTGGACTTCATTTAGTATTTATTTTCTTCCTTTTTCTGCGCGTGGGTTTTTTTTAAAAGGTAACCGACTTCGGGCCATACCCGACCAGGAGATCTCGGGTCGGCCCTCTTATAAGCCGCGCCCCGCACCCGAGCCAGCCCAGCCGCGCCCCGCCTCCGAACCGTAACCCTAGCCGCCGCCGCCGCCACTGTCGCCGCCCGCGGCGCCGCGCCGCGCCACCCGTCGCCGCCGATCGCCGCGGCCGGAGCCGCCGCGCCACCGCCGCCGGAGCCGCCGCGCCACCGCCGCCGGAGTACGAGGTAGCCGCCGGTTTAAAAAAAACAAATCGAGTTTATTTCATAAACCCTAGTTTCGTTTTTTTCGGTATAGTTATTTAGCGGACGTTCATCCGTACGTTCGTTTTAATGAACGGTTTTCACCATTTAGCCGTAGACAACGAACATTCGTTCGTTAGCTTGTTCGTCAGTTTTTCTTTTTCTCGGATTTTTCCGCGATTATTTTTTATCATGATTTCTGATCCGATTTTCGTTTTAGTTTATCTTTTCGCTCATTTATCGGAATCAGGCGATTGAAGCGCCTAGATCTTCGTCTCGATGCCCTCTTTCCGTTTAACTAACTTGAACAAGATTTTGGTACAGTAAAATTTGACTTTAGTCCAGATTAGTAATCGGATCTTGTTTCTTTTGCCGTTTGGGTTTCGTTGGTCCGTTTGATTTGATTCTTTTTGCAAACCGGAGTTCTTAAGTTGAACTTTCTGGTTAGATCTTCTTATTCGTGTTTTACCCATGCTTCTTCGCTTGTTTGCTTTTATATGCTATTGTTTGTTTGTTTGTTTGTGATAGAACACCCGGAGTGCGAAGCGTGCTACTACGAGTCCTTAGGTTTTGTGGATCATCAACAAGGCAAGTAACACTTTGATCATATCCTTTATCACCCAATTTTATGCATTAGTTTCAACCCTCAAACATTGCATGGTTAGGACTTGATAACATGTGGGATTGGTAAGTAGTTGATGAGGTAGAACCTATTGCCCTATTTTTATCAAACCCTTGGGAGTTACTTCTATGTATTGCTTATATTGCCATGCTACGCTCGTAGACGTGGTTTGGGTGAGTGAATCCATGACAGATGTGAGTTTGTTAATTAATCGTTCAACTTAAGGTGGCAACTTTAATACACATTTGTGTGGATTGCTTATCGGGCACCTGGAGCATCCAATGTCGTCCTAGGATATCCCGGAGTACCCGTGTGATAATCCTAAGGTCCGCCACCCAGGCCCAAAGGGAACTGAGATATTTCATGCTAGAAACTTCCGTGTGCAGCCACAAGCTATTATGGGCTCTAGCATAGTTGAGTAAGTTGCATGACCCCTTCCAGTGGTAGGCTAGCAGATGTAGAGGGGTGTAGGTTGGTACTGTCTACCCGAGGTTAGAGTAAATGGTTCTAGAAGACTGTGTCTCGGTCATCCGTTTCTCAAACACCATGTAGTGCGAGAAATCCAACGGGGGAGATTGAGTCTTGTGGGGAAAAGTGCGCAAACCTCTGCAGATTGTAAAATCTAATCATGGTTAGCCGTGCCCCCGGTTATGGACATCTTGAGTATCTAGTACTTGGATTATCATATGTATCTCATCACTCTAAATTAATATTGTTGGGTTCCTAATTACTTCTAATTGGGATTGAGTTGGAGGAACCTTCTCTATGATGTTTCAACTACCATGATAGTTAAATAAAATCCATTCCTTTGTTTTAGGAAAAAATTGGCTTTTCGCAAAAATTTTAGCCATAGAGCTTTCCACCAGCCAAATATGCATATAGTGATAGCATTATTCTATTCTTTCTCTACTGTGTTATATTGCCAGCATATTCCATGTGCTGGCCCATTTTCGGGCTACAACGTATCATGTTGCAGACTTTTCAGACAAGGAGTAAGGTTCGTTAGGTCGTTGCCGTGCAGCTCAGCTATGCCATTGGAGTTGCTGGACTCACTTTATCTTCCAAGCCTTCCGCTGTTATCGTATTAGATGGCCTTAAGCCATATTTATTGAAATAAGTTCTCTTTTGAGACATTCTATGTAATAAGTGTGTGATTGCTACTTTGTTATAAATCCTTCGAGTACTGTGTGTGTCAGCATTACCGATCCAGGGATGACACTGAAGCACAGAGACTTGACCGTTTGAGGTCGGGTTGCTACACTAAGTTGGCAAAGATATACATGACCAGGATCATATGTTGGCATGGAGTTCCAAGGACCATTGTATTAGATAGAGGAACCAAGTTTAGCTCAAAGTTTTGGAATCAGTTGCATGAAACCTTTGGAACTAGGCTAGAGTTCAGTACAACTTTTCACCCACAGACAGATGGACCGACCGAGAGAGTCAATCGGATTCTGGAGGACATGTTGAGAGCTTGTGCACTAGATTATGGATCTAGTTGGGACGATAATTTGCCTTACGCAGAGTTCTCTTACAACAACAGCTACCAAGCCAGTTTGAAGATGGCCCCTTTCGAAGCATTGTACGGAAGGAGGTGCAGGACACCATTGTTGTGGGATGAAGTTGGAGACCAACAATTGTTTGGACCCGATTTGATTAAAGAGTCTGAAGAGAAGGTTAAGCTGATTCATGATAGACTCAAGGTAGCCCAGTCCCGGCAAAAGAGTTATGCGGATTCTAAACGCAAGAAGACAGTTTACGAAGTCGGTGACAGAGTGTATCTTCGTGTATCTCCACTTCGAGGAGTGAAGCGCTTTGGAGTTAAGGGAAAGTTATCACCACGTTTTGTTGGACCATACAAGGTTTTGGAATGTATGGGAGAAGTTGCTTACAAACAAGAATTGCCCGAAGGACTATCAGGAGTTCACGATGTGTTCCACGTTTCCCAGTTGAATAAGTGCCGCGCAGAGATGGCTGATATCCCTCTGACAGATACAGTGCCACTGGAAGCAATACCGTTGGATAGCGACTTGACCTACGAGGAAAAGCCAGTCAAGATTCTCGAGTTTGCCAGCTGAGTCACGCGCAGCAAAGTTATCAAGTTTTGCAAGGTTTAGTGGAGTCACCATACCAAAGATGAAGCCACCTGGGAACGAGAGGAAGACCTACGGAAAGATCACCCTCACCTATTTTCTAGCCAACCCGAATCTCGAGGTCGAGATTCATTTTAAGGGGGGTAGGTTTGTAACATCCCAAATTTTCAATTTGGAATGTTATACATTAGATCATCATTGCATATCATATTTTATTGCATTTTGGCTGGATCCTAGAAATTCTACGCAACTCAAGGACCCATGGAGATAGTTGGGAATTTCGTTATTTTCATATTTGAGTTTTCTCAAATTTTGAAAAGAGGATCATTTGATTTTAATTATTTTCTCTTCGAATATTTCTTTTATGAAAATAAAAGAGAGAGGATAAAATGACTTCCTCAAAATAAAGAAATATTGGAGATTGAATATTAAAATCAAATAAGATTTTTATTCAAAGTTTTATTGCTATTTTATTTGAATTAGGAAACAAATTGCGTTTTTCAAAATTGCATTTTAGGCCCAAATAAATGTTCACCTTGTCCAGCATATTTTTAGAGGACGGGAAAAATTTATTTCGGGATTTTTGGAGTCCGTCTATTATTTCATTTCTTTCTTTTTCTGCACATCGGAATTATTTAAAAAAAACTGACTCTGGGCCGTACCCGAGCGGGACTCCGCTCGGGGGGGGGGGGCTTTATAAGCCGCGCCGGCCGAGCTCCGAAGCCCACTAGCCCCGCCGCCATAGCCCACCCGCGTTCCGCCAACCCTAGCACTGCCGCCGCCTTGCCGACCCGCCGGAGGTAGTCGTTGCCGCCTCGGTTTTCGCGAGAAAAAACGATCTTTTTTTTCAAAAACCCTAGATCCGTTTTTTGAGATTCGGTTCGGTTTTTTCGGTTTAGTTATTTTGCAGACGTTCGTCCATACGTTCGTTTTAACGAACGGTTTTCATCCGTTAGCCGCGGATAGCGAACGTTTGTTCGTTAGTTTGTTCGTCGGTTTTTCTTTTTATCGGATTTATCGTGATTATTTTCGATCGCGATTTCTGATCCGATTTTCGGTTTAGTTTATCTTTTCGCTCATTTATCGGAATTAGGCGATTCAAGCGCCTAGAGTTTCGTCTCGAAGCCCCCTTTCTGATTAACCAACTTAAACAAGTTTTTGCTAATGTAAAATTTGACTTTAGTAAAGATTAGTAATTGGAGCTTGTTTCTTTCGCAGTTTGAGTTTCGTTGCTTCGTTTGATTTGATTCTTTTTGCAAACCGGATTTATTAAGTTGAACTTTCTGGTTAGATATTCTTATTTGAGTTTTACCCATGCCCCTTGCTTGATTGCTTATTGTATGCTTGTTTGTTTGCGATAGAGTACCCGGAGTGCGAAGCGTGCTACTACGAGTCTCTAGGTTTCACGGATCATCAGCAAGGCAAGTGACACTTTGATCATACCTCTTTACTACCCAGTTTTATTGCATTAGATCAACCCTCAAACAATTGCATGGTTAGGATCTGAATAAATTGTGCGTTGGGAAGTAGATGAGGTAGTACCTATTCACCTGTATTATTATCAAACCCTGGGAGTTACTTCCATGTTTCTTATATGGCTATGCTATGCTAGTAGACGTGGTTTGGGAGTGTATCCATGACAGATGTGAGTTGTTAATTTAATGGTTAACTTAAGGTGGCAACTTTAATACACATCTGGGTGGATTGAGGCACCCGGGGAACCCAGTGATTGCCTGTATTTTTGGAAATCCCGGGCACCTTGGGATTTTCCTATGGACCGCCACCCAGGCTCAAAGGGATCATAAGATTATTCATGTTGGAAACTTTTGTGTGCAGCCACATGCCATTATGGGCTCTAGCATAGTTGAGTAAGTTGTGGCAAACCTTTCCATGATGGTCTAGCAGATGTAGGGGATTGTAGGTGTACTGGCCTATCTATCGGTTAAGGGGACCTCTTTGGAAAGACTGTGTCTCGGTCATCCATTTCTCAAACATTATGTAGTGCGAGAAATCCAACAGAGGAGATCGAGTCTTCTGGGGAAAAGTGCAGAAACCTCTACAGAGTGTACAAACTAATTATGGTTAGTCGTGTCCCCGGTTATGGACATCTTGAGTATCTAGTTCTTGGATTATCATGTGGATCTCATCACTCTTAAATATTATTTGATTGGGTTATTAATTACTTTTAGTCGGGATTGAGATGGGGTTTACCATTCTCAATGTTTTGAACAAACTTTGTAGCTAAACAAAATACATTCCTTTGCAGTAGGGAAAAATTGGCTTTTCGCAAAACCTATTAACCATACAGCCTCCACCAGCCATATATGCATGTAGTGATAGCTTTACATTGTTCATTACTCTCTTGTGTTACACTGCCAGCATATTCCACGTGCTGACCCGTTTCGGGCTGCAACGTAACATGTTGCATACTTTTCAGACGACGAGTAAGGAGCCTTAGGTCGTGGTCTTTCACTTAGTGATGCCGTTCGAGTTGATGGACTCACTTTATCTTCCAAGCCTTCTGCAGTTATCGTATTAGATGGCCTCAAGCCATATTTATTGTAATAAGTTCTCTTTTGAGACATTCGATGTAATAAGTGTGTGATAGCTACTCTGTTGTAAATCCTCAAGTACTGTGTGTGTCAGCATTACCGATCCAGGGATGACACTGATGCACAGAGATCGGACTGTTTGAGGTCTGGTCGCCACAAGATGGTATCAGAGCACACGCTGACTATGGGACACGACCACTAAGCTAAAGCCCTATATCACTACTCTCTTCTCATTTCTGACTCCTCTCCATTTTCTACTCTTTAGGTCTGGTCGCTACATCTGTATCTGCAGCTATGTGCAGCTAAGGTTACATGAAACAGAAAGTAAACCTAAACTAAATGTCGATTTTTCATCATCTTCTTCCTCCTGTCGGCTAAACCTAAACAAACAGAAAGTAAACCTAAACCTAAACCTAAAAGAGAGAGAGAGAGAGAGAGAGAGAGAGAGAGAAGAGGGAGGGAAGAGGGAGGGGTGGCGCACCTGGGTCTTGGGGACGACCGGGGTCGGGGTCAGAGGAAGAGGGGATGGGGCGTCCTTCTTAGGGGAGGGGCCTGGCCGGAGGGTCGACGGTGATGGTGTCAGGGTCTGGTGCGGCGTCGGAGGGGCCAGAGCTCGAGGTGGCGATGGTCGATGACGGGACAACGACAACGCGATGAGGTGGCCGCGTTCAGCGACGGCGTCGGTGGGGCGAGGCAAAGGCCTCGGGCGGCGACGCGCGGGGGCGAAGGAGGGGCGAGGAGGCGACGGGCGAGGCAAGGAGGAGGCAGTGACGGTGCGGGGCGGCGGGGTTGGGGTTGGGGGCATGGTGGCGGGGGGTCGGGGGTGGGGGCGGCGCCGTGGGTGAGGTGAGGGTTTGGAGAGAGAGAGAGGGGTGGGGTGCCAACACTTAGTGGGGTGGGGCCGAGGGGAAACGGCCATTAAAACGACCTGTTTCTTTTCTGTCTGCTGGATGACGGCAAAGAATCTTTACCGTCCGCTAGCAAACAACAAAGAAACTGGTCGTTAGGTCGTCCTTACAGTTCCCCACCCACCATCTTTGCCGTCTGCTCGCGGACGACAAAGATTCTATGCCATGAGCTAGCAGACGGCAAAGAACAGGCTGACAGCAAAAAACTTCTTTGCCGTCAGCTATATTTAAGCTCATGGCAAAGAAATTATTTGCCGTCAGCTATATTTAAGCTCATGGCAAAGAAATTCTTTGTCGTCAACTAGCAGACGACAAAGAGCTGGCTGACGACAAAGATCCTGATCCCAGTAGTGATAGTATATTTATATGTGAAGCCTCTCTTTCTTTGTTACTTCCTATTAATTGCAACAATGACCAAAACTATGTTTGTCAACTCTCAGCAACTTTTATTCATCATACTCTTTATATGTGAAGTCATTACTCTCCATAAGATCAATATATGATCCTTTTATTATTATTATTATTATTATTATTATTATTATTATTATTATTTTCTTTATTTAATTCCATCAAGATCATAGCAAGAAAGCAAATATTGTTCTAGAGGATCTGCAGGAGGCACGACAATAGAAGCAAGACCAATAATTTCATCCTTACTAGGCAATTCTTTATCATGGTGTTGTCCACGAAATTTAGAGAAATTAAAATCATGAGACATATCCCCTAAACCAACAGTAACAATTTCTTTCTCGTAGTCTATCTTTGCATTAACAGTATTCAAGAAAGGTCTACCAAATATAATGGGACAAAAATTATCTTGTGGGGAACTAAGAACAAGAAAATCAGTAGGATATTTTATTTTCGTACACGTGACTTCAACATCTCTAACAATCCCAATTGGTGATATATTATCTCTATTAGCAAGCTCAATAGTAACATCAATATCTTCTATCTCAGCAGGTGCAATATCATTCATAATTTCCTTATATAAGGTATTAGGAATTGCACTCACACTAGCACCCACATCACATAAGCCATGATAAAAATGATCTCCTATTTTAACAGAAACAACAGGCATGCCAACAACAGGTCTATGTTTATCTTTCATATCGGGTTTAGCAATTCTAGCAGTTTCATCACAGAAATAAATAACATGCCCATTTTTATCAACCAAGAGATCTTTAGCCATATCAATAATAGGTTCAACTTTAATTTTCTCATAGGGTGTAGGTGTTCTAGTATAACTCTTACGAACCATAGTTGAAGCTTTAGCATGATCCTTTTTTCTAACAGGAAAAGGTGGTTTCTCAATATAAGCGGTAGGAACATAGGATCAACATTATAAGTAATAGTTTCTTCTTGAACATTAATAGGTTCTACTACTTTAACTTCAATGGGAGGATGATATTTAAACCACTTCTCCTTAGGGAGATCAACATGAGTAGCAAAAGATTCACAAACTACTATCTCAGAGTCAAGTCCATATTTAGTTCTAAAATCACGAAAAGCATCAGTGTCCATAAAAGATTTAACACAATCAAACTTAAGGTTTATACCTGACCCTTTACCTTCCTCAAGTTCCCAATCTACAGAGTTGCGTTTCATTCTTATCAACAAATCCCATTTTAATTCAATATCCCTCTTCATATAGGAACTAGTACAAGAAGTATCGAGCACAGATCGATCATTGTGAGAAAGCCGAGCATAATTTTTTTGAATAATAATTCCTCTTGAGAGCTCATGATTGTGGCATGAATATAATATTGAGTTAAGCCTCCCCCAAGCTTGAGCGATACTTTCTCCCTCACAAGGCCAAAAATTACATATATAATTCTGATCATGACGAACAAGATGCATAAGATAAAACTTCTGATGAAATTCCAATTTCAATCGGTTGTAGTTCCATGATATAATATCATCCAATAGCCTATACCATGTAAATGCCTTTCCCTTCAAACATAAAGGGTATACCTTCTTCTTGACAATATCCTCGGGCATACCTGCAAGCTTAAATAATCCACAAACTTCATCCACACATATTAGGTGCATATCAGGGTGTAATGTTTCGTCTCCTGCATAAGGATTAGCTAGCAGTTTCTCTATCATACCTGAAGGAATTTCATAATAAATATTTTTAGTAGGCGCAATAGGTTGAGGAGAAACTATTTTTTCTTTCGGTCGGGGTGAAGATACCCCGAACAAGCCTCTCAAAGGATTATTTTACATAGTAACAAGTGACAGTAAATTTCATCACACTATATAAATGTTTCCTTACCAAATTCCACTTACCAAAGGCGCTTCACTCCCCGACAACGGCGCCAGAAAAGAGCCTTGATGACCCACACGTATAGGGGATCTATCGCAGCCCTTTCGATAAGTAAGAGTGTCAAACCAAACGAGGAGCAGAAGGAAATGACAAGTGGTTTTCAGCAAGGTATTCTTTGCAAGCACTGAAATTATCGGTAATAGATAGTTTTGTGATAAGATAAATTGTAATGGGTAACAAGTAAAGAAAGTAACTAAGGTTCAGCAAGGTGTCCCAATCCTTTTTGTAACAAAGCACAAGGCTAGACAAACTCTTATATAAAGCAAAGCACTCCCAAGGACACATGGGAATTGTTGTCAAGTTAGTTTTCATCATGCTCATATGATTCACGTTCGTTACTTTGATAATTTGATATGTGTGTAGACCGGTGCTTGGGTGCTGCCCTTCCTTGGAAAACCCTCCCACTTATGATTAACCCCTCTCGGAAGCATCCACAACTATGAAAGAACAATTAAGGTAAACCTAACCATAGCATGAAACATATGGATCCAAATCAGCCCCTTACAAAGCAACGCATAAACTAGGGTTTAAGCTTCTGTCACCCTAGCAACCCATCATCTACTTATTACTTCCCAATGCCTTCTCCTAGGCCCAAATAATGGTGAAGTGTCATGTAGTCGACGTTCAGATAACACCACTAGAGGAGGGACAACATACATTTCATCAAAATATCAAACGAATACCAAATTCATATGATTACTTATAACAAGACTTCTCCCATGTCCTCAGGAACAAATATAACTACTCAAAAACAAATTTATGATCAAGATCAGAGGAGTATTAATTATCATTAAGGATATGAAAATATAATCTTCCACCATATAAACCAAGTAGCATCAACTACAAGGAGTAATCAACACTACTAGCAACCCACATGTACCAATCTGAGGTTTTGGGACCAAGATCGAATACAAGAGATGAACAAGGGTTTGAGAGAAGATGGTGCTGGTGAAGATTTTGATGGAGATTGACCCCCTATCAATGATAGGATCATTGGTGATGACGATGGCTTCAATTCCCCCCTCCCAAAGGGATGTTTCCCCGTTAGAACAGCTCCGCCGGAGCCCTAGATTGGTTCTGCCCAGGTTCCGCCTCAAGATGGCTGTGCTTCATCCCGAAAGCTTCCTTCTGATTTTTTTCCATGTTAAAACACACCATATAGCCAAAGATGGGCACCGGAGGCCTGCCAGGGGCCCACAAGGATGGGGGGCGCGCCTAGGGCGTAGGGCGTGCTGTCCACCCTTGTGGCTGGCTGGTGGCCCCCCTCTGGTACTTTCTTCGGCCAATATTTTTTATATATTCAACATTTTCCCTGAAGTTTCAGGACTTTTGGAGTTGTGCAGAATAGGTCTCTAATATTTGCTCCTTTTCCAGTCTAGAATTCCAGCTGCCGGCATTCTCCCTCTTCATGTAAACCTTATAAAATAAGAGAGAAAAGGCATAAGTATTGTGATATAATGTGTAATAACAACCCATAATGCAATAAATATTGATGTAAAATCATGATGCAAAATGGACGTATGAACTCCCTCGAGGTTAGACCTCGCTTGTCCTCAAGGAAAAGCCGATATCGGAAAATATGCCCACAAGTTTAGGGATAGAGGTGTCGATAAAATAAAATACGGACATGAGGGCATCATGATCATCTTTAGGACAACAACATATATTGTCATATATTTCTTATGCTAAAGTAACAATTAATTCACAAAGTAAAGTATGAATCAGAAACTTCATTGAAAACTAACAAACTATGATCTCAGTCATTGAAGCAATTGCAATTTATCATAACATCAGAAAGAGTCAATGTAAGAGCTTTTCAGCAAGTCCACATAGTCAACTATGATTTAGTCTTTTACAATTGCTAACACTCATGCGATACTTATGGGTTCAAAGTTTAAATCAGACACAGAGAAAGATAGGGGCTTATAGTTTCGACTCCCAACCTTTTACCTCAAGGGTGATGTCAACAATAATACTTTATGATAACCTACATCCGAGTGGATATATATATATATCCGGTAGTGCCTGCCAAAAAAGTGTAAAAAGGAAAGGTAATGATCAGCATGACTCTTGTATAAGGGTAGAAGATAAAAGTAAAATATAGGCCCTTCGCAGAGGGAAGCAGAGGTTGCCATGCGTTTTTATGGTTGGATGCACAAAATCTTAATGCAAAAGAACGTCACTTTATATTGCGCTTGTGATAGGGACCTTTATTATGCAGTCCGCCGCTTTTATTTCTTCCATATCACAAGTTGGTATAAATCTTATTTTCTTCACACTAATAGATCATACATATTTAGAGAGCAATTTTTATTGCTTGCACTGATGACAACTTACTTGAAGGATCTTACTCAATCCATAGGTAGGTATGGTGGACTCTCATGGCAAAACTGGGTTTAAGGGATGTTTGGAAGCACAAGTAGTATCTCTACTTGGCGCAAGGAATTTGGCTAGCTTGAGAGGGAAAGGCAAGCTCAACATGTTGTATGATCCATGACAATATAACTTCTATTCGGATATAAGAAAACATAACCTATTATGTTGTCTGCCTTGTCCAACAAAATTTTTTTAGCATGTCATATTTTAATGAGTGCTCACAATTACAAAAGATTTCCAAGATATTATATTTATATGTGAAGCCTCTCTTTCTTTGTTACTTCCTATTAATTGCAACAATGAACAAAACTATGTTTGTAAACTCTCAACAACTTTTATTCATTATACTCTTTATATGTGAAGTCATTACTCTCCATAATATCAATATATGATCTTTTTTTCTTTTTCTTTTTTTCTTTATGTAATTCCCTCAAGATCATAGCAAGAAAGCAAAACCCTTAACTCAAAACTACTCTTTATATATATA
Source organism: Triticum urartu (assembly GCF_056163025.1). Taxonomy (NCBI): domain Eukaryota; kingdom Viridiplantae; phylum Streptophyta; class Magnoliopsida; order Poales; family Poaceae; genus Triticum; species Triticum urartu. Next base: position 545,399,045 of record NC_141879.1, on the reverse strand, counting down.
TATATACATAAATATATATATATATCAAGGACTCGATTACATAGAGGGAACATAAAGAAAAACTCAAAGCTAGATCATACTAAAAACTTTATTCTACTAAATGAAGATATAACCAAAAGGATCGAACTAAGAAAAATGATAAAGGTAAAAGTGTGATGGTGATACGATACCGGGGCACCTCCCCCAAGCTTTGCAGTTGCCAAGGGGGTGCCCATCCGCATGTATTTAGATCTCTTTCTTCAGAGGTGGTGATGAAGGGGTTGTTGATGAAGTAGTGTCACACATCGAGCGTAGGCGATGCTCCAATTTGTGAATAATGCCCTTCAGTGTGGAGATGTGCTCTTGCAACAGAACATTTTCACGATTGAGGTACTTGTTTTGCATACGAACTATTTCAATGATCTTGAAAGCTTCAATTTCAGTAGGACTAAGATAATTGTACTTAGGTTGAAGGATGTCTTCTTCTTCTGCTGGCGGAACTTGATCTTCCGCGGCCTTCTTGATCGTATCACACTCGTTGATTTTCCCGAGTTATTCTCTCTTCGTCTCTATCTTCATTAGCCATGCATCGTCGCCTTCGTTGTTGGAGGAGGGGGACGACATGATGCCTGTCCTCGAAAACTCTGGCAGGAAACAGCTCGAAACAAAAATAGGAGATATTTGCGTGGTACGATGGTCAAAACCTTCAGGAGATTATATAGTGAATTTTTACCGGCCAAAATGAGTATTGTACAAGAAAATGGATCCGGAGGGAAACAAGGTGGCCACAAGGATGGTGGCGCGCCCAGGGGGTAGGGCGCGCCCTCCACCCTTGTGGTGGCCTCGTGTCTCTTTCAGTCTACTTTTAATTTTCCTAGTTTCTAAAATATTCCAAAACGGAGAAAAAATATCATAGGAAATGTTTTGGAGTTGGTTTACTTACCGTACCACATACCTATTCCTTTTCAGAGTCTATAACGTTCTGGAAAGTGTCCCTTATGTACTCGTCCGGTGTTACATTAATAATTATATTGGTCTCAACATTTATGGGAGTATCTGAGATGTAATGTTTGATTCTTTGACCGTTTACCACCTTCGGATTTGTGCCTTTGGTGTTGTTGATTTTTATGGCATTGGAATGATAGACCTCCTCGACAATATAAGGACCTTCCCATTTAGAGAGAAGCTTTTCTGTAAAAAAATCTTAAACGAGGGTTGTATAGCAAAACATGATCACCTACATTAAACTCATGCTTTTGTATCCTATTGTCATGCCATCTTTTAACTTTTTATTTAAACAACTTGGCATTCTCATAGGCTTGGGTTCTCCATTCATCAAGTGAGCTAATGTCAAATAACCTCTTCTCACCGGCAAGTTTGAAATCATAATTGAGCTCTTTAATAACCCAATATGCCTTATGTTCTAGTTCAAGAGGCAAGTGCCATGCTTTTCCATAAACCATTTTATACGGAGACATACCCATAGGATTCTTATAAGCAGTTCTATAAGCCCATAATGCATCATCAAGTTTCATAGACCAATTCTTTCTAGATCTATTAACAGTCTTTTGAAAAATTAATTAAAGCTCTCTATTACTCAATTCTACTTGACCACTAGACTGAGGATGATATGGAGATGCAATTCTTTGGTTGACATCATATTTAGCAAGCATTTTGCAGAAAGCACCATGAATAAAATGTGAACCACCATCAGTCATGAATTATCTAGGTACTCCAAACCCCGGGAAAATAACTTCTTTAAGCATCCTAATAGAAGTGCTATGATTGGGACTACTAGTTGGAATAGCTTCTACCCACTTTGTAACATAATCAACAACAACTAAAATACGTGTATACCAATTAGAGGAAGGAAAACGTCCCATATAATCAATGCCCCAAACATGAAACAATTCAATAACAACTGAATAATTCATAGGAATTTCCCGACGTCTACAAATATTACCAATTCTCTGGCATTCATCACTAGACAAGACAAACTTACGGGCATCCTTAAAGAGAGTGGGCCAATAGAAACAAGATTGCAATACCTTATGTGTAGTTCTATCTCCAGTGTGGTGTCCTCCGTAAGACTCGGAGTGAGACTTGCGTAGGCTATGTTCCTATTCGTGCTCAGGTACACAATGTCTAATAACACCATCTACTCCTTGTTTATAAACGTGTGGTTCATCCCAAAGGTAATGTCTCAAATCATAGAAAAACTTTTTCTTTTCCTGGTATGTGAAACTAGGTGGTATAAATTTAGCAACAATATAATTAGCATAATCAGCATACCATGGAGTATTACGAGAAGCGTTTATGAAAGTTAATTGTTCATCAGGAAAGCGATCATCAATAGGTAGTGGGTCATCAAGAACATTCTCTAACCTAGACAAGTTGTCTGCAACGGGGTTCTCAGCTCCCTTTCTATCAATAATATGCAAATCAAATTCTTGTAGCAAGAAAACCCATCTAATAAGTCTAGATTTAGCATCTTTCTTTTCCATAAGATATTTAATTGCAGCATGATCAGTGTGAACAGTTAGTTTGGAATCAACAATATAAGGTCGGAACTTATCATATGCAAATACAACCGCTAAAAATTCTTTTCTAGTAGTAGCATAATTTCTCTGGGCACTATCTAGAGTTTTACTTGCATACTGAATAACATTTCTTATCAACCCTTTGTCCTAGAACAGCACCAACATCATAATCACTAGCATCACACATAATTTCGAAGGGTAAATTTCAATCAGGTGGCTGAATAATAGGTGCAGAAATCAAGGCTATCTTAAGTATTTCAAATGCTTCTACACAATCATCATAAAAAACAAAAGGAACATCTTTTTGTAAGAGATTAGTGAGAGGCCTAGAGATTTTAGAGAAGTCTTTCATAAACCTCCTGTAGAAAATAGCATGACCAAGGAAACTTCTTATACCTTTGATATCTTTAGGACACGACATGTTTTCAATAGCATCTACTTTAGCTTTATCAACCTCAATACCTCTTTCAGAAATTTTATGCCCCAAGACAATACCTTCATTAACCATAAAGTTGCACTTTTCCCAATTCAAGACAAGGTTAGTTTCTTCACATCTCTACAAAACTTGATCAAAGTTGCTTAAGAAATCATCAAAAGAAGTTCCATAAACTGAGAAATCATCCATGAAAACATCAACAATCTTTTCACAAAAATCAGAGAATATAGCAGTCATGCATCTTTGAAAGGTAGCAGGTGCATTGCATAAACCAAAAGGCATACATCTATAAGAAAAGGTACCGAAAGGGCAAGTAAAAGTGGTTTTCTTTTGATCATCTTTTGACACAGGAATTTGAGAGAAACCAGAATAACCATCTAGAACTACAAAAAAAAGACACATCCGTGACATTTTGGGCCGAACGAAAAAAAATTATGTCATACGTATGACACTTCTATGACGATAATTGTGACAAAACCCGGTATAATCATAAATGTGGTGGGGTCCTACTTCTATGACAAAATATAATGACACAAAATGGGCTTTTCGTCTTGGGCGAGCCGGAGACACAGTTGCATGACATTCTTTGGGTCGTCCATGACGGAAAAAACCATGGTAGAAGCAAGGGCGAGGAAAATATCAGGGAGTTCCCGGTTACGGTGGGTGGTCGGGGCCTAGCGATGCGCGTTTCTATCATACATACGCGCGTGTGTGCAAGGCGTTGGTCTCTAACTAAACCCGAGCGATTGCACTGCAGGCTATGTGTTACACTGAACCCGAGCGATCGATCGATCCCTTGCTGTTAACTAAACCCGAGTGATTCCTTCGCTATTGCTGCTAACTGAAGCCGATCGAACACTGATGCCTCCTTCCTGGATGAACAGTGAGCGTTGTTGACGGGGTTTGGATGAACAGTTCCTGACGGGGGGTTGGATGAACAGGACCCCATGGTAGTAGAGGCCGTTGCCACTAGATGAACAGTACCCCGATCGATCGAGCAGGTGGATGAACAGGACCCCGTGGAGGGCTGGTTGAACAGTAGCCGGTGGAGAGCTAGTTGAACAGTAACCGGTGGGGGCTGGATTAACAGTAGCCCGTGGAAGGGTGGTTGAACAGGACCCCGTGAAGAGGGATGGTTGAATAGTAGCCGGTGGAGGAGTGCACGGTGGAGGCTGGTTAAACAGGAGCCCGTGGATGAACAGTCGCAGGTGGAGGCTGCAGGACGTCTACGTTGGATGAACAGTAGTCCGTGGAGGCTGGAGGAGGTCGACGGTGGATGAACAGTAGCCCGTGGAGTCCCATTTTGTGGTATGCCACACCCCTCCTGATGAATAGGACCCCAGTTTTGACCGTAGCGCTCCAACACAAGTCCGTTTCCTCCATTTTGCGGTACGCCACAGCCCTCCCGGTCAACAGGACCCCGTTTCAACCATAGGAGGTTCAACAGAAGTCTGTTTCCTCCGTTTTGCGGTACGCCAGACCCCTCCCGATGAACAGGATCCCGTTTCGACCATGTCCGGTCGAACACAAGGCCGTTTCCTCCGTTCTATAGTACGCCAGGCCTTGTTTCCATCGGTTGTTCCTTTCAAGCCGATTGGCTCCCGATGAACACGATGACGCATTCCGTTCCGGCCCAACCGGTTGGCTCCCCATGAACACGACGACGACGTAGTTTCTCCGTTTTGACCCAGCCAAGTACATGAGCCCTGGCCGTATGTATGCGTGAGTAGGCGTTTGAGACCCCACCCGTATGTACGTACGTGGCCATATTTTCTTTCTTGCATCCTGGCCGCTTACATGCTATGCGCGCGCCTCTACTACCACACGTGCACGCCTCTACATCGACTAGTATGTACGTACACATTTGCGACCAGAATGACAAAGCTACGTATGCTTCGACCAGGTGGGTCCCGACTGTCAGGCAATTCCTTGGATGCGAAGATGTAGCTGGTGGGTCCTAGCAGTCAGGGGAAACATTTTTTTCGTGAAATACGGTGGCCCGTCCGGTGTTTCCCTCCTGTCAGGTGAAGGAATAATTATTTTGCACATAATAAGGAGGCACTTCCTTGCTATGGCCGTGGACCCAGCTGTTAGCCTCTCCACATACAGTACTCTTCCAATGGAAGTCGTTCGTTGACAACACCGTGCCAAGAGCACCAAGGCGGTGGACGACAGCGAGGCCTAAGAAGGGGACGACACGGAGCCGAGGAAGATGCGGCAGTGAAAGCCCACGCGGAGAGGAGTACGAGGGTTCACTGGTTCAACTGTGATGTGAGGCTGCCGTCGCCGCAGAATAACAGGGAGTGTGGGTGAGTCGAGGCGGATGGCCTGGCCAACGGTGGGAGTAGTAGGGGGCGGTGAGGCGTCCGCGGCATCATAGTCGGTCACAGGAGGCAGGAGCATGCGGTATGACGGGCGCTAGATTGGGTGGCTGGAGCAAGAAGACCAGAGGTTGAAGAAGCACTACGGCCGTTGGATGGACATCGTACGGTCACTGGAGCTAGAATCGTTCATATTGACTAAGTTGACAAAGCCCTCCGAGGGAGTCCTGGATTAGGGGGTCTCCGGATAGCCGGACTATATCCTTTGGCCGGACTATTGGACTATGAAGATACAAGATTGAAGACTTCGTCTCGTGTCCGGATGGGAATCTACTTGGCATGGAAGGCAAGCTAGGCAATACGGATATGTATATCTCCTCCTTTGTAACCGACCTTGTGTAACCCTAGCCCCCTCCGGTGTCTATATAAACCAGAGGGTTTTAGTCCGTAGGACAACATACAATCATACCATAGGCTAGCTTCTAGGGTTTAGCCTCTCCGATCTCGTGGTAGATCAACTATTGTAATACTCATATCATCAAGAATAAATCAAGCAGGACGTAGGGTTTTACCTCCATCAAGAGGGCCCAAACCTGGGTAAAACATCATGTCCCCTGCCTCATGTTACCATCTGCCTTAGACGCATAGTTCGGGACCCCCTACCCGAGATCCGTCGGTTTTGAAACCGACATTGGTGCTTTCATTGAGAGTTCCTCTGTGACGTCACCGTAAGGAAGGATGCCTCATCTCATTGTTAAAAAGAACATTACCGCCGGGGGAGCTCTGGCTGTCGGCCAAACTCTCCGGCTAGGCAGTTTCGTCATGACTGCCTGTTTGGCCGCTACACCGAGGATGACTTCTCGGGTCATCAATAACAGCATCTACGTCGGCTCAGAATTCGCCGAGCGGATGGATCCAATGGAGCTCTCTTCCCTAAACGAACTCTCGGATCACATCGCCGCCATGGGAGTCGCTATGGACTATGATCTGATTGGGCTTAAACCCGATCAAAGGGAGATTAACTCTCCATCGGTCACCCATCATGTTGCGGTGGTGGAGGAACAATGCGCCAACTCTTCCTCTATTTTGAGGACTAACTATGTCCGGATTCATGAGCTCTCTGAGCCGGATACCCGCTTACGGGAGGACATCACCCAAGCCCTGAACATAGAATCAGGCAGCGAGCCAGACTTATCGGGCAACACTCCGGATCCCGAACTTCCAAGATTGGAAACTCCTCGGCCCCTGGGTTTCAGATCGGGTAGGGGTTCGGACTCAAATCCACCCACCCACCCAGACATAAATGATCTTTCCCACATCAGGCAAGAGCCCCATGAAACAGTACATCATTATTGGGCCAGATTCCTCCTTGTGATGAACAAGGTTAAGGACTGTCGCAAGGAAGATGCAGTCTCACTTTTCTGCAATAATTGCACGGACAAGGGAATCCTCAACGCCTTAAGTCGCCGTGACATATCACACTTCGCTGACTTGGCGTCCATAGTACGAAAGTACTGTGAGATGGAAAGCGCCTGGAAAACCGAAACGAAATTTTGGGATAATACGGCTCCGAATATACACCCAGTCCGAAGTAAAAGGGTGCACTATCATAAGACACCCAAGCTAGTTGCAAAGAAACAAAAACCCTCTACAGGGCATGGAACCGTACTGGAGGGATGGCTTAACGGACCCTGCAAAATTCATAGTACAGCGGATACAATACCAACGCACAGCCTTAGAGCATGTTGGATACTCAGGCAGGTGGCCAAAAGTGGTGAGGATCTTCTTATCCCAAATGCCACAGACCACCATCCCATGGATAACAATACGGTGTTAACAGTCTTTGAGACCTTCGCGTCAAATAATAGGCGCAAGCGAACACTCCGCAGCATGGCCGAAATCTGCCATGTAGCAGCAATAAATCCATGGAGTGACACGGCTATTACCTTCAATGCCAGTGACGAACCTAAATTCTGAACAGCCTGAGCACCAGCCGCACTGGTCCTCAGTCCAATTGTGGACAGTTTTCGACTCACCAAAGTACTCATGGACGGCGGCAGCGGATTAAACCTCATCTATGAGGAAACTCTTCAAAAAATGGAAATAGACTCGAACCGCATTGAGCAAAGTAGCACAACCTTCAGGGGAATCATACCCAGTCGGGAGGCACGATGCGCTGGGAAAATCACACTAGATGTGGTATTCGGTACGCCAGAGAACTATAGGTACGAAGAAATTACATTTCAAGTGGCCCCGTTCCGCAGTGGATACCACGCCCTTTTAGGACGTGAGGCGTTCACGATCTTCCAAGCCGTACCCCATTATGGGTACATGAAGCTCAAAATGCCCTGGCCCAACGGAATCATCACCCTCACCAGTGATCCGGACACAGCACTCCGCGCCGAAAACAAAACAGCCGCACTGGCCCTCGAGGCATTATCCTAAGCCCTCTCGGCCGAGGAATTAACCATGCTACACTTCACAGTGGACTGGGACGACGTGATACTCGATAAGAGATCCAAGTCCACCTCTTTTAAACCAGCTTATGAAATAGTCCAATTCCAAGTCCACCCAACGAACCCTACAAAAACAGCCTCCATCGGGGCATAGTTAAACCCCGCCGTGGACGCCGCACTACGAGAGTTCCTGCGAGAGAATTGGGACATATTCGCCTGGCATCCCTCAGACATGCCAGGAATCCCACGCAGGCTGGCCGAGCATAGCCTCAATATCCTAAAGGGATTCAAGCCGGTCAAGCAAGCTCTTCGGCATTTCTCTAAACCTAAGAGACATGCCATGGGAGAGGAACTAGCCAAGTTATTGGAGGCCGGATTCATCAGAGAAATAAAACACCCGGACTGGCTAGCAAACCTGGTGATGGTACTAAAGAAGGATAAATCCTGGCGCCTTTGTGTCGATTTCAAGGACCTCAATAAAGCTTTCCCAAAGGATCCCTTCCCCGTCCCCCGCATCGATCAAATTATTGATGCAACCACAGGACATGAGTCATTGTGTTTCCTTGACGCATACTCCGGTTACCACCAAATCAAGATGGCGGAGTCCGACCAAGCCGCAACGACATTCATCACACCATACGGCCCCTTCTGTTTCAACACAATGCCTTTTGGGCTCAAAAACGCCGGCGCAACATATCAGCGCATGATTCAGACATGTCTGGAGAAACAAATTGGCAAAACAGTAGGGGCATACGTAGACGATGTGGTCGTCAAAACCAAACACGTCGACTCTTTGATAGATGACTTGAGGCTCACATTCGACAGCCTCCGAACATACGACATCAAGCTCAATCCGGAAAAATGCGTTTTCGGCGTACTAGCCGGAAAGCTCCTGGGTTTCATTGTCTCCAGTAGAGGTATTGAAGCTAATCCGGCCAAAATCCGAGCTTTGTCACAGTTGGCTACCCCAACAGAGCTCAAACAAATCCAGAAGTTAACTGGATGCGTGGCAACTCTAAGCCGCTTTATCTCCCGCTTAGGAGAAAAGGCTTTACCCCTTTATCGCCTCCTTCGGCGCACCGAACACTTCGAGTGGACGGACGCGGCCACAGCCGGATTGGAAGAAATAAAGGCCATTTTGGCAACCAACCCAATCCTGGCCGTGCCAAACGTCAGCGAACCAATGCTGTTGTACATTGCGGCAACTCATCAAGTTGTAAGCGCAATGCTCGTCGTCGAACGGGAAGCGGACGGACATAAATTCCCTCTTCAAAAGTAGGTATACTATGTATCCACAGTCCTCACTCTATGCAAATCACGGTACCCACATTATCAAAAGATAGCCTATGCGGTATTCATGGCATCCCAGAAGCTGTGACACTACTTTCAAGAGTGTTCGATTACAGTAGCCTTGGAAGTGCCACTTAATGATATTATAAACAACCGCGACGCTACGGGCCGGATTTCCAAATGGGCCATTGAGCTCCTCCCGTTCGACATAACATACAAACCTCGACGAGCCATTAAGTCGCAAGTATTGGCCGACTTCGTCGCCGAATGGATGGAAGACGAACTCCCCAAAGAGTACGGCGCATACTCCAATTGGATCATGCACTTCGACGGTTCTAAAATGCTGGCTGGTCTAGGGGCTGACATCGTCCTGACGTCCCCAACCGGAGATACCGTTCAGTACGTACTGCAAATATTGTATACAGACTCCAACAACGCAGCCGAATACGAAGCTCTGTTGCATGGTCTTCGGATGGCAGTCTCCATGGGCATTCAATGCCTGGAGGTGCGTGGGGATTCAAACCTCGCAATATCCCAAATAAATGGAGAGTTTGACGCCAAGGATCCGAAAATGGAGGCCTACCGAAACGCCGTCCTAAAAATGTCAGCTCGGTTCGAGGGGCTCGAATTTCACCATGTGGCTCGGGGAAACAATCAGGCGACAGATATCCTCGCCCGCATCGGTGCAAAACGCGATGCGGTCCCCCCCCCCCAACATATTTCTGGAGAGGCTGTTCAAGCCATCCGTAGTATGGGAAGGGGACACCGGTAACAATAGGCCGGACCCGGCCAAAATGCCTGATACCGAACACTCTGACACAATCGGAGGCTCCACCACCGAAATAACACCTTCAGCCCACGTAATAATGGCCATCATAGCCCCGTGGACAGAACCATTCCTGGCCTACCTAACTAGGTAGGAACTTCCAGAGGACCAAAATGAGGCACGCTGCATAGTGCAGCGATCTAAGGCCTACAGGGTCCATTAGGGAGAATTGTATAAAAAAAGCACTACCGGAGTCCTTCAAAGGTGCATCTCCAAAGAGGAAGGGCGGAACCTTTTAGCAGAAATCCACGCCGGACTCGGCGGTCACCATGCCGCAGCCCGGGCTCTTGTAAGCAAGGCCTTCCGTACAGGATTCTATTGGCCAACGGCCGGGCAGATGCACAGGACTTGGTCCTACGTTGCGTCGGTTGCCAGCTCTTTGCAAATCAAAGCCACATGCCACCCACCGCCCTCCAAACAATCCCCATTATGTGGCCCTTCGTGGTCTGGGGTCTTGACATGGTTGGACCCCTTAAAGGGGGAACCCACAAGAAAAAATACTTACTGGTCATGGTGGATAAATTCACCAAACGGATAGAGGCCAAACCTGTTAAAACAGCCGAATCCGGACCAGTGATAGACTTCATATCCGGGGATGTACACCGTTATGGCGTCCCCCATAGCATCATCACTGACAACGGCAAGAACTTCACTGCCGATGAGGTAAAACTCTGGTGCAGCAAAATGGGCATCAAGCTCGATTATGCTTCAGTCTATCACCCACAAACCAATGGCCAAGTCGAGCAAGCAAACAGTCTTATAATGAGGGCATTAAATCCAAATTAGTGCATTCCTTAACGGAGTCTTACACGCACTGGGTAGAGGAGCTCGACTATGTACTCTGGGGGCTGCGGACCACGCCGAATCGTAGTACCAGATATACACCCTTCTTTATGGTGTACGGCGCAGAGGCAGTCTTGCCCTGTGACATAATTCATGACTCACCTCGGGTGCGCATGTATGAAGAAAGAGAAGCCGAGCTCGATCGGCAGGACAGTCTGGACACCCTGGAGGAGGAGCGCGATGTAGAAAAAGCCCGTTCCGCATTTTATCAGCAACAGGCTCGCAGATACCAAAGCAGAGAAGTACGGGCCAAAACTTATAATGTTGGCGACCTAGTTCTACGCTTGCAAGATAAGAAAAAGAACAAGCTCGAGCCCAAATGGGAAGGTCCCTTCATTATTGACCAAGTTCTGACCGGTGGAGCGTACCGACTGCGGGATGCATCGACTAATCGACTCGAGCCGAACCCATGGAACACGGCCAGGCTCTAAAGATTCTACGCCTAGCGCCGGACTCTATGTTCGTTCCCTTCGTCTGTCCATTTTTTGCATATACATCATCTGTCTTGGTTCTCTTTCTTTCTTTCTTTTATTCTTTCTCTAGGCCTTCAAGGGCCAACTTGTGCCTCGCTTGCACATTATAGATGCGCTAGCCGCGCTCATCATACCTGGGGGCTTCTTTCACAGAAGCTTAATTATTTATCTGAGCATCATGCCCCGCACATGTGTTATACTTCCGCATGTACCTTTTTTCGCCATTATATGCATCAATATGACTTAAGTTTTGGCCAAGCTGGGTTGTTTGGCTCTTGTATATATGCCCTACGTTCCCATTAATTTGGCTAGGGCATAAGGGGAGCACCTCTGCGATTGTTACTGCCGGGTCAGCTGGATGTGTACCTCAGACTGGGTGAAGCCAAAAGCTAGCGTTCTTAAGGGAATATTCGGCCGGTGAACAAAAGATCATTTTTATTCATTTTCCATATCTGCCCCCAGATGTTTTTCCTGTGTTTCCTATCGCACTCCGGACATGCACTTTAGGGCATGCTTACCAGGGAAAGGAACCCTTAACGGAACTATTCTCCCTGGAAGATGTTTCTTACTAGCCATGTAATATAACATGACTAGTTGGGCACTTGTCTGTTCAAGCACTAATGACCCCTACGCCTGGTCTCCACGCATACCCCGGTTCTTATATAACTGAGCGGGTATTCGGATACACTCTGGACTATCGGGTCCTGAGGTTGAAGCGAAAAGGTCCGCCATGACAAATGATCTACAATCCGGCTAGAAGTCATTATACATGTCACATTAAATTACATAGTCATGCAGACTGACTAAATTCCTCTTCTATACCATCCAACAGGAGGTCTAGCCTACAATCCTGTTGGGAATACTTTGCGGCTAATTCTACTTACCCATAAACTAAGCTAACGGGGATCTCTTTTTCGTCGGGCCCCACAGGTCCGACCTCGGCCATGTGATTTGGGTCAGCCTTGGTATACCGTGTCTTCACCATGGCCCAGGCTTCTCTGGCACCTTGTCGGCAGGCCGATATCTTCCATAATCAGAAGCGCCGCCGTGCTCCCTTCAGCTTCTCCGTAAGCTCTGCAACGCCTTCTGGCAGGGAGGCGGATGGCCACAAGGCCTGGGCAACACCTTGCATCACCTGCCAAACTTGTTCGTGCAGATATGAGAGCTCGGATAGAAGATCACCCGCAGACCCCGGGCATTTCCTCCGCGGGACGACCCGTCAGCATACCTACAGACATAACGCTGTTAGCCGGCTTCTTCGCCGAACTCCTTCAAATGGATTCCTTCAAGCACTTACTGAAAATGCCGCGCCGAAGCCGCTTATTCTCCTTCTCGGAGTCTGCAAGATGGGCTCGAACGTCTTTTAGTTCCACGCTCAGCTTGATATTGGTGTCTTGGAGATTGTTTTTCTCCCGCCTAACCTCCGTCAGCATGCATTTGCCATCCTCTAACTGTCGCACGACATGCTGGTCCTCCGGATTTTCTCCGGATTCATATGCACCATCTATTGTTAGATCTGCAGCCACTCCGCACACTATATGGTAACCATCATTCTTTAAAGTAAATGTTACCAGTGGGAGACTTTTTGGTTCCCCCAATGTGGCAACAGCGGCTCGCAGTTGGGTCTTGCATTCCTCCAGCTCCTGTGACAGCCAAGTATTCTTCTCTGTAAGAACCTGCACAATAAAGATGATCCTTAAATCAGTTCTGCTAACTGTTTCAAGTCTCAGGGGCTACTGATACATATAAATCATCAGATTTACTTACCCGTACATCCTTTACATACTGATCCGTGGCTCTGGCTAGACCATCTTGAACAACACGGAGTTACGCCTCTCCAGAATTGAAGGCATCAAATGCCTCTGGTGAGAAACAAGCGTCACGGAGTACGGCCCGACGGCGCCTATGATTCATGGCGCTTTCCACTTCCGAGTTTGTGGCGGATAATCTATCCGCATCCTCTGTAGGGGGATTATCCGGCGCCCGCCCCATATCGGCTTCCGCCTCTATGTCCGGTCCCGACGCCCGACTGGTGGAAGCGTGATTAGTAACATCGCCGGACATATTCCGGCGAGCGTTTTTTCTGTTAAAGAAACACGGGCGTCATTACATTTTGAGAAAGACGACAACCATGGAGCTGGGTTTTTGTTATACCTTTGCGCCGGCGTCTCCGTCCTGACCGCCTTCCTTTTTGGCCTGCCCGGCCTCGGTACCTCTTGTTGGCGAGTTGGAGCGGGTTCGGCAGGGCGTCCCGAATACCTTCCCTGTAAAAACGCCATATGTATATGGTAGGTGAAGTGTCTAAAAGGGGATCCTAGTTTTTGGAGTTGGGATTTTTTGGTTTTCTTATGTGCGATGCAGGAAGCAGTTCGGGATAGTCGGCCGTAATGGCCACCATGGCATCATCACAGCTTAACTGATAGAACTGCCGGTCTATCAGCTCCACGAATATAACCGGATCTTCTTCAAGTCCAGAGTCGAGGGCCCGGTCAGGGTCCTCTGGTTGTGGAGAAGGGCTGCTAACCTCCTTTATGGCTTTTCGCAGTTCCTGCCGCAACGTGGCAAGGTGAATACTTACGACAAATAATGCGGGAAAATGGGAGTAAGGAGATATAACTTACCCAGCTTGGAGGATTGTACATGGAGAATCCATCCCGTGGCTTGATGCGGGTGAACTCCTGTTCCTCCCCCTTGAACAATTCGGACAGAATTTTTGCTAAAGCGGCAGCATTGTCCGGACACTTACGCCCGCAGCGGGTGGCATCATCCGCCCCGTTAAAACACCACAAGGGGTGCCCACGATATTGAAGTGGTTGCACTCCCCGCATTATGCAAATCGACATAACTTCGATTACTGTCAATCCTGATTGAGCCAGTGCATTAATCTGGTTCATCAGATAGAGGACTTCTCCATTGTCTTCAACCTGGGGGCTCCGTGGGCGCCAACTTCGGCGTTTCTTCAGAGGTGCATTGTTGAACTCAGGAAGACCCCGCCGAAAATGGTCCGGAAGGGGAATGTCCTCCATATAAAACCATTCTGAAGGCCAGTCTTCGAACGACTTCTTTGGGGTACCGGACAGGTATCCGGTACCGGCGATGCGCCATATTTCGGCTCCGCCCACTTGATAAAGTGACCCCCTCTGTGTGCGAGGGACGAGGCAAAATAGCCTTTTCCAGAGCTCGAAGTGAGCCTCGCAGCCCAGGAACAACTCGCAGAGAGCAACATAGCCGGCGATATGTAGGATGGAGGCAGGGGTGAAGTTGTGTAATTGGAGGCCGTAGAACTCCAGGAGCCCGCGAAGGAACGGATGAATTGGAAATCCGAGTCCCCTTAATAAATAAGGAACAAGGCAGACCCGCTCCCCCATAGAGGGGCTGGGGAAGCTCTCCGCTTGCTCCCCGCCATTGTAGGTGGCGAACCCGGCTCGGACGGGCACCATATATGCCGGAGGGAGAAATCCCTTGGTCTGCAGTTCAACCAATCGACTGTGTGGGACTGAACACCTCTCCCAATCACCGGGCTTAGGGCTGTGGGGGCAGGAGGAGGAGCTGCGGAGGTCGGCCATGTTGGAATGGATCTTTCCGAAACGCGCTCCGATGGATTCTCGCTGGGGGGAGGATGATATGGATCGGATCTAAGAATCCCCATCCCTTTAATAGAAAATTTATTTGTCTGGCTAGGGGGGCGAATGTAAAAATGCCCTGGCGCCTCGTATTCATTCAACGCGTGGGAGATAGCCCTTATTGGGCACAGAAGCCAAGAGGTCCGAACATTTATGGGACCGGACACTGCTTTACAAACACTCAAAAATTGGAGAAGAACCCGCCTTGCAATGCCGAAGACAACACCGCGTGCCGGACTCATCGTCATTGAAGCCTGGTTCAGGGGCTACTGAGGGAGTCCTGGATTAGGGGGTCTCCGGACAGCCGGACTATATCCTTTGGCCGGACTGTTGGACTATGAAGATAGAAGATTGAAGACTTCGTCTCGTGTCCCGATGGGACTCTACTTGGTGTGGAATGCAAGCTAGGCAATACGGATATGTATATCTCCTCCTTTGTAACCGACCTTGTGTAACCCTAGCCCCCTCCGGTGTCTATATAAACCGGAGGGTTTTAGTCCGTAGGACAACATACAATCATACCATAGGCTAGCTTCTAGGGTTTAGCCTCTCCGATCTCGTGGTAGATCAACTCTTGTAATACTCATATCATCAAGAATAAATCAAGAAGGACTTAGGGTTTTACCTCCATCAAGAGGGCCCGAACCTGGGTAAAACATCGTGTCCCCTGCCTCCTGTTACCATCCGCCTTAGACGCACAGTTTGGGACCCCCTACCCGAGATCCGCCAGTTTTGACACCGACACCCTCCATCCCCGTCAACTTAGTAGGCCCACAAGTCTGCCTCCCACGTAGGGGGTATTCATTTTTTTGTGCATAATAAGGAGGAACTTCCTTGCATGCGAAGATATAGCTGGTGGGTCCGAGCTATCAGCAGGGGGAATGTTTTTTCGTGAAATACAGAGGCCCTTCCGGTGGGTCCTAGATGTCTAGTGAAGTAATCATTATTTTCCCCGTAATAAGGAGGCATTTCCTTGTGTGCGGCCGTGCACCCAGCTGTCAGCCTCTCCACGTACAGTCCACTTCCGATGGATATCGTTCATTAACCACGCTGACCTCGCCGTGCCGGGAGCACCAGGGCGGTGGACGACGGCGAGGCCTATGAAGGGAATGACACGGAGCCAGAGAAGACACTAGAGTGGCTTCCCACGCAGTGGGGAGTACAAGGGTTGACTGGTTCGGCTGCCGTCACCGGAAAATAATAGGAGGTGTGGGTGAGTAGAGGGATAGACAGGCTAGGGGTGCGAGTATGGTGGGACCGTGAGGCCTGCCCGGCAGCACAGCCGGCCACGGGAGCCGGGAGTAGGCGGTTCCGCTGGCGCTGGTTTGGGCGGCTGGAGCAGGAAGATCAGAGACTGAAGAAGCACGATTGCCGTTAGATTGACATCTAACGGTCTGACGCTGGTAGAGTCGATTGTTGACTAAGTTTCTTTTTTTGAGAAACCTTGTATACACATGAACTTAGTAGGCCCACAAGTCAGCCTCCAAATCTGTGGCAGACAACATAGAGCCCATTTGCTAAAAAATTATAATTTGCAGCCCATTTGCTAATTATTAAGGAATTTATTACAGCCCATTTTCTGCCCAGGACCACGGTCAAAAAGTTCAACCTTATTTTGCATATTTCGGTGGAGTCCAAACTGTTGTAATCTCGAAATGATAAACACTTATTAAGAACTTATTGATTTGCCAAAAAAATCATTTTGTTTTTGTAAGCAAATAAGACGTGGGACAATTGAGTTGGTTTAAGGGAAGACTAGTGGTAAAGAAATCAGTGCTGGGAGGGAAAACAACAACAAAAATAAGGATGTAAATATGAAAAGGGAACTTTATGTATTTTCAATATAATGATACGTGTATATGAACTAGTAAAACTATAGGTAGAGATTAGAAACGGATGTAGGACTTGGCGTTTCAAGAGGAAAATAGAACTGGCATGTGTGTTTGATTCAGTAAAAAACTGCCCGCGGATGTTGTAAGACAAAATATAACTAACACTTGCGGGCCAAAGGCCAGTAGATACCTGCTGGATCTTTGTGCCCCGTTGTCGTTATGAGCTGGGCCTATTAAAAACAAAACCAAGCCTGGGCAGTCTACAACCCAGTTGAAACTTGCTCGACCTGAAAAAACAATATACCTGCTCAACTCAAGCGGGTCACCTCGGGATCGCAACCGTCATATAATGGAGTCTTCGAGTCTACTTCAAGTTGCACCAGCTTGGCCTCCTCTCTAGAAGTAGCTCTCTGGCTAGTCGTCCTCTTGCGAAGGAGGTCTCGAACATGAGGGTCCTGCATGATTGCACTTAGTAGCATCAAAGACTGCGGCGTGGCCGCCACCTCTTCTCCGCCATGTCCGGATTCTTCTTTGGCATGTATGGAATCTTCTCCGCCGCCGCCATGTCTGAACTCTTCCACGCTGCCATGTCCGGTGACATCATCTTCGTGTCGATCGTTCATCCCTTCGTCTAGCCCCATGTCGTTATTCCTTGTCATGTGGACGTCATCATCTTCTTCTTCACATATCCACCGAGTATAGTCATCCATGAAACCATTCATCAACAGGTGTGCCTTCAAACTTCCATGATCAAAAGGTTCCAAAAGGACTCTTTCTTTGCATCTTGTACACGGACATCTAATCATAGTCCGATTATTTGCATAGTTGTCCATCACCGCGGATTGCAAGTATCGCTCCTCCTTCCATCCACTCACCTTCATGACCTACTGCATGGTATAACAAGTAAAAGGGTTATAAACAAAATGCATGCATGCATCAAAGTCATATAAAAATGTAGCATTACCTTGCCTAAAAATAGGACATACGGAGTTTGCTCGAAACTCACCGAAATGGAAATAAATCGACATTTCGGCAAAACATAAGCAACTCGGGGGCATGTCACTCGCACAAATCTCTCCATATCTCAAACACACATATTCCCATTCTTGAAATGCACAACTATTTACTCACCTATCTCCCGAGAAAGATCGAGCATGATTAGATGAGGCCGGCCTTCGCTACCTAGGGATGGTCGGAAGTGTGTGGATGGCTAAATAGCTAGCTAGATCTAGTTGTTGGGAGGAGAGATGACTCTAGCTAACTAATGGAGAGGGAGAGAGATGAGCTAGCTAGATCTATATGTATGGAAGGACGGAGAGCCAAATAAAGGAGGTAGCTAGATAGAGATGAGAGGCCATTTATGGAGGAGAATTATGGTGGAGGGGCATTAATGGGGAGAGAAGAGAGGTAGAGGGAAGAGAGAAGAAGGGGAACAATGGTGGAGAATAACTTAGAGCGGGGAGAGGGGAAAGGAGGGGGAGAGGGCAAAGGGGGGAGGAGGGGGAGGGGGAGAGGGGGGGTCAAAAGGTGGCACCAGCCACGCCTAGCAGCAGCGCTGTCTATGCTTTCCAGGTAAAGCGCTACTAATAAGTGGGGCCCACTAGCAGTAGCGGTGTTGCAAAGATAGTGCTACTGCTCAAATCTTAGTAGTAGCACTGCATTCTGGGCCGCGCTGCTACTACAGCTAGCGTCGGTGGGCTCGTTGGGTCCCAATTAGTACTAGTGTTTTTCCATTTCCAGCGCTATTGCTAAAGCATTACTTGTAGCGCTTCCCCGAACGAGCGCTACTCCTAATTAGCAGCAACACCCATTTTTTTCCAGCGCTACTACTGATGTCCTACCTATAAGCGTTTCCCTAGTAGTGAAAAACTTGTCATTTGCCTCTTGATTTAGAACATAAAGCATATTGGGGAAATAAAGAACTCAATTATGACTTCAAACTTGCCGGTGAATAGAGGTTATTTGATATTAGCTCACTACATGAATGGAGAACCCAAGCTTATGAAAATGCCAAACTATTAAAAGAAAAAGTTAAAAGATGGCATTACAAAAGAATCCAAAAGCAGGAAATCAAAGTTGGTGAATATGTTCTATTGTACAATTCTCATTTTGGATTTTTTGCAGGAAAACTTCTTTCCAAATGGGAAGGACCATATATCATTGAAGAAGTTTATCGCTCTGGAGCTATCAAGATTAATAATGCCAAAGGTACCAACCCGAAGGTGGTCAATGGACAAAGAATGAAGCACTATATTTCAGGTACACCTATTAATGTTGAAACTAACATTATCCAAACCATGACACAGGAGGAACACATAAAAGAAACCTTTGAGAACACTCCAGAACTCTGAAAAAGAATAAGTACGTGATACGGTAAGTAAACAGACTCCAAAAAATCCACAAAATATTTTTTGTCAGTTTTGTAATATTAGAAAAAATAGGAAAATAAGAAATAACCGGGAAGGCAACCCAAGTTCCCACAAGACACCAGGGCGCGCTAGCCCCACCTGGTGTGCCCTAGTGAGTGGTGGGCCCCTCGGGCACATTCCAGACTCTGTTTTCCTTCCGTTTTCTTGCTTCCCAACATAAAAAATCCTTATATATACTCCCGAATGATTTGACCACTGTATCGTGGAGAAATCCTCTATTCTTGTTTCATGCTATTTTTCCAACAGATCAAGATCGCCATGGCTACCCCAAGCTCTTCCAAGGAACAAGTTCTTTGAGATGGTCATCCATCCCCACCTATCGGAGGTGTTGAAGCACCCCCAAGCCATTGAGATGTGTGAGGGGGTGTGTAGCGACCCGACCTCAAACGGTCAAGTCTCTGTGCTTCAGTGTCATCCCTGGATCGGTAATGCTGACACACATAGTACTCGAAGGATTTATAACCGAGTGGCAACCACATACTTATTACATCGAATGTCTCAAGAGAGAACTTATTGCAATAAATATGGCTTAAGGCCATCTAATATGATAACAACGGAAGGCTTGGAAGATAAAGTGAGTCCATCAACTAAAACGGCATAGCCGAGTGCATGACAAACGACCTATCGCACCTTACTCCTTGTCCGAAAAGTCAGCAACATGATACGTTGCAGCCGGAAAATGGATCAGCACATGGAATATGCTGGCATTGTAACACATTAGAGTAATGAACAAATAAAAACTATCACTACATGCATATATGGCTGGTGGAGGCTCTATGGTTAAAATGTTTTGCGAAAAGCTAATTTTTCCCTACAACAAAGGAATATACTTTATTTAACTATCATGGTAGCTGAACAACATTGAGAAGGTTCCTCCAACTCAATCCTAATTAAAAGTAATTAGCAACCAAACAAATTAATTTAGAGTGATGAGATCCATAAGATAATCCACGAACTAGATACTCAAGATGTCCACAACCGGGGACACGGCTAACCGTGATTAGTTTGTACACTCTACAGAGGTTTGCACACTTTTCCCCACAAGACTCGATCTCCTCCGTTGGATTTCTCGCACTACATGGTCTTTGAGAAACGGATAACCGAGACACAATCTTTCAGAAGCATTTGCTCTCTACTCCGGGCGGACCGGTACACCTACAATCCCGTACATCTTCTAGTCCACCTCTTCAAGAGCTCACACAACTTACTCAACTATGTCAGAGCTCATAATGGCTTGTGGCTTCACACGGATGTTTCTAGCACGAATAGTCTTATGATCCCTTTGAGCCTGGGTGGCGGACCGTAGGATGATCACACGGGGAATCCGGGATATCCTAGGATAACACTGGATTCTCTAGGTGCCCACAAGCAATCCACCCAGATGTGTATTAAAGTAGCCACCTTAAGTTGAACCATTAATTAACAACTCACATCTGTCATGGATACACTCAAACCCAATCCACGTCTACGAGAATAGCATGGCAATATAAGCATAACGTAGAAGTAACTCCCAGGGGTTTAATAATAAAACGGGTAATAGGTTCTACCTCATCATCTACTTCCCAAACCCACATGTTAAGAGATCCTACTCATGCAATGTGTGAGGGTTGAAACTAATGCATAAAACTGGGTGACAAAGGGGTATGATCAAAGTGTTACTTGCCATGCTGACGATATGCAAATCCTAGGGACTCGTAGTAGCACGCCTCGCACTCCGGTTGTTCTATCACAAACAAACAATTGCATACATAACAAATCAAGAAAAGCTGCACAGGTAAAACTCAAATAAGAAGATCTAACCAGAAAGTTCAACCAGAGAACTCCAGTTTGCAAAAATAATCAAATCAAACGGAGCAACGAAACTCAAACTACGAAATAAACAAAATCCGATTACTAATCTGGACTAAAGTCAAATTTTACAGTCCCAAAATCTTGTTCAAGTTGGTTAAACAGAAAGGGGGCTTTGAGACGAAGATCCATGTGCTTGAATCGCCTGATTCCGACTAACGAGCGAAAAGATAAACTAAAACAAAAAATAGGGAGGAAATCGCGATCAAAAATAATCGCGGAAAACCCTGGAAAAAGAAAAACTGATGAACAGGCTAACGAATGAACGTTCGCTGTCTATGCCTAACGGATGAACGGCGTTCCTTAAAACAAACATACGGACAAACATCCGCAAAATAAATAAACCGACGAAAAACCGAACCGATCTAACAAAAAACAAATCTAGGTTTTCAAAATAAAACCGAACGGTTTTTTTAAAAAAACTGGCGGCTAACTCGGTAAACTTGACAGCGGCGGCGGCGGGAGCTCCGACGGGGACGGCGGCGCGGCGACGACGGGCGGCTAACGGGGTGCGGGGCTTGGGGCGGCTAGGGTTGGGGGGGGGGGGGGCTGGCGGGCCGTGGCTTATAAGAGGCTGGCCGGGTCGGTGTCCCAAGAGGACACGGCCCGGTAGGTCAGTTTCCCTTTTTTTAAACATGTCACAGACAAAGAAAGAAAAGAAATACTAAACGGACTCCAAAAATTCCGAAATAAATTTTCCCTGTCCTCTAAAAATATGCCGGACAAGGTGAACATTTATTTGGGACTATTGTGTAATTTAGAAAATGCATATTTTTCCTAATTCAAATAAAATAGCATTAAAATCCAAATAAAAATGTTTATTTGTTTTTAATATTTTCCTCCGATATTTCCTTTATTTTGTAGAAGTCATATTATCTCCTCTCTTATATTTTGCTATGAAATACTTTCGGAGAGAAAAATAATTAAAACAAATGATCCTCGTTTTGATATTTGATAAAATTCAAATATGAAAACAGTGAAATCCCCAACTCTCTCCGTGGGTCCTTGAGTTGCGTAGAATTTCAAGGATCGCAAAGCAAATATGCAAATGAAAATATGATATGCATGAATGATCTATGTATAACATTCCAAATTGAAAATTTGGGATGTTACAAACCTACACCCCTTAAGATGAATCTCACCCTCGAGATTCGGGTTGGCTAGAAAATAGTCTTGGGTGGTCCTTGCATAGATCATCCTCTCGTTCCCAGGTGGCTTTGTCCTCAGTATGGTGGCTCCACTGAACTTTGCAAAACTTGATAACCTTGCCGCGGGTAACTCGACTGACAACCTTGCCGCGGATAATCCTGATTGGTTTCTCCTCATATGTCAAATCATTGTCTAACTGAATTGCTTCCAGGGGCACTGTATCTCTCAGAGGAATATTGGCCATCTCGGCATGACACTTCTTCAACAGGGAAACGTGAAACACATCATGTACTCCTGATAGTCCTTCGGGTAATTCCAACGTGTAGGCAGTCTCTCCCATGTGTTCCAAAACTCGGTATGGTCCTACAAATCTCAGGGCTAACTTTCCCTTAACTCCAAAACGTTTAACTCCTCGCAGGGGTGACACTCGTAGATATGCTCTGTCTCCTATTTCATAGGCTACCTCCTTGCGTTTTGAGTCGGCATAACTCTTCTGCCTGGATTGAGCTACCTTCAGTCTGTCTCAAATCAGCTTAACCTTCTCTTCAGACTCCTTAATCAAATCCTGTCCAAACAACTGGCGGTCTCCAACTTCATCCCACATCAACGGTGTTCGGCATCTTCTTCCGTACAGGGCTTCAAATGGTGCCATCTTCAAACTGGCCTGGTAGCTGCTGTTGTATGAGAACTCCACATAGGGTAAATTATCATCCCAACTAGACCCATAGTCTAGCGCACAAGCTCTCAACATGTCCTCTAGAATCTGATTGACTCTCTCGGTCTGTCCATCTGTCTATGGGTGAAAAGCTATACTGAACTCCAGCCTGGTTCCCAAGGTCTGGTGCAGTTGGTGCCAAAACATTGAAGTAAACTGTGTTCCTCTATCTGATACGATGGTCCTCGGGACTCCGTGCAGACATACGATCCTGGTCATGTATATCTTGGCCAACTTCGCACTTGTATATGTGGTTTTCACTGGGATAAAGTGAGCTACTCTGGTCAAGCGGTCCACTACTACCCAGATAGAATCGTATCCCGATCGGGTCCTCGGTAATCCGATGATAAAAACCATGCCAAGCTTGTCCCACTTCCATTCGGGTATCGGCGTACACTATAAAAAATACACCTCTATGATGATACGTGTTTGTCACAGTAGGTCGCTTTTTTTTGTCATGCATGTACATCCATGACAAATTTATGACAGAATCAAGATAGTCATACCTGTGCTATCATAGAAGTGTTCCATGACATTACCAAAATTATCATCACGGAAGTGTCCACTTCCATGATGATAAATCACGCGTCATAGAAGTGCTTTCGTCAAGGGTGACCGACACGTGGCATCCACCGTAACGGAATGCCGTTAAGCTATCCGGTCGGGTTTTGATTCCGATAACCCGTTAACAGCCCTGACCAATGGGGATTTTCCATGTGTAAAATCATCATTGGCTAGAGGAAACACGTGTCGACTCATCGTCGGGACAGATGTCATCCACTCACTGGACAGAATGCGCCTATGATACATCGACATGTGGCACGGCCCAACAAGTTTAAATGGGCCGGCCCAACTAAAGGCCCACAAGATTTTGCGGACCATAATGGGCCGGCCCAGCTAAAGGCCCACAAGATTTTGCGGACCATAATGTGCTGGCCCAGCCAAAGGCCCACAAGATTTTGCGGGCCATAATCGGCCGGCGCAGGTAAAGGACCACAAGATTTTCGTGTGCCATAATAGGCCGGCCCAGGTAAAGGCCCACAAAATTCATGCGGATTTCGCCGACATTAATGGGCCGGCCCAGCTGTAGGCCCACAAGATTTTGAGGACCCTAGTAGGCCGGCCCGTTATCTGGCTGCCATGTTTTGGGCCAAATGCCGGCCCATATTTGATCCGGTCTATTAATGGCCTGTCACGCTCCGGGCCTAATAGTGGCCCATATTAGATCCGCCCTGCTAAAAGCCAACCATGTTCTGGGCCAAATTACGGCCCAGATCAGGTCCGGCCCTTTAAGAGGTTTTGGGCCTAATTATGGCCCATATCGGATTCGGCCCGTCAACTGGACACTATGCTTTTGGGCCCACTTGATAAAGGCCCACTTAGTAATTCGGCCTGATATTAGTTTTGGCTTGTTAAGGGCCCGTTTAACATTTCGGCCCTATATTAATTTTAGCCTGTAAAAAGCCCGTCATATAGTTGGGCCTAACTACGGCCCGGTTTGCATCCGGCCTGCTCGCAGCCGATATCTGATTGGGCCAAACAAGGACCGAGACAATTTTTTGGCCTGTTAAAAGCCCGTGATTTGATTCGCACATTCATGGGTCGGGGTTCATTTCGGGCTGCTGATCGGCACGTTTCAGGCCCAACCTACATCGTGATTGCATGACGGCCCGATTATGTACCATAATTTTACGGTTTGGCCGGTTTACTGCGAAGATAGGATATATATACAGTAAAATAATGGCAGCATCGTGAATAAGAAAAAACCTATACTATACAATAAAGAAATTATGGCATATTACATCCACTGGGCAACAAAGTTCGCCACAATGATAATAAAGCACAAGCAGACAGCAGATTACATACACTGGGCATCAAAGATCGCCATCAGTGCAAGTAAACACGCCGACAAAATAATATACAAAACCGACATCACTTCAACAGAGTTCAAGAAAGGTTAGCCCTGCTGGGGAGCTGCAGCGCAAGTAGCTTAGCAAGATGATGAGACTGCGCTTGTTCAACACTTATATCTTCCTCACTCTGAAAGATAAACAAGCAGACAGATGATAGATTTTGCACATAAATGTATCAGTGCTGACAATTCATCACATTTCTTACTGACGAATAAAGTGACACAGTTAAAATTTGCATTAACACAATATGGTATTGTTCAGGTCAAGACATGGCAGGAAATAACATTGTGAAGGAGTTGGAAGCTTCACGACACCACTGGATTATAGATCAAGAAGTCATAAGTATCAATGGTTAGTGTGTTGTCAATTTATACCATTTCAGATTGGCAAATAAAGAGACGGTTTAAATAATAGTAGAATGATATGACATTGTTCATAGTTAAGACACTGCAGAATATGACATTGTGCTATAGTGGGTAGGTTCACCGCACCACTGGATTACGGATGAAGAACAGAAGCATACATGCAGTGCAAAAGAAGATCACTTGCTCTGTATAGTTTAATTTACATGGTATGAAGAAGGAAGTTGGTTATACAACTGAAAACTTAAATTGAGAAAGGACAAACTTTTGTTTATGAACTACATAATAAACTTTAAACAAGCAATTTGATGCAAACACCAAAAATAAACAGCTATTGCAGTCATGCCTAACCAAATATATACAACAAAGTTTGAAGGCTTGAGATGGACAAACTTACATTATTGGTGAAGACAGGCTCTATAAAGGCCTTGTCCATGCTGATGGGGGGGGGGCAATTCAAGAAGTTTACCACAGAATCTTCTTCAATAGCATTGTCTTTATTCTACATTTTGTTAAGAGTAAATATAGATGTGATAATATATGAAAAATGGAGAATATTTAAGATAAGATGAAGAGTGATGCTACATAACCAAGTAGCTATAAATGTAAGTGTCGTATTACAGGCAAAAGGTACAGCCAAGAGCAATGCACAGCTAAACTTCTTCAATACCAACCTTATGGTAAGAGTAAATATAGATCTGATGTGTAGAAAATGAAGGGCAGAGGAAAATAAGCTACAGAGTGATGGTACATGAACAACTACCTGTCATTATAAGTACACTGATAAAGGAAAACATGTACTTACAAGAACAATGCAGAGCTAAAAAAACATTGGCACTGGATATATTCTACACTAATGTAACCATTCATACAGATCAGATAATTTGGAGCGAACAATTGATAAGCAAGCTATCATGCATACTGCTGTCACATAATGAACCAGATATGTATGCAAGTACAGTGATACAGGACAACAGGTACTAACAAGAGCAAAGCAATGGGCAGCATATTTGCGATATCCTGGCGTTCTTGTCAAACCGGAATTCTTCTTCAAGCAGATCTCCTGCAAAAATATCTGTAAGGCACATGCGAAAAAGTAGAAGTTCAAATTGTCATGTGATTTCATAGACAGTACCTCATCCTGGGAACGAGACCAGTGCATAAAAAGGTTTTTCCATTCAATGTCTTCTAAATTTAGCACAGGAGACTTCACCGGAAATTCGTTTATAGACTTGCCATCAAAGTGTGATTTCCTCAGGTAACACCGATACTGCTGCAATGCTTCCTTGAAAAGCACAAGCAAGCTTTGCTCGTCATGACTATCCAGATTGACCCTCGCCTAGTTACAACAATGTAATGTAAATCATTCATGTGTTCAATCAGCAGAAAACAGGAAAATAATAACCATGAATAATAGCACTTACACGTAAGTTGGACAGGAAGATGTGAAAATGGTGTTTGTCTTCACAATAATCTTCCCATGATGGGAATATATGCACGTAGTCCCTAACAACATTGAAAGCATTGTCTTTTAAACTGGGAATAAATGGAATGGGATTCCAATTTGCAGGAATTGGCCGTCTCTGCAGTTGGGATAGGTCTTCGGCCAGTGGACTTGCTGTACTTTTTGCTGGAGTGGGATTTTTCTATGGTACAACTAGTGCTATGGCAAATGAAATCGGTATACCTTTTGCTGGAGTGCAGGTCCTGTGTGGTGGGGCTAGTGGTGTGGCCAGTGAAGTATGGGTACAGTCCACTGGAGTCGGTCCTACGTTTTGTGTCACTGGTTGTACAGCCAATATAAGTGGGGTGCTGTCTGATTTCTCCGGCACCACCACGTTTTCAAGGACTTTGCTGGTGCTCCTTCAGGTTCGACAATCACCCTCTTCCTTTTTGATGTCTGATGCACAAGAACATCATTTGAGTGGAAAAACATGGTATGATGACAGATGGAATATGTATTGATAATGGATGGGGATGGCATCTCGACATATATGATGAGTAAACTAAGATGATGGCGGTGCAACAAAGTAGAAGAAATGCAAGACAACATATGCAAGATACCCGCAATCAATAAAACATTGCCAAATTAGAACATGCACCTTGATGGGTGAACAGGACAGGCCATCTGCCTTTGAATCCTCAAGGTTAGAATAGTCATTAGGATGATATTCTGAACAAGAAACAACGGGTGGGAGCGTATGAGTTTCATTGCATCCAGAATGGCACTTAATGCCTTGGGGCCAATTTTGTAAGTAATTGCAGTGTTTAGCTTCAAGAGTGGACTGCTGCTAGTGCGACACAAAGCAGCTACACAGATCATACTGTAGATATAACGGGAAAACCTTAAGCATCAGAGTAAAATCAACAAAGTGGAACTTGCTGGAATATACGTGCTCGTATTGCCGGTACGGCTAGAAAGGCTTCGGATACCAGCTCTCTTCAAGTGAAGGTGCGGTACTGTTAATATCAATGTAACTCTCAAAGGCGACACAGCTCCCCGCATTTCCTTGCTATTCTTATAGGATTCAAGTGGGCAGGCCACTCCAAATCCTATTCCTATGTTTACAAGATCCTATGAATCAAAGAGGCTCAAAGTGTCCATCACAACCGACCGTATAAACCTCTACACTACAAATGTCCCTGCTCATCTTCAGTACAAGGAACATACTATACTGCTATCATACTCCCTCCGTTCCAAAATATAAGTCTTGGTAGAGATTTCCACTATGGATCACATACAAATGTATCCAGGTACATTTTAGAATGTAGATTCACTCATTTTGCTCCATATGTAGTCCATGGTGGAATCTATACAAAGACTTGTATTTAGGAACGGAGAGAGTACATATTAAAGTAGAACGGAAGAGGAACATGGTAAAGAAGAGCAAGCAGATTTTGGATAATAAAATGTTGGATGCGCAGTGCCCACACATGATGAACCAGAGCGCATTAAGAATGCAACTCCTAGCTGTCTCTCGACCATTTCAGGCAGTTGGATGAAGATCCTATGTCTCCTAACCCTTCTTCTTCCTCGTCTCTGATTCTTCCCATACAGAACACCGCACAGGCCGCCGACCGGACCACCGGCCCCCACCGCCTATGTTCCTCTGCCACCCCACCCCCACCCCAACCCCCACCCGCGTCGAGTTTTCTTCATTCGGCGAGGCCCCACAACCACCCAAGCCCCTTCGATCGCACAGGCGAACTCCAGCGAGCTCTGAAAAATCGACTAACCCAATTTTGAAATTTAGTCTACTGTGATTTAACAAGTGTGGAATATAAAAGGGGAAAACCATAAGCATTGCGAGTATGGTGTTAAGCGTGCCATGGCGGATCTGAAGGTGCAAACCGGACAAAGGCAACTTCGCAACCAAGACAAGAAATCAGAGTAATGCAGTGGTGACCTATTTTCTTGCTGCGATAAGTAAGTTAAGCAGATACGAAAGAGTACCGCCTCTGGTACGACGCCGTGTACGCATCTGCTGAGAATTTGATGGTTCTGTGGTAGCGATGGCTGTCGGCGGCGTGGAAGCAGATCTAGGAGGGTAGACATTGGTGGCGGGGCGCAGTGGACGAGACGGTCGTAGGAGCGGCGCCGGCAAGGTGGACGACGATGGGGATGAAGCGAGAGGACGGGATGCAAGGATCCCGGTCCGAAGCCGTGGATGAGAGAGGTCGATCTCTTGTAATGGACGGCGGCGTCGGGGTATCAGCTCCGGCATGGTGGAGGAGGATGGCGGTGGATGGGGTGGCGGACGGAGGAGGGTGGGGTGGAGAGGGTGTTTTGGCGCCCACGGAGTACGAATGGGGAAAAGGGAGGTAGAGAGGAAGGGGGAACCATGTATTCAGGGCGCGCTTGTCTCAAATGCGAGGAAATTTACAAACTTAGCCCCCGTTTCAAATTTCTACTACATCACAGCAACACTAGTCGGTTGGGGATAGGACGGTAATCTCGCATACACCGAATATTTGCCGATGAGAGTTTGTTTTTGGCGCCCACCATGTATGAATATGAATCAGGGAGGGAGTCGATTTCAGCCGAGGACACACTGTGTTTTGGCACCCACCGTGTATGAATCCGGGTGAGAGGCAATTACGTCACGTTTGGGTGAAATTACAAACCTACCCCTATCGAAACCTATAGAAATCCAGCATATAGGCTTTGCGTGGAAGGGATAGGCAGCAGTGATTTCCATCTCGCAGATTTTGGTTCCGGGCGGTTACTGCGACTTTCCCCGCTTCGTTCAAATTTTGCAGAGTGCACGTTTACCGTGCCAACTCATTTCGAATCCCGTTTGTATTCTATATTTTTTCCGGGCGGGATCCATTTTCAATTGGAATTACATTCTATATACATCATTTTTTTATATATACTTTCAAAAGCACAACACCATTTATACATAAATATGGGTTATAAATGGCATGATCGCAGATTCATAAGGTTGTATCTATCAATTTGGATTTTCAAATATTGGAAACCACTTTATGTTGAAATCCAATGTATGCATTCCTCGCTAACTATCTCCAATTAATGTGTGTTTCATGCGCGTTTTTTTACTTCTCAAACATGTATAATGTGTTTCACACACGCAACATATAGTGTAATCCCGTTTAGACATTAATTGCGTATAAACCATGCATTGTTTGTAATAGAAGAATCTATGGATCACCAATATTGATAAACTACATAACATTACACGTGTGCCCAAATTCAAATGAATATACATGTTTGATACACCAATTTGCGTTATGATATTATCGATGTCGTGATCTCCAGTTTAAATATTTGAATCCCCTTTAATCCAGATATTCGTCTCATATAGCTATCACTCATGCTTATACAGGACTATCTCTCTGGACCTATACACGTTCATCGTCTCTCAGGTATCTCTCGTGCTACCTATATGTCGACAATGATCTTTTATCTTCGTAAAACACTGACGGTACTGTCTCCCTCGACCTTCATCACTCCATCTCTCTCTAAGTATATCTCGCTCCCTGCTCTGTGTCTCTAACTATGATTCTCCATGTGGGATCTCTTTCTCTCACACAAACACAAAACTTTGTCTCCCGGGGTCTCATTTCTCTCTACTATTCCCATGTGTGCCACTCGCACACCCCTCATACAGAGATGTCTTTCGCTCCTTAGATATGAGAACCTACGACTCTTCCTCATCAATATCTCTTTCTCACACACAAACACAAACTCTGTCTCCCAGGGTCTCATATTTCTCCATTGTTCTCTTGTATGTCGCTCACACACACCCTCTCTCCCTGGAGATATCTTGCGTTCCCTCATATGTCTCTCTAGCTATCACTC